>NC_087266.1:33610731-33946981 GCF_015220805.1 Pogoniulus pusillus
GACTCTGGTTTCTGGGAGGGCTGTTGTGTTTCTGTATTACTTTTCAACTTGTCTACTTGTCTATTTCTGCCTATAGTTGTATCTATTGTATATACCTGCTTGTATATTGTGCTAAGCTGTGAATATAAAACTTCATTCTGATATCCAGCTCAGTTCAGTCTAGTCTGGGTGATTCCATAAAGGGGGGGGGGGGGGATACCCAAACCATCACATCTATTAAGTTAGGGGTCCTTGAGTTTTTCATAAAAAACTGGACTATGTTTTTCCACCATTGCCACTGTTTCAGCATAATATGCTACATGTACATGTGTACCAACAACAACAATTGCACTATAAATGTCTATATTGGTATTGTTCATTAATATTATGGGGGATGAAAACAAAAAGAAGGGAGTGAAAATACCTCCACTGAAAGTCCTGTGAAAATTGAATGTCTGTGAATGGAAAAATATCAGGTTTTTAAATCATGAAGTTCATGGTACAAGTGGATAGTAACTGAACATGAGCCAGCAGTGTGCTCAGGTGGCCAAGAGAACTGATGGCATCCTGGCCTGGCTCAAGAGCAGTGTGGCCAGCAGGACAAGGGAGGTTATTCAGCCCCTGTACTCATCACTGGTCAGGCCACACCTTGAGTGCTGTGTCCAGTTCTGTGCTACTCAGTTCAAGAGAGATGTTGAGATACTGGAAGGTGTCCAGAGAAGGGCAACAAAGCTGGTGAGGGGCATGGAACACAGCCCTGTGAGGAGAGGCTGAGGGAGTTGGGAGTGTGCAGCCTGGAGAAGAGGCTTAGGGCAGACCTCATTGCTGTCTACAACTACCTGAAGGGAGGATGTAGCCAGGCAGGGGTTGGTCTCTCCTGCCAGGCAACCAGCAACAGAACAAGGGGCCACAGTCTCAAGTTGTGGCAGGGGAGGTCTAGGATGGATGTTAGGAGGAAGTTGTTGCCAGAGAGAGTGATTGGCATTGGAATGGGCTGCCCAGGGAGATGGTGGAGTCACTGTCCCTCAAGGTGTTCAAGCAAAGCCTGGCTGAGGCACTTAGTGCCATGGTCTAATTGATTGGATAGGAATGGGTGATAGGTTGGACTGGATGTTCTTGAAGGTCTCTTCCAATCTACTTGATCCTATGGTGCTATGATTCATCTGCAGCCTCAAAATAACATTTGAATTTCTTTTGCAGTCCATGTTCTTGTAAAGAGGACCTTCAATTATCTTATTTTATGCAAATAACCAGAATTGTAGGATGATGGCAACATTCTTTAGCAGAATCCTGGTTTTCATAGTCATTTTCATTCAGGCTCTCTTGTTGTATCATCCATGCAACTGGCAAACAAATTTGTGCTGATTACTGTTTTTCACGTGTTTAACTATTTCTAAATCACAAAATTAAGGTAATTCAGGAAGTGGTAGAACAAGGATAATGTCTGGTGATGCTATGTGTAGAAGACAGAAACATCCTGAAAAAACTACAAAGGGATGGAGATGGAAATTCTTCCCATGGGAAAGTTGTCTTTGAGTTTGTGATACAGATTTTTATTACACACCAATTAATTGTCACATTTGAAAACTACCATGCCAAGTACATTGTAATCAGTCAGAGTTGGAAGGGACCACAAGGATCAACTAGTCCCAACTCCCCTTCCGTGGGCAGAGACATCCCAGCCTAGATCATCTTGGCCACAGCCTCATCCAGCCTGGCCTTAAACACCTTCAGCAATGGGGCCTCAACCACCTCCCTGGGCAACCCATCCTAGCCTCTCACCACTCTCATGATGAACAACTTCCTCCTAACATCCAATCTGGATGTATTCCACTTCTAGTTTTGCTCCATTTCCCCCAGTCTTGTTGTTCCCTAATAGCTTAAAAAGTCCCTCCCCAGCTTTTTTGTAGGCCCCCTTCAGACCCTGGAAGGCCACCAGAAGGTCACCTGGGAGCCTCCTCTTCTGCAGACTGAACAGCCCCAACTTTTTCACTCTGTCCTCATAGCAGAGCTGCTGCAGCCCTCTGAGCATCCACGTGGCCCTTCTCTGGACATGCTCCAGCATCTCCACATCCCTCTTGAAATGGGGGCTGCAGAACTGGATGCAGTATTCCAGGTGGAGTCTGACCAGAGTGGAGTAGAGGGGGAGAGTCACCTCCCTCTCTCTGCTGACCACACTTCTCCTGCTGCAGCCCAGGCTCTGGTTGGCCCTCTGGGCAGCAAGTGCACACTGCTGATCTTTTCTAAAACATAGTAAGCTGATGTTGGAGATGACAGTGCCCTGATACACGCTATATAGACACAGATAATGAGTTGCAAAACATTACATCACATATTAAAAAATCAGCAGCCTAAAACTTAACTTTTGAGCAGAAGAATTACTTGTTATTACAACAAATGACTCGATAAAGCCTTAGAAAAATACAAGTTTATCTAGTCATTTTGTGGGTGAGATGCCAAAAAACAATTCTACTGTGTCTATTAGTTTTGTCCTTGGCTGCTTGAAAATGCAGTTGGCAAAACAAAGCTGTCTGAAATCAAAGAGTACAAAGACTTTCAAGTATTCAAATGCTATTCATGCTCCAGCTCATCTGTGACAAACCTTGGATTTTTGTGTATGTAAGGAGGAACATCTTCTCTCTTTTTTTTTTTTTTTATTTGTTTGTTTCCAGACTTTGCTTGGGTCCTTACTTTTGTTGGAAAATCACAGCCAAAGAATGCCATTTTCACATTTAGAAGCTACATTTTTGTAACTTTTCATTTTTAGTCTTACCCTTAAAGTAAAGGCTGTACATGATTGACATGGTAGGCCTGATGGGCTCAAAATAAGCTTATACATGTCCTGCCTTGCCTAGACCTGTTTTTCTGCTCCACAAGAGATGCAAGCATGGGAAGACAAAAGAACTTGGAGCCACTGAGTCTAAGGACTCTGGCCTGCCCAGAGTCCTGTGGTAAACAAGGTACACACACTTAGCTTGTGCCTGCCTTGTGCAAGGCCTGTGCTTTTCCCAGATTTGGGTAAAGTGAGCTTATGGTTTTGCCTAACATGGTAAGGTTTGGCTAACTGCCATACTGAAAGGCCACAAGAAGGTCACCTCTCAGCCTCCTCTTCTCCAGACTGAACAGCCTGAATTCTTTCAGTCTGTCCTCACAGCAGAGCTGCTCCAGCCCTCTGATCAACCCAGTGGCCTTTCTCTGGACACACTCCAGCATTTCCACATCCTTCTTGTCATAGTTGCTCCAGAACTGGATGCAGTACTCCAGGTGGGGAGAATCACCTCCCTCACCCCGCTGGCCACACTTCTCATGATGCAGCCCAGACTCTGGTTGGCCCTGAGGGCTGCAAGTGCACACTGGTGGCTCATGCTGAGCTTCTTGTCCAGCAGCACATCTCCTCAGGGCTGCTCTCCAGCCACTCACTGCCCAGCCTGGATTTGTGCTTGGAATTGCCCCGACCCAGGTGCATTACACTGCACTTGGTCTTGTTGAACCTCATGAGTTGTTTGACCGCAGGAATCTTCCAGTTCAATTAATGTTTATATATTTTGCTGGTTATTACTAGATCTAGATATTATCTATAGAATGTTTCCATGACCTTGTAGGAGCCTGAATATTACTAAAATTAGTGGTCAGGAGTGCTGAGAGTTCTGAATATCAAAATTAATGAACAATATTAATTTTGGAAAAACAGATCATCTTGCATTAATTACTTTCCCCTTCACAACGATGATGAGGAGTTATTTCTCTTTGTAAATGAAATAAGTTTTTCATAGATTCCAGACAACTTTTTTTTTTTTTAAGCTGATTTATGGGGTGAGTAATTTAAATTGCCTTTAAAGTGTCTGCTTTACCTTAAGTATCCTGAAACACACATTAATTTTTGAGATGTTTTACACCACTGACCAGAATCACAAGCGACCTTTGACGATAGTGACAGGTCTAATTTCTGAACACCATTACCTTCTCACAGCCTAAATGCTACAACAATACCTTTTCCTCCTGAAGAGTGTCATGTTATCTGCTTTAAAGGTTTGTTTGGTATCTGTTACATAGAATCATAGAATCATAGAATCAACCAGGTTGGAAGAGACCTCCAAGATCATCCAGTCCAACCTAGCACCCAGCCCTATCCAATCAACTAGACCATGGCACTAAGTGCCTCATTCAGTCTTTTCTTGAAGACCTCCAGGGACGGTGCCTCCACCACCTCTCTGGGCAGCCCATTCCAATGTCAATCACTCTTTCTGTGAAGAACTTCCTCCCAATATCCAGCCTATACCTACCCTGGCACAACTTGAGACCATGTCCCCTTGTTCTATTGCTGGTTGCCTGGGAGAAGAGGCCACCCCCCACCTGGCTACAATGCCCCTTCAGGTAGTTGTAGACAGTAATAAGATCACCCCTGAGCCTCCTCTTCTGCAGGCTAAACAGGCCCAGCTCCCTCAGCCTCTCCTCACAGGGTTTGTGTTCCAGGCCCCTCACCAGCTTTGTTGCCCTTCTCTGGACACATTCCAGCACCTCAACATCTTTCTTGAATTGAGGAGCCCAGAACTGGACACAGTACTCAAGGTGCGGCCTGACCAGTGCTGAGTACAGGGGAAGAATAACCTCCCTTGTCCTACTGGCCACACTCTTCCTGATGCAGGCCAGGATGCCACTGGCTCTCTTGGCCACCTGGTCACATTGCTGGCTCATATCTGATCTCTGTGCTGCATGAGCTGTGTGCTCTGTATGAGCTGGAACAGAGCTGCTCAGCAAACCAACAAAAAAGCTGTCATGCTAACCTGTCAGTTAGCTAACCTTTGCTGAGGAACTGCTGAAAGTATTATTTGCTATGAATAGTGCTTGCATGGGTCACACTACTTGTATGGTCCAGATGCCTTAGGTAATCAGAATGACCTGGGAAAGTCCTTGTAGTAACATAACTGGTGCTGCCTCTATTCTGTAGTTGCTGTTTTCCAAAAGGTAGGCTACAACTTGTTTGGTAATGATATAAAGGTAACTTGACAAGACAGCAGAATAAGAACAAGTTTTGATTGAGTTGTGGGTATTTATGGTCAGTTGTGGATGTGAATCTCACTTCTTCTTTCTTTTTCTTTTTTTAAAACACAAAATAATTTCATTTCCTGCTGCATCACCTTCTATTCTCTTTCATGTCTTCTGTAATTTCCTCTTCTGTTGCTGTAGTGCCCACAGTCAGCTCCCATACACTCAAACATCTCCCTAGCAAGTAGGCATAGAGAGCTCACTGCCTCCAGGATGCATGTGTGACAGTAGGCGATCACCACTTAGGTCACCAGGCTTATGACTCCCTAGAGGTGTTCAAGAAAAGCCTGGATGAGGTACTTAAGTGCCATGGTCTGGTTGATTGGCCAGGGCTGGGTGCTAGGTTGGCCTGGATGATCTTGGAGGTCTCTTCAAACCTAGTTGATTCTATGATTCTGTGATTCTATGCAGATTATTCATAGCCCACTTGTTTTTTGAAAGACTTGTTCCATTGAATTATCTTTGGCTCTTCTCTCTAGCAAGTAGACATAGCAAGCTCACTGCCTCAGGATGCACGTGTGACAGTAGGCTATCACCACTTAGGTCACCAGGCTTATGACTCCATGGAGATGTTCAAGAAAAGCCTGGCTGAGACACTTAGTGCCATGGTCTAGTTGGCTGGATAGGCCTGAGTGCTAGGTTGGACTGGATGATCTTGGAGGTCTCTTCCAACCTGGTTGATTCTATGATTCTATGTGTACATCCCTTCAGCCAGATGAAAGCAAGCCTTGCTATTTCCTAAACACACAGTTAAAAAATGCGTGGGGCACTGCATGTATGGCTAAAGGCAGGTTTTTCTTTGAAGAGCTTGCAGCCCTGTGGCTACAGCTCTGCTACAAGCAAATGAGGATTCAATTGTAAATACAAAAAAGATATATTTCAAATTGTTTCCTAGAGATTTCATATTGCATTTCCTCTGCTGTTCTTTCCAGCTCCACAGGAGCTATGTAACTCTATATTGCAGGATTTACTGCCTCTCAAACCAGATTACTGAATGTTCCTGGTTCCATAAAAGATTGTGCCTACAGCTGAACTGTGAAGAAGAAAGTCAAAGGGCTGAGAGAAGCTTCTATTGCTGTCATATTGCTCTCCATTTAAAACATGTGCAGGTAAGTATTATCATGTAATTCTTAGCCCTGGATCTTGTTTAGCAGAAAGTTTCTTCATTGTGTGCCTGACAGTGGGTACGTGACGTGAGCAATCCTGATGTGTCTGCACCATTCTAAGATGTTTTGTAACATAAACATTTCTTGGAGATATTTTTAGGATCAATCATCTTTCATTTAATGAAGTTCAACAGGGTCAAGTGTAGAATTGTGCACCTGCAAAAGAACAATCCCATGTATCAGTGTATGTTGGGGTTTGACCTGCTAGACAGCAGTGAAGGGGAGAAGGACTTGGGAGTCCTGGTGGATGGAAAGATGGCTGTGATCCAGCAATGTGCTCTTGGGGCCAGGAGGGCCAATGCCATTCTGGTGGTAGAAGGGGGGTGGTTGAGAGAGGTTCTCCTTCCCCTCTACTCTGCCCTGGTGAGGCCTCATCTGGAGTATTATGTCCAGTTCTGCCCCCCCTAGCTCAAGAAGGACAGGTTGCTGATTGAGAGAGTCTGGCACAGAGGCACAAAAATGATTAAGGAAGTTGAACATCTTCCTTATGAGAAGAGACTGAGGGAGCTGGGGCTTTTCAGCTTGGAGAAGAGATGACTAAGGGGTGACATCATTCATGTTTATAAACATGCAAGGGGTGAGTGCCAGGAGGCTGGAGCCAGGCTCTTCTCAGTGATGCCCAGTGACAGGACAAAGGGCAACGGCTGTAAGCTGAGGCATAGGAGGTTCTGTGAGGAATTGTTTCCCTGTGAGGGTGACGGAGCATTGGAACAGGCTGCCCAGGAAGGTTGTGGAGTCTCCTTCTCTGGTGATATTCAGGAATGCTCTGTATGCATTCCAGCGTGATCTGCTGTAAGTGATTCTGCTCCGGCAGGGGGGCTGGACCAGAGGATCTTTTGAAGTCACTTCCAGCCCCTGACATTCTATGATTGCTTTATTCTGCTTATTTGCTGGTTGTATGTATTTGATTTACTGCATACCATTGCTTTTGGTTTTCCTTTAGAGAAAAAAAAAACCCTTCTCTCATCCTATTTACCTCCTTTTTGCCTTTGACATCTTTAAAATGCCTATGGGGTCTGAGTTGCCATGATGCTGTTAAACTAAGAGATCAATTAATTGGAAGATGTTTAGTGTGTTTCCATTATTTTTACATCACCTCAAAAATAACATAGTTCTTCAATAACTTAATTAACTCAATCTCAGGCTCCTCAAGTCATGTGTTCTGGAGCAGAAGAACTGAACAAATGTTGTTCTTTTCAAGAACTCTGCTTCCTTTCTACTAAGGTTCTCCTGTTTTAAGACTCCATCCCAACCATATTAGTTTAATAATTCCAAGAGGTTAGGTGAACTGAAATTGGAGTATGACCCAGTTATTACCTGTGAATATTTTAGGTTGCTTATGTTTGATGAAAGTAAGTTTGAAAAGCAAGCTTTGAGGAGACAAAAATCTGAAATGAAAAGCTTTCTATATGAACTACTGGTTCTTCTGAAAACATTAGCTCCTTCATGCTCGTTACGCTTTCTAGCATAGAACTCCTCAAAGTAGTGCATCTGTGTCTGGGCAGGTGTGCTAGTTTGGGCCTAGCTGGGATATTTTAATGAGAGGAATTAGATGATAGGCTGTGAAAAGGACACAATATTGATGTCTGCTGCACTCATAGGTTTGCTGAGATGAATAAAAGCAAGAACATAAACATACATAATGGAGTTGCTCTCTGGCTCTGGCTGCCTCCTTTCTCTCTCTAACCTGCTGTCTGTGTAACTAATCCCTTTGCTTCCTAACCCCCCCGGCTGATTCTCCAAACTCACCTTGAATGTGAGGCAAAGTCTGGGATAAGGTAGAGGGGTGGAAAGGAGGTGGAAGGGTGGTTGAGAGCCCCTTCTAGGGACTCTGGTTTCTGGGAAGGCTGTTGTATTTCCATATTACCTGTTTAACTTTTCTATTTCTGTCTATATCTGCATCTATTGTAAACACCTGCTTGGATATTGTGCTAAGCTGTAAATATAAAGCTTCGTTCTTCAATTTCCAGCAGCTGAGTCTAGTTTGGGTGATTTTTCTTCAGTGTGGTGGGATGGGTAACACCCAAACCATCACATCTATTAAGTTAGGGGTCCTTGAGTTTTTCATAGAAGTTGGACTATGTCCTGAATTTTTCCACCATTGCCACTGTTTCAGCATAATGTGCTACATGCATCCACATGTCCATGTGTACCAACAGCAATTACACTATAAATGTCGATATTGGCATTGTACAAGGTACAAATGTCTACCACGGAAACCCTTTGGTTTGACAAAGAGTTTGTAATGGAAACAGCAATGAGGGGATCCAGTGCTATTGACTGGATAGCAATGACTGTTCCACTCTGTATCATTGGATCTTCTTAGACAGCAGAGAAGCACCTCACTGCTGTCTACAACTACCTGAAAGGAGGTTGTAGCCAGGTGGGGTTGGTCTCTTCTGCCAGGCAACCAGCAGCAGAACAAGGGGACACAGTCTCAAGTTGTGCTGGGGGATATCTAGGCTGTATGTTAGGAGGAAGTGGTTGGCAGAGAGAGTGATTGGCATTGGAATGGGCTACCCAGGGTGGTGGTGGAGTCACCATCCCTGGAGGTGTTCAAGCAAAGCCTGTCTGAGGCACTTAGTGCCATGGTCTGGTAGATTGGCCAGGGCTGTGTACTAGGTTGGCCTGGCTGATCTTGGAGGTGTCTTCCAACCTGGTTAATTCTATGATTCTGTGATCTGGGAGCCCTTTTGAATGATCGCTTTTCAGACTGTTTAGCCAGATCCAGAATAGAGCAATCTAACCCAGCACACTCAAATAGCCATATCCTCAGCCCTCTTGAGACCTATGTCTAAAAATAGATTTCTACTAAAATACCAGTCTGGAAGTACATATTTTTCCAGTGGTGCAAGGACTGTAAAAAATCATATTTGTAATGAGGTAGTATTTTCTTTCCCCATGTGCAACACTGGTGGAAATCACAATAAATAAATACATTGTCAGGCTAGAAAAAAAATGTTGTAGTTTCATGTTGTTGGTTTGCAAATTGAATTTTTACATAAAATTTACACTAAATGGAACCTCATTATACAGTGATGAGGTCCAGTATGATCCAAATCATTAAAATCACTGTACTGCTTAATGATTCACTAAGTGGTACTGCAGTGCAATAAATTTAGCACTAGTTTCATGATTCAAAACACCAGACTGAGACACCAGCAAATCGTATGTGGATCATTAAATTTACAATGAATGTCAGAGATGAAATAAGGAGGAAAAAAACACTTTGAGAGATAGGGATAATATGTGCTCTAAGGTGACATCCATCAAGATAAATGATCTTATACCACTTCTGCTTGGATAATAATGGGGGGTTGTTTTTTTGTTATTTCTCATTTCATAATTTCTAAAAGGGTTGAAAGTCTAAACCCTTTAAGAATTAAAGTAGCTGTCATTTTCTGAGTACCTTGTGATCTATTTTATTTGTATTTATACAATATACATATGCCATTACATTCTTCTCTGACCCCATTGGGCCAGATTCTTCCTTTAGCAGGATCAAAGCACGTCAATCATGGATTATAACATAGTAATATAAGTATTGACACTATTAGTAGTATTAGAATGCAAAAAAATAATACTCTTTTTTTTTTAGCTTTCTATATATAGAATAGATTTCTATTATAATAAAAAAAAGTGAAATGAAAGGTTCTTTTGGAACAACAACAGCAGTAGCAGCAACAACAACAGTAATAATAGAATTGTCTTTTTATATTTCATTCTAACTTAGACATGTAAATAGAAAAACTTCAGCATGAGAGTGGTGAGAGCCTGGAATGGGTTGCCCAGGGTGGTGGTTAAGGCTGAGTGGCATATGGCACCTGGGGTTGACACTTTTATTTGAGGATGGAGGGTTAGACAATGTCAATACAAGGGGTATCATGCTGGGAAACTGACTTAGGGAATTAGTTAGGAGGATGGTGGCCATACACAACTGCAGCGGAGTTCAGAAAAGAGCTTGGTGATGATTAGAGGGCTGCAGCACCTCTCCTGTGAGGACAGAGTGAAAGAGTTGGGGCTGTTCAGTCTGGAGAAGAGGAGGCTCCCAGGTGACCTTCTTGTGGCCTTCCAGGATCACAGTATCACAGTATCATCAAGGTTGGAAGAGATCTCATAGATCATCAAGTCCAACCCTTTACCACAGAGGATCTGATGGGGGCTACAAAAAAGCTGCGGAGGGACTTCTTAGGCTCTCAGGGAGGGACAGGACTAGGGGGAATGCAGCAAAGCTGGAAGTGAGGACATTCAGAGTGGAGGTGAGGGGGAAGTTGTTCAGCATGAGAGGGTTGAGAGACTGGGATGGGTTTCCCAGGGAGGTGGTTGAGGCCCTATCCCTGGAGATGTTTAAGGCCAGGCTGGATGAGGCTGTGTCCAGTTTGCTCTAGGGTAGGGTGTCCCTGCCCATGGCAGGGGAGTTGGAAGTGGATGATCCTTGTGGCCCCTTCCAACCTGATCCTATGATGACATCTTAAGGAGCAATATATTCTTATCCAAGGTACAAGCATAGAATACTTCAATCTTCCCTACTTAGAAGTCTTGAGTATTTCAGTTTTACTTAGACAGAATATTTCATTGCCTTAACTCTCCTCCAGTAGAATCACAGAGTCATAGAATCAACCACATTGAAAGAGACCTTCAAGAGCATCCAGGCCAACCTAGCATCCAGCCTTGTCCAATCAACTAGACCATGGCACTAAGTGCCTCAGACAGGCTTTGCTTGAACACCTCCAGGGATGGTGACTCCACCACCTCCCTGGGCAGCCCATTCCAATGCCAGTCACTCTCCCTGCCAACAACTTCCTCCTAACATCCATCCTAGACCTCCCCTGCCACAACTTGTGACTGTGTCCCCTTGTTCTGTTGTTGGTTGCCTCATTATGAATCAGATGTCATCAGAACAGAAGGCAATGTGTTAGCTGCATTTTTCAGAATCAGTGTATCTTAAGTGTGGTTTGAAAAGTAAAGCATAGATTTCAAAATAAAAATTATGCATGGATTTTCTGGAAAAAAAAAAAAGTCACCTACATCAGTGTGACTGAAGAGGAGAATTTAGTTTTATCCAGAAAGATGTAAATTGAATAGAATGAAAGATACATTCTTGAAGCATATTGTGCTAGTTTGAAGCTATCTAGAATGTTTTGGTGAGAAGAATTAGATTACAGGCTGTGAAGGGGAAACAATGGTGATGTCTACTTCACTCATAAGCTTGCTGAGATGGATAAGAACAAGAATGTAAATATAGATAATGAAGCTGCTTTCTGGGCTTTGGGCTGTATCTCTCTCTCTCTAGCCTAACCTGCCATCTTTGTGACTAATCCACCTGCTTCCTGACTTCTCTGGCTGACCCTCCAATCTTCCTTGAGCACAAGGCAACAGCTAGGGTAAGGTAGAGAAGGGTAGGAGAAGGTGGAAGGGTGGTTGGGAGCCTCTCCTGGGGACTCAGGTTTCTGGGAGGGCTGTTGTGTTTCTGTATTACCTTTTAACTTGTCTATTTCTGTCTATAGCTGTATCTGTTGTAAATACCTGCTTGGATATTGTGCTAAGCTGTAAATATAAAGCTTCATTCAATTTCCACCCTAGTCTGGGTGATTTTCCAAAGTAGTGGGGGTGCGGCAGGGAACACCCAAACCATCTCTGTGAGATCTAATGGCACTATAGGGAGAACAAAGAATTGTGAAATTGTTTATCTAAGCAGGAGAAGGTAGATAGAGATCTTCCAAGTTTTGTCCCACCACCTAATTCAAAATTCCATCTTGCTGCCTTGCACTGAGATGTCAAATGCTG
Organism: Pogoniulus pusillus; assembly: GCF_015220805.1. NCBI lineage: Eukaryota > Metazoa > Chordata > Aves > Piciformes > Lybiidae > Pogoniulus > Pogoniulus pusillus. Next base: position 33,622,710 of record NC_087266.1, read on the forward strand.
CAAAAGATAGGACAATAAATGCTGTGGAATACAGTATCCTGCCAGCAAGCCCAGAAAAGACAACAGAAATATGATTTGAGAAACTGTTGTTTAATGTCAACCTAGTCAGCATAAAGCATGCAAAAGATACAGGTGACCTCTTTCCACCTCTTTATTCGTGAAAGCAAATACAATTAAGCTATTTGCCATCCAGACAAGAATGTTAAAAGTTAATAATTCACAAAATTTTGGCTATGCAGTAGCTGTGACCTTGAATCCTTTTGCAGTCTAAGTTTCTGTTATGTGCAATTAGTAAAAAGAGCAATTAGAAAACCACAGAGAGAGCCCACAGTGTCAGTCTCTGACTCTTTTTGTCTCTTTCTGTGTCTCTTACACTCCTGCTAAGTGTTTCTGCCCACCACTTTTGCTTTTCTAGCTTCAGGAGCAAACTGTTTCTCTCTTGCTGGCCCTGACCATCTCTTTTTCCTTTGGAAATGGAAGGTTTCTGCTGTTCTACTGACTCCTTGTCTCCTATTTAAACTCTGCTCCATCAAATTCTCATCAGTCCACAAGGCTAATGTCCAATTCAGTCCACATTTTGTATGATGGAAATGGTGATTCCTATTATCACAATAAGGCAAGTTTGGACTGCACATACTAATTCAATTTGAATCAAGTATTAAAGTGGAGAGTATCATAGAATATCATACAATGTCATAGAATCAACCAGGTTGGAAGAGACCTTCAATATCACCCAGCCCTACCCAGTCAATTAGACCATGGCACTAAATGCCTCGGACAGGATTTACTTCAACACCTCCATGGACAGCAACTCCCCCACCTCCCTGGGCAACCCATTCCAATGCCAATCACTCTCTCTGCCAACAACTTCCTCCTAACATCCAGCCTAGACCTCTCTTGCCACAACTTGAGACTGTGTCCCCTTGTTTTGTTGCTGCTTGCCTGGCAGAAGAGACCAACCCCACCAGGCTACAGCCTACCTTCAGGTACTTGTAGACAGCAATGAGATCTGCCCTGAGCCTTCTCTTCTCCAGACTGCACACCCTCAGCTCCCTCAGCCTCTCCTCACAGGGCTGTGCTCCAGGCCCCTCAACAGCTTTGTTACCCTTCTCTGGAGAAGTTCCAGTACCTCAACATCTCTTTTGAATTGAGGAGCCCAGAAGTGGACACAGGACTCAAGGTGTTGCCTCACCAGTGCTGAGTACAGGGGCAGAATAACCTCCCTTATCCTACTAGCCACACTCTTCCTGATCCAGGCCAGGATGCCATTGGCTCTCTTGGCTATCTGGAAATAAAGGTTTTGGGTTCATACATCAGTCTTACACATACTCAAGCTTAAGTAGTGGACAAGTGTTCAAGGACTAAGCAGGTCTTGAATTAGGTTGGAAATAATAAATTATATGCCAATTTTAATCACTCCCAACTATAAATTTTTATTAAAAAGACTCTATTCACAAGTACATTATCTATTATAAGGAAGTTGCAGGCAGTTTGCACTGTGAAATTGTATTTGAAAACAATTTCTGTCAGCCAACCTGAATTTATGGTGGGTGTTTGTTTTTTTGGTTTTTTTCTCTGCACTAGTTTGGAAGAAGTGGAAAGTGAGGTGAAAGGAAAATCAATTAATTTATTTTAAGACAAAAGAAATGCCATTAAGTTTGGATATATGAAAATATTGAACTTTCACTGGGGATAAAAATAAATTATTTGAGACCCTTGTGATCACACAGAGCATCCCAACAGTTTGACAGGTAAGAATTTATCTCACTTGTGGGTGGATAACCTGAGGTAACTCATTTGAGACTTAAATATTCTGAACACATTTTCTCTGGAACACCACAAAAGACAACACTCATTTCTCAATCTACCAAACAGGCCTTTTGGTTACTTTCAATTAACTGAGTTTTTCCATTTACAGCTTTGGAAAATTAACATAATAAAAGTCTACCAATGAGTTTCAGTCATGTAGGGATGAAACTAGATTAATTCTTTGATTATTCTAAACTCTACACAATGGGTTTGGTTTTTTTTTTGGTTGTTTTCTCAGCTGAGAGAGTCTTCATTGATCTCCTCTAAATCTTACATTTTCTTTATAACCAATGATCTAATTTCTCTCATTAAAAGATTCCTTTTAGCCTCAAACCAGCTGACATCTGTACATGGAAATCCACCTCACTTTGAAAATACAAGTATACATTTTCAAAGCAACACTTCAAAATATTCAGTAAATGACTTCATCATAAGCCACGTTCTGTGTAGCTGAAAGGATGCAATGGCTCAATGGGGTAAAACAACTTCCTGGAACTTGCCTTAAGCCACAAAAAGGTGCTTCTCCAAGAAATCACAGTATCACACACAGTATCACATTATCACCAAGGTTGGAAGAGACCTCATAGGTCATCAAGTCCAACCCTTTACCACAGAGCTCAAGGCTAGACCATGGCACCAAGTGCCACGTCCAATCCTGCCTTGAACAGCCCCAGGGACGGTGACTCCACCACCTCCCCGGGCAGCCCATTCCAGTGTCCAATGACTCTCTCAGTGAAGAACTTTCTCCTCACCTCCAGCCTAAATCTCCCCTGGCGCAGCCTGAGACTGTGTCCTCTCATTCTGGTGCTGGCCACCTGAGAGAAGAGAGCAACCTCCTCCTGGCCACAACCTCCCCTCAGGTAGTTGTAGACAGCAATAAGGTCACCCCTGAGCCTCCTCTTCTCCAGGCTAAACAATCCCAGCTCCCTCAGCCTCTCCTCGTAGGGCTGTGCTCAAGGCCTCTCACCAGCCTCGTCGCCCTTCTCTGGACACGCTCAAGCATCTCAATGTCCCTCCTAAACTGGGGGGCCCAGAACTGAACACAGTACTCAAGGTGTGGTCTAACCAGTGCAGAGTACAGGGGCAGAATGACCTCCCTGCTCCTGCTGACCACACCATTCCTGATGCAGGCCAGGATGCCACTGGCTCTCTTGGCCATCTGGGCACACTGCTGGCACACTGCTGGCTCATGTTCAGGCGGGTATCGATCAGCACCCCCAGATCACTCTCTGTCTGGCTGCTCTCCAGCCACTCCGACCCCAGCCTGTATCTCTGCATGGGGTTGTTGTGGCCAAAGTGCAGCACCCTGCACTTGGAGCTATTGAACGCCATCCCGTTGGACTCTGCCCATCTGTGCAGGCAGTCAAGGTCCCGCTGCAGAGCCCTTCTGCCCTCCAACCCAGCCACATCTGCCCCCAGCTTGATGTCATCTGCAAACTTGCTGATGACTGACTGCTGCATACCCTCAAAGGAAGCAGAGAACTGTGAACATAAATGAGAGTGAAGGGCAAGGACGACACCCCAGCTGATGCTTAGAGCACTGTATGACTAGGTTATCACAGCTGTCTGATTGTGCTTTGTAGATGAGTGAAGTCCATTAAACTTGTAGATTAAGTTACTGGACTAGTGGACAATCTTCCTTCACCAATCACTATCAGCTGGCAACAGTTGCACATACAGAAGGATTCAGTTTCTCACTTCAGAAATGCTCTTTGAATTTAACTCAAAAATATATAAAAGAACTAAGAAATTAAGCTTGAAGAGATAAAAAAAGGACAATGAATATGAAAGCCATCAGCACTTTAAACTTTGGATTGTGTTTATTGAGGTTAAAAACATAGAATCTAGAATCAACTAGGTTGGAAGATAACTCCAAGATCATCCAGACCAACCTAGCACCCAGCCTTGTCCAATCAACCAGACCATGGCATTAAATACCTCAGCCAGTCTTGTTCTGAACACCTCCAGGGATGGTGGCTCCACCACCTCCCCGGGTAGCCCATTCCGATGTCAATCACTCTCTCTGCCAACAGCTTCCTCCTAACATCCAGCCTTGACCTCCCCCGGCACAACTTGAGACTATGTCCCCTTGTTCTATTGCTGCTTGCTTGGCAGAAGAGACCAACCCCACCTGGCTACAGCCTCCCTTCAGGTAGTTGTAGGCAGCAATGAGGTCACCCCTCCTCTTCTCCAGGCTACAGACATTGCTATGCTTATGCTAAACTTTTGATGAAATGTAAATTTCTAAATAGTATTGTGTAATATGTGGAAACAATAATGATTGCAAAGCTTTCAGAAGGTTGAAAGATTCTGGAGAGCTCTTAAAATCATCTTGAAGTAGATAATGACATTTAGTCAGATGTACAGCCCCCCTGCTTGTATTGAATAGCATTCATCTGATGGTAAATTAGACACCAAGTTTACTGATATTTAGATACTTATTATCTAGATTAGGCTTGCAGCCTGCACTGAATACCTTTTGAGGATGTTGATCCACCATGTTTGTTTTGTCTGTGCCATGTGTGGTAGATACACTAGTGTTATCTTTCTTCCCATATAGTAGACCCACTTAGAGAATTGTTCTGGTAGGGCATAAATCCTGCCAGGACATTTTAATCTTTGCTGCCCTGCTTCTGTTGCAGGGAATCCTTGGGAAGTTGAGTCAAATGAGCAAAGCCTTGAGGGCCAGGGAGCTTACCACCACATGCCTGGTGTCTTGTGCTGCCCTTACTGCGCATGCATAGTCAAAGGAGGCACAAAGATTTCAATTCATTGGCCAGAACAGTGGTGCTAGTGCCTATTGGCCAGTTGGATTTTCAAAATGAAGTATATAAAGGGGGATGATTTAGAGACTGTGCCTTTCTACATGAGCCTTTCTGCATTCAGCATGGAGCCTTCCTGCCTCTCCTCATTTGCAGCTCGTTAAAGGTGGCCACGTGCTGCAGCTGACACCAGTGGCTTAGCAGCAACTCCTTCCCCTCTGCCTGAAATATTTTGTACTTTACCCTGAGATCATCATTGCGAGTTTGAAAGTGTCTTTGATACAGGAGACTTACTCAGGGACCAAAAAAGAGTCATGAGTACATATGTTGGAGTGAATGCTGAAACTCCAAAAGTATAGTTAGAATTGTTCCTGTTTTCATGTTCCTATTTTCCAAGTTCTGATTGTTTTAAATGTTTAGTTCTGTGCAATTGTATCACAGTATCACAGTATCATCAGGGTTGGAACAGATCTCACAGATCATCAAGTCCAACCCTTTACCACAGAGCTCAAGGCTAGACCATGGCACCAAGTGCCACATCCAACCTTGCCTTGAACAGCTCCAGGGACGGCAACTCCACCACCTCCCCGGGCAGCCCATTCCAGTGTCCAATGACTCTCTCAGTGAAGAACTTTCTCCTCACCTCCAGCCTAAATTTCCCCTGGCGCAGCCTGAGGCTGTGTCCTCTTGTTCTGGTGCTGGCCACCTGAGAGAAGAGAGCAACCTCCTCCTGGCCACAACCTCCCCTCAGGTAGTTGTAGACAGCAATAAGGTCACCCCTGAGCCTCCTCTTCTCCAGGCTAAACAATCCCAGCTCCCTCAGCCTCTCCTCGTAGAGTTGTGCTCAAGGCCTCTCACCAGCCTCGTCACCCTTCTCTGGACATGCTCAAGCATCTCAATGTCCCTCTGAAACTGGGGGGCCCAGAACTGAACACAGTACTCAAGGTGTGGTCTAACCAGTGCAGAGTACAGGGGCAGAATGACCTCCCTGCTCCTGCTGACCACACCATTCCTGATGCAGGCCAGGATGCCACTGGCTCTCTTGGCCACCTGGGCACACTGCTGGCTCATGTTCAGGCGGGTATCAATCAGCACCCCCAGATCCCTCTCTGTCTGGCTGCTCTCCAGCCACTCTGACCCCAGCCTGTATCTCTGCATGGGGTTGTTGCGGCCAAAGTGCTTCCTGTTGACTGAAAATTCAGAGAATCTTAGTGAATTTCCCCGACTTTTGGATATTAATAATAACAAACACTATTCACACAGAAATTAATATTCATAATTCATAACTATTATTGATTCTTGATACAAGAATCTATAGACACTTTTCATGATCTCTCTCCAAAATCCCTTCGTCTGCATTTGAGGAGGTTATTCTGTAGATCTGAAGAAGGTAGTTTCAACACAGTTTCAAGTTGTGCCAGGAGAGGTCTAGGCTGAATGTTAAGAGGAAATTGTTGCCAGAGAGAGTGATTAGCATTGGAATGGGCTGCCCAGGGAGGTGGTGGAGTTGCTGTCCCTGGAGGTGCTGAAGCAAAGCCTGGCTGAGGCACTTAGTGCCATGGTCTAATTGATTGTCCAGGGCTGAATGCCAGGTTGGCCTGGATGATCTTGGAGGTCTCTTCCAACCTGGTTGATTCTATGATTCTATGATGGACGTTCTTTTTTATGTACACTTATGAGACTAAGTGTAACAATTTATTCATAGTAATGGTGTCCTGATTGGGCAGCAATGGCCCAAACAGAGAGGCTTTACTTCTGTGAGTGATATGCATCACTGCTGATGTTCCTGTTGTCACCCGAGCAATACATCTGCTGCAGGTCTGACCTAATTCTGAAACCACATTAACGAGACAAGCATGAGCTAGGTGACTGATAATAGCTAATACACATGCTTCTTGGATCTGATGCTGTCTCTGCTTTGTCTTTTCTTCTAAAAAGAATATGACTTGCTCATGTAAGAAGCATTATAAGATTTCCTTGAAAACAATAATGTAATTTTAACTGGTTAAATCAATGATAGAAATATGTATCTTCAACTAGCTTTTTGACACCTTTTTTGTTGTTTTTTAATTAGTTTGAGTGCATTGTAAGGTAAGTCAGCATAGGATACATTAACTGGTACAAAAAAAAACTGACATATCAATCACTTTATTGTGCTCCATCTTCATATGACATTTTGGTTCTTTGCTTAGGTAAGAATCGTTGTACACAATTCTGTAGAGCATTGTTTCTTTAGTCTACCCATGCCTAAAGCATTGTGATATTACTGCTTAACTTATAACTACATTGTATGTGTATAATTAGAGGAACATTGCATTAAGCATTGACTGACAAGAGAAGATGGGATGTAATGTAACAGGACAGGACTAGGGGGAAATGGAGCAAAGCTGGAGATGGATGTGAGGAGGAAGTTGTTCAGCATGAGAGTGGTGAGAGCCTGGAATGGTTTGCCTGTGGAAGTGGTTGAGGCCATTTAAGGCCAGGCTGCTTGAGGCTGTGTCCAGGCTGATCTAGGGTAGGGTGTCTCTGCCCATGGCAGTGGGGTTGGAACTAGATGGTCCCTGTGGTCCCTTCCCACCCTGACTGATTCTATGATTCCATGATTCTATAGCTAGATTTCACAGTAAATATCTATGTTTCAGTTATAGCTGTAAAGAGATTTTTTTAAAAGCTACTTTAGTGAAAAATGCTAATTGTGCATTATGGTAATTGTGAATTTTATTAATTCCAATATTATTTTACAAGTGAATCACTAGCTGGACTATATCCACCATATGAAACTAGTATATCCAGATATGGAATTGCTTACCTTTTACAGGAGGCACTTATTCATATGTTGAAGAGCTTTCGATACAAACACTCAATCTCCACAAAGACAACACATAATTTTACAATTATATCTTACAGAATCACCTATGAAAGCACTGAGAAGGAGAATTCTTGTGTGAAAACAATGTTATAGAATTATAAAATCAGTTAGGGTTGGAAGGGACCACAAAGATCATAGAATCAATCAGGTTGGAAGAGACCTTGCAGATCTAGTTCCAACTCCCCTGCCGTGGGCAAGGACACCCTACCTTACATCAGCTTGGCCACAGCCTCATCCAGCCTGGCCTTAAATGCCTCTAGGGATAGGGCCTCAACCACTTCCCTGGACAACCCATTCCAGGCTCTCACCACTCTCATGCTGAACAACTTCCTCCTCACGTCCAGCCTGAACCTACCCATCTCCAGCTTTGCTGCATGTCTTTTAGTTACTTTCTGCTAAACACTCATAGCTCCATGAGCAGTCTATTTTAAAAGCCTAGAAGAACAGATAATTGAAAATAACAAGATCTAGTCTAATCAAGAGAGTAAGAAGGTCCCAGAGGAATGTATGGTTCAAGGTATATCTCCATTTTCACTTTTAATTAAGTAATTAAAAAACTTTGCCTGGAACAGAAATTTATTCCTCGCTGTGATAAAGTCTGAACTGTAGCTTAGCATTGGATGAGTTGAGAAGCTAAAGTTTGTGTTACAAATGTTCTTTTAATTAAGAGGGTTAGAGCAATAACATAGTAACAGTTTCGGAATCAAAAATAGTTGGAATACCGTGAGAGAAAATGCTGCTGTTGTCTGTTGTTAATGGTACAGCAGTGTAAGTGCAAAAACTTAGACTCATGATGGTGGTATTGGAGGCTGAGGTACAAGGGATCCCACACCGTCAAAAATATGTTCAGTTTCAGTTTTACACTTCCGAGTCACTATTGCTTACCGTGAGTATAACCAGGAACAGACAAAGTCCTTAGCTGCTACCGGAATGCATTAGTTCTAAAGAACTAAGTTGTGAATGACTTCAGTAAAATCCTGTATTGAAAAGAACTCTTTTGGCTGCAAGTGATGCTGAATATTCTTTGAAGTAGCTGGGAATGTAACGGACGTGCCTTAGAGAATCACAGAATTATAAAATCAACCAGGTTGGAAGAGACCTCCAAGATCATGTAGTCCAACTTGGCACCCAGCCCCTGGCTCTAAGTGCCTCGGCCAGGCTTTGCTTGAACACCTCCAGGCACAGCAACTCCACCACCTCCCTGGGCAGCCCATTCCAATGCCAATCACTCTCTCTGCCAACAACTTCCTCCTAACATTCAGCCTAGACCTCCCCTGCCACAACTTGAGGCTGTGTCCCCTTGTTCTGTTGGTGGTTGCCTGGCAGAAGAGACCAATCCCACCTCACTGCAACCTCCCTTCAAGCAGTTGTAGACAGCAATGAGGTCTGCCCTGAGACTCCTCTTCGCCAGGCTGCACACCCCTGGCTGCCTCAGCTTCACCTCACAGGGCTGTGCTCCAGGCCCCTCAACAGCTTTGTTGCCCCTCTCTGGACATGTTCCAGTATCTCAACATCTCTCTTGAGTTGAGGAGCCCAGAACTGGACACATTACTCAAAGTGTTGCCTGACCAGTGTTGAGTACAGGGGCAGAATAACCTCCCTTGTCCTATTGGCCACACTGTTCCTGATCCAGGCCAGGATGCCATTGGTTCTCTTGGCCACATGGGCACACTGCTGGCTCATGTTCAGCTACTATCTACCAGCACCCTCAGGCCCTTTTTTGGAAAACCTTGATCTCTATTAGGAGTGATGAATTCTTTCTATCTTTTGCTTTCTTTAAATATTGATTTTAACTTTTTGTCATCTGTTTTCCATGGGACCATCAATGCATACAGTGCTTTGCTCATTGTTTAACTGCACTCGTAAACGTGAAAAATTGGGGGGAGGGGGAGGTGAGGTGAGTCAGCATCTTACAAGGGGCAATGGTCTGAAATCAGAGAAGAGTAGATTTAGGTTGGACATTAGAAGGAAGTTCTTTACCACGACACACTGGAACAGGTTGCCCAGGGAGGCAGTTGAGGCCCCGTTCTTGGAGGTATTCAAAGTGAGGCTTGGCAGTGCTCTGGGCAACCTGATCTAATGGAATATGTCCCTGCTTACTGCAGGAGGGTTGGACTAGATGGCCATTGGAGGTCCTGTCCAACACAAACCATTCTCTAATTCTATGATGTACCATGCTGTAAGCTTTCCTGGTAGTTTCCTATGTTAGCAGTGATTGAAGAAAACTGTTGCCAGTGATACTCTAACTGAATGCATACTCAGTGTATGCGGGCTTCAGCGTTATCTTCATGTTGCTCTCAAAAACCAGACACCTGACAAAAGCTTTGCGAGATATAAATAGAATCCAATGTTTCTGCAGAAAGGAAGCTGCTCTCCTGCACAGCTAGTGGCTTGATGCCTATCCCAAAAGGAACAGATATTTGGGAAACAATATCTGGCATTATAAATCACTAAACCGACTGAGTGACTTGTGGAATACAGATGCCAGTGGAGTTAGGTACTCCTAGAGCTGGTCACCGACTGTCCCAAATGAAAGACATGTACACATGAATTAATTGTTTAGATGACACTGAGTGTTTTGTATATGGCAAGATGTTATTGAATACATTAAAAATAGACATCTAGAGTAAATAATTGCACCATGGCAGTGCCTGCTGCTCTCTGTTGTCTCTAGCTGGAATAGAGTCTGAAATTTCTTTAAAGGAGTGGTATCTTGTTTGACTGTGAGAAGGATACATCCTTGCCCACGCTTATCTCCTGTCCTTTATCATCTACAAAAGGACTGCAGGCTCTATCTTAATGTGATGTTTAGGATAATAGTGTGCTAGGCAGGAATCCAAGCAGATGAAATTTATTCATAAATGGTCCCCTACTTTGGCTATCTGGGTTTCTTACTGCTTTTATTTGTTGGAATAGATGGGGATTTTTTCCCCCTTACAAATAGAAATGTGATGTACGTGGTGAGTTTAAATAACTTTCTTGATCAATTATTGCAAAGTTTCTGTGATTCTAATAAAGTCTGTATTTCTACTTCTAGATCATGTTTTTTTATGTTGCTTAAGGAAATGTTCTTCAATGTGAAACATTTCTGGAACAGCAGCAGACCAAAGGGCATCTACAGCTCAAACTCCTCTTAAGTCCCACCATAGATGTACACCAGAAGAAAAGGGAACTCTGTAGGAACTGTATCCAAGGGGACATAGGGGTAGTGGTAGATAGTAGCTGAACATGAGACAGCAGTGTGCCCAGGTGGCCAGGAGAGCCAATGGCATCCTGACCTGGATCAAGAACAGTGTGGCTGTCAGGACAAGGGAGGTTATTCTGCCCCTGTACTCAGCACTCGTCAGGCCACACCTTGAGTGCTGTGTCCTGTTCTGGGCTCCTCAATTCAAGAGAGATGTTGAGGTACTGGAAGGTGTCCAGAGAAGGGTGACAAAGCTGGTGAGGGGCCTGGAGCACAGCCCTGTGAGGAGAGGCTGAGGGAGCTGGATTTGTGCAGCCTGGAGTAGAGGAGTCTCAGGGCAGATGTCATTGCTCTCTATAGCTACATGAAAGGAGGCTGTAGCCAGGAGGGAGTTGGTCACTTCTGCCAGGCAACCAGCAACAGAGCAAGGGGACAAAGACTCAAATTGTGCCGGGAGAGGTCCAGGATGAATGTTAGGAGGAAGTTGTTGGCAGAGAGAGTGATTGGCATTGGAATGGGCTGCCCAGGGAGATGGTGGAGTTGCTGTCCCTGAGGTGTTGAAGAAAAGCCTGACTGAGGCCCTTAGTGCCATGGTCTGGTTGATTGGATAGAGCTGGGTGCTAGGTTGGACTGGATGATCTTAGAGGTCTCTTCCAACCTGCTTGATTCTATGATTCTAAGGTAATTTCCAAACTTCTGAGAACACAGCTAATGAGAATCAACCCATGCTGACTCAATACAGACCGTTCAAAAGTGAGAGCATGCAGTAAGAGGTGGGATCTGCCAAAACTAATTTGGGAACATAAGGGTGGAATGTGTGAAATTAAGTTGCAAACACAGAAGTTCAGATGTTTATCTGGGTTTGCTCTTTGCCTCGTGCTGCATTTGGAGCTAACCATTTTCAAATCATTACTTCCTATAAATGGTAGCTCCTAAGTAGCACATATGAAGCTATGCATGCGCAAGTAAATAAAAAAGAATCATGTTGACCTTGCCTTTTAGGGTAAAACTATGCCTCACAGGACACTTTCACTCATGGAATGATCTGCTGGCAGTTGACCTTGTAAATGTTTATGCATTTCCTTCCATTTTTTCATTTTAGATTTGTCCTGATTAAGTGCACTGGAATCACTACATCTTAATGTGACAGCTCAAATTACGGGTCGCTTGTAGAATAAAAAGGTAGATAAATTGGATAAATGGGTTATACTGGGATAGGTAAATTAATTAAGTTTCTAGGGAAAACCAGAGTCTCTCTAATACTTATATATCTGGAAGGTGATTATTTGTAAATAAATAATGCATAGAAAACAGTTTTAATCAATGTAGTAGGCCAGATTTACTATTCTCTCTGCCAGCAAGTATTCTGCAATAATTTCAGCAGAATGTTCCCATCAGACATCTCAGCTAAATCTTCACCATTTTGCTAATCCTTCTCCTCCAGTCTTTTGAATTCTTTCATTTGTGAGTTGCTGTCTAATACTGATGACTGCTACAGGCCCTTTTGTATTCGTAGGTTAACTAAACATGGAAATGTAAACTTAGAATCATAGAATCAGTCAGGGTTGGAAGAGACCACAAATATCATCAAGTTCCAACCCACCTGCATGGGCAGGGACACCCTACCCTAGATCAGCCTGGCCAGAGCCACATTCAGCTTGGTCTAAAACACCTCCAGGGATGGGGCCTCAACCACCTCCCTGGGCAATCCATTCCAGGTTCTCACCACTCTCATGCTCAACAACTTCCTCCTCACATCCAGCCTGAACTTAACCATCTCCAGCTTCACTGCATTCCTCCTGGTCCTGTCACTCTCTGACATCCTGAAAAGTCCTTCTTCAGCTTTTTTGTAGGCCCCCTTCGGATCCTGGAAGGCCACAAGAAGGTCACATCAGACCCTCCTGTGATGGTTTGGGTGTTCCCTGCCCCCCCACACTTTAGAAATACCCAGACTAGTCTCAGTCAGCTCTGGGAATATAAATGAAGCTATTTATTTACAGCTAGCACAATATACAAGCAGATATTTACAATATATATACAGTTATATACAGAAATACACAAATGAAATGGTAATACAGAAACACAACTGCCCTCCCAGAAACCTGAGTCCCCAGGAGGGGCTCTCAACCACCCCTGCACCTTCCCCTTGCCCCTCTCAACCTTACCCCAGTCCTAAGGAAGAATAGAGGTTTGGCCAAGAGGTTAAGATGCAAAGGTTAGTGGAAGGTGAGGTTAGGAAGATGCAGCTCAGTCAGAAGCCCAAGGCAGAGTGTGAGACAAAATGATGAGAGTGTTATCTAATGTTTTCGTTTCTTCTTCAGCAAGACTCTGAGGGGAGTAGACATCACCATTGTTTTCCTTTCACAGCCTATCATCTAGTTCTTCTCACCAAAACGTTCTAGCCTGCTTCAAACTAGCACACCTCCTCATCTCCATTAGTTGCAGTAATACCAGAATGTCTCAATCTGGTTTGGGGATGACTATCCTGAAAGAGAAACAGAAGCTTAATGTTATTAGCCCTTCAGTTCTTGACCTCTATTTAAGGCCTTTAAGTGGCAGAGTATTAGACCACTTATGGTTTTGTGTTGTGGATTTCTCTCCACCATAGCTGAAAATCCTGCTGTCAATGCACAAAGATTTTCACTGATAAAAGATCCAGATGGATTTAAATATATGACCAACAGATGAAAGGTATATTATTGCTTTAACCTCTTAGCCTGCTTGTCCTGTTCCAGTTGAAGGTTTTATATTGTGAGATTGCTTTAATGTCAGACAATCCTAACAAAATTTAGATTTACTGCTCAATTTTGTTTAATCTGGCAAGATACTAAATAACTGCATTGAGGGTTTGCTGTAAGAAGAATGTCAGAGTCCTGTATGAAAAGGGATCAGCCCCTAACTGGGGCAATTAAAACATAAGTTATCTAAATAAATAATGTTATACTTAGCATAGTTGTGTCTCCTTAATTATAGATCTTTATTATGGTCACTTAAAATAATGCCAATAAAGAATCACAGAATCAAGCAGGTTGGAAGAGACCTCCAAGACCATCCAGGCCAACCTAGCAACCAGCCTTGTCCAATCAACTAGACCATGGCACTAAGTGCCTCAGCCAGGCTTCTTTTGAACACCTCCAGGGATGGTGACTCCACCACCTCCCTGGGCAGCCCATTCCAATGACAATCACTCTCTCTGGCAGGAACTTCCTCCTAACATCCAGCGTGGACCTCCCCTGCCACAACTTGAGACTGTGTCCCCTTCTTCTCTTGCTGGTTGCCTGGCAGAAGAGATCAACACCACCTGGCTACAGCCTCCCTTCAGGTCGCTGTAGACAGCAATGAGGTCACCTCTGAGCCTCCTCTTCTGCAAGCTGCACAACTCCAAGCTCCCTCAGCCTCTCCTCACAGGGCTGTGCTCCAGGTCCCTCACCAGGTTTGTTGCTCTTCTCTGGACACATTCCAGTATCTCAACATCTCTCTTGAATTGAGGAGCCCAGAACTGGACACAGTACTCAAGGTGTTGCCTGACCAGTGTTGAGTACAGGGACAGAATAACCTCCCTTGTCCTACTGGCCACACTGTTCCTGGGTTTGTTTGCTAAGGTACCACCCAATTCTCACTAACATTGAGTAATTTCTACAGTTGGAATACTTTGAAACGAGGACCATGTTCCTGTCATGGCAAATTAGGTTGACATGGCGAAACATAGAGTCATGGGATGATGAAACATTAAATAGTACATTATTAACTGATGTCTTTTTCATTTTATTCTTCTTCAGTGACATTTAACAAATTGAATGTTAAATGCTGAGAGACACAAAAATGCTTTGTTAGATTACTAAAAAACAGGGGGAAAGAGTTTCCTCAGCTACTGTGTAACACAGTAATATAAAGTTGAGCTTAGTGATAGGTTTTGGAGATGCTGTTTGAGGTCCCTTATCCCCCAGATATGTTAGAGACTGCAACTCCAAAGTGCAGTCTACATGATTTATAAAGTTTCTTGTGTACTTTTCTGGAGTTACTTTAGGAATCCTTACTTTTGCTTTTGTCACATCCCATGAGGACTTTTTCAGGATCTCAAGACTCTGCAAAAAACAATGCAGCCACTTTGAGATTGACACACCTCAGAAAATAACTCTCTGTCATCAGCACCTATCAGTGTCTCGAGTGAACAACAGCTTTTCCATTTTAAGTATGTTGAGAGAATTGGCAATTTTACCTACAGCTAAACATTAACTGAATCCCCTTTGACTGCTTGCAAGGGTGAATGTCACATTCCAGACATAATAAGAGCAAGAAAAGTTAATATGTTTCAGCCTTTTTCCTTAGGTGTAAAACAGAAAGGACAAGTTTCTACATATAGCAGCAAAGAGGGGCAAGGTAATAATGAAATTGGTGTATACATTCCAATAATTCCTAACAGAACAGCCTGCTAACTCCACTTTCAAGAGCACATTTAATATATTTTAGACCCCATCCAATATATTTTAGATCAGTGTTGTATAAGGTATGTATTATTCAGCTCACGCCAGCAGGTCATAACCTATAGCCATGTGCGTTGTAGTGCACGATGAACGCTTTGTTGTTAAACACTTAGAATCATAGAATCATAGAATCATAGAATCAAGCAGGTTGGAAGAGACCTCCAAGATCATCCAGTCCAACCTAGCACACAGCCCTGGCCAATCAACTAGACCATGGCACTAAGTGCCTCATCCAATCTTTTCTTGAAGACCCCCAGGGACGGTGGCTCCACCACCTCCCTGGGCAGCCCATTCCAATGGGAAATCACTCTCTCTGTGAAGAACTTCTTCCTAATATCCAGCCTATACCTCCCCTGCCACAACTTGAGACTGTGTCCCCTTGTTCTATTGCTGGTTGCCTGGGAGAAGAGGCCACCCCCCACCTGGCTACAATGTCCCTTCAGGTAGTTGTAGACAATAATAAGATCACCCCTGAGCCTCCTTTTCTCCAGGGTAAACAGGCCCAGCTCCCTCAGCCTCTCCTCATAGGGTTTGTGCTCCAGGCCCTTCACCAGCTTTGTTGCCCTTCTCTGGACACCTTCCAGCACCTCAATATCTTTCTTGAATTGAGGGGCCCAGAACTGGACACAGGACTCAAGGTGTGGCCTGACCAGTGCTGAGTACAGGGGCAGAATAACCTCCCTTGTCCTACTGGCCACACTGTTCCTGATGCAGGCCAGGATGCCATTGGCTCTCTTGGCCACCTGGGCACACTGCTGGCTCATCTTCAGCTTACTATCTATCAGTACCCCCAGGTCCCTTTCCTCCTGGCTGCTCTCCAGCCACTCAGTCCCCAGCCTGTAGTGCTGCTTGAGGTTGTTGTGGCCAAAGTGCAGAACCCTGCACTTGGCCTTGTTAAATCTCATCCCATTGGCCTCTGCCCACCCATCCAGCCTGTGGATACAGTGAAGGCATTCAAAGGATTACTCCACAAGGCAAACAGTGCAGTCAGAATATGTCTTGCTTTCCTGCTAATACCAATGATCTTTATCATTAGTAAATCATTGGCCATGCAACAATTCTTTTATTTTATATATATGTATATCTATGTATCTAATTCTGAGACAAATATGGTTTGGGATCTGCTTGCTTTGAAAAAAAAATATGGACTTTAAAATGCTGAACATGCCTCATGGCTTCAATACTGGCTTCAAGACTGGTGCCTCCAGCAGGATTTTGGCTTTTTTGACCATGGGTCCCCCCATGTGAGGTCAGGTCTGCTGGCAGCAGATGGGGTGCACCTCTCTCCAAGTGGAAGAAGGTTTATATCTCAGAGGTTGTCTGGGATCATTAATCATGCTTTAAACTAGTTTGGAGGGTTGAGGGATGAAACCCAGGCTTACTATAAACAAGCCTGAGACAACTGTGGGGCAACGTGTCAACTCCACTGCTCAGGGGACGTAGATAACAATGAGTTGTGTGGTGGAGAGGATGCAAGAGATGGCACATCAGGGTGGAGACTAACAAGAGCCTTAAGCCTGTTACCTTGAAGCATGCTGGGGACACACAAGGACTCTTTAAGTCTTACAGAGATGGACCACAGGAATCAAGTAATGAGAAATCAGCACGCGCAGAGCTTACTGCTATATTGGTGGCCATGGAAGAGGCTGAGAATGGTCAGACTGCAAGAGTGAAAGCCAATAGGTTAACTCCCTCCCTGAAATGCTTATACACCCATTCATGGAGCATGGGGAATAAGCAGGAGGAGCTGCAGATCTGCACTAGGCTGAATAACTATGATGTAATTGCCATGACTGAGACATGATGGCACAGCTCCCATAACTGGAATGTTGCCATGGATGGTTATGTACTGTTCAGGAAGGATAGACCAGCAAGATGAGGTGGAGGAGGTCTTCTCTGTGTGCAAGAACAACTGAAAAATGATGAGTTCTATCCAAGGGGGGAGGCAGAACAGGTTGAAAGCCTGTGGGTAAGAATTAAGGGATGTGGGAAAGAAGATAAAATTGGTGTTAGGGGTCTACTATAGACCACCAGACCAAGAGGAAGATGTTGATGAGGCCTTCTGCGGACAGCTGGAGGTAGCCTCTAGAGCTAACTCCTTGGTACTCATGAGTAACTTCAATCACCCTAATGTTTCCTGGGAAGATCACACAGCCAGGCACAATCAGTCCAGGAGGCCCTTGCAGTTTATCAGTGATAACTTCTTAATGCAGATAGTGGAGGAACCAACAAGGAGAGGTGCACTGCTGGACCTTGTATTAACTTATAAAGAGGGACTGGTTGAGGACATTAAGGTTGAGAACAGCCTTGGGGACAGTGATCATGACATGGTGGAGTTCAGTATTCTAAAGGGTAGAATCAGACCAACAAGTAGAACTTCTTTGAACTTGTGCCAAGCTAATTTTGTGCTCTTCAGGGACATGCTTGCAGAAATGCCATGGGCTAAGGCTCTGGAGGGTAAAGGAGCCCAAGAAAGTTGGCTAATTTTTAACAACTAATTTCTTCAAGCCCAAGCCAGGTGTGTTCCCCTGAGTGAAAAATCAGGTAGATGTGCTAGGAGACCTGCATGGTTGAATAAGGAGCTCCTAAAGGAAATCTCAGGGAAGAAGGAATCTTACAATTCACGGAAGAAGGGGTTGATCACTTGGGAGGACAATACAGAAGTTGTCAGGGCATGTATGAAGGCAACAAGGAAGGCCAAAGCCCTCTTGGAACTGAAGCTGGCAAAGGAAGTAAAGCAGAACAAAAAGGGCTTCTTCAAATCCATCAGTAGGAAAAGGAAGCCCAGGGAAGGTGTGGGGCACTGCTGAGCTAGGAGGTAGCTTGAGAACTGAGGATGCAGAGAAGGCAGAGTTGCTGAATGCCTTCTTTGCTTCAGTCTTTACACCTAAGGCTGAACTCCCCTATGTACTCCAGACCCTGGATGAAGGAAGGGAAGCCTGTCTGCACTCACTGGTCAGTGCAGACTGGGTTAGGGATCAGTTATGCAAATTGAACATTCACAAGTTCATGGGCCCTGGTGGAATGCACCCAAGGGTGCTGAGAGAACTGCCAGAGGTTGTCACTCTGCCACTTTCCATCTTTTTTGCCAGATAGTGGCAGACAGGAGAGGTGTCTGAGGACTGGAGGAGAGAAAATGTCACTCCATTCTTCAAAATGGGCAAGAAAGAGATTCCAGGGAACTCTAGACCAGTCAGCCTCACTTCCATCCCTGGAAAAGTGATGGAGCAGCTCCTGTTGGAGGGCATCTCAAGGTATTTGGAAGAGAAGAAGGTTATCATGAGTAGTCAGCATGGATTTATCAAGGAGAAGTCATGCTTAACTAACCTGATAGCATTTCATGATGCCATAACTGAATAGGTAGATTCAGGGAAACCAGTGGATGTAGTCTACCTTGACCTTAGCAAGGCCTTTGACACCATCTCCCATGACATTTTAGTGAGCAAGTTGAGGAAATGTGGGATGAAAGAGTGGGCAGTGAGGTGGGTTAGGAACTGGTTGCAAGATAGAGTTCAGAGGGTGGTGATCAATGCTGCCAGGTGCAGCTGGAGAGCTGTGACTAGTGGTGTCCCCCAGAGATCAGTGCTGGGGCCAGTCCTGTTCAACAACTTCATCAATGATGTTGATGAGGAAGCAGAGTGTCTGCTCAGCAATTTCCAGAGACTCAGATAAATTTGATAGAAGCAATAACAATTTGTAGAGTGCCCTTCCCTCATCCCTCTCCTTTCCCAAAAGAAAGGGATTGGAAGTAGAGAGAGAGATAGAGGAGGGTAAGCACACCCAAATAAATCACTCTCACTCAGTTTGGAAATTAAAAAGAGAAAGTTTATCAATAACTTAAAAAGGTATCTGAGGTAGAGAAGTTACAAAGGTTAAGGAAGGGAAAATAGCAAATACAAAATGGTATAAATACAACCCGATTGTGATGGCTTGGTCTGCTTCATGGGTGATGGCCACGTGGTGCAACAAAGAGAAACCAGGAACAGATGGTAATGGTGGTATTCAGGGAGCAGGGAATGCTGCAGAGAGTGGTGCAAAGAGAGAGAGTGAAAAAAGGAAGTCACCCAGCTTTTACGGGACAGGAAAGGGGAGTGGGCTAACCATCACCTGGTGGTGTTCAGACCCACCCCTGGGGAGTGGTCATGACCACCTAGGGTCAGATTCAGGGTTACTCCCCCTGGAGTGTTAACTCTATGCATTGAGGTACTGGAACAGTCCCAGAGAAGGGCAACAAAGCTGGTGAGAGGCATGGAGCACAGCCCTGTGAGGAGAGGCTGAGGGAGCTGGGGGTGTGCAGCCTGCAGAAGAGAAGGCTCAGGGCTGACCTCATTGCTGTCTACAGCTACCTGAAAGGAGGCTGCAGCCAGGTGGGGTTGGTCTCTTCTGCCAGGCAACCAGCAACAGAAGAAGGGGACACAGTCTCAAGTTGTGCTGGAGGAGGTTCAGGCTGGATGTTAAGAGGAAGTTGTTGGCAGAGAGAGTGATTGGCATTGGAATGGGCTGCTTGTGGAAGTGGTGGAGTTGCTGTCCCTGGAGGTGTTCAAGAAAGGACTGGCTGAGGCACTTAGTGCCATGGTCTAGTTGATTGGACAAGGCTGGGTGCTAGGTTGGACTGGATGATCCTGGACATATCTTCCAAACTGCTTGATTCTATGATTCTATACATTGGCTTTCTTGAAAAAATAACATGTACAGCTCAGAAGACTCACCCAGGATCAATGAACTCAATACATCTTGATGGTCCATGATGCAGGTGTTCAAAAATAGAAGTACAGAAACACTGGAGTGGAAATGCACCCCTGTATGCTGGGCATCACTCACCTGGAGAACAGCTTTACAGAAAAGGACCTGGGGCTCCCAGTAGACACCAATCAGAACAGGAAGCATCAATATGTCCTTGCCACAAAGAAGGCAAATGTCCTGGGCTGCATTAGGAGGTTGTCAGCAGGTAAAAAATGTGTTCCTTCTCCTCTCTAGTCAGCAGTGGTAAGGTCACTTTTTAGGTGTTGTGTCCAGTTCTGAGCTCCTCAGTGAAAGACATACTGGAAAGAGTTCTGCATGAAGATGATGAACTGGAGCATCCCTCTGGCGAGAAAAGGCTGAGAGAGCTGGTACTGTTTAGCCTCGTGAAGAGAAGGCTCAGGAGCATCTTAGACAGATGTATAGATACTTGAAGAGAGGGTGCAAAGAGAACAGAACCATGCTTTTTTCAATGGTGCCCAGTGATAGAAGCCTCGACAGTGGGCACACACTGAAACACAGGAGGTTCTGGTTGGACACCAGGAAGCACTGTTTTTACTGCGAGAGTGGCTGAGCACTGGCACTGGTTGTGCAGAGAAGCTGTGGATTCTCCTTCCTTGAAGGACATAGTCTGGATATAGTCTTGGGCATCTGGCTCTAGGTAGCTGTGCTTGAGCAGGAGGGTTGGACCAAGTAGATTCCAGAGGTCTGTCCCAAACTCAAACGTTTTGTGATTCTGTCAGAGGCTGAGTGGCATATGGCACCTGGGGTTGACACTTTTATTTGAGGATGGAGGGTTAGACAATGTCAATACAAGGGGTATCATGCTGGGAAACTGACTTAGGGAACTAGTTAGGAGGATGGTGGCCATACACAACTGCAGTGGAGTTCAGAAAAGAGCTTGGTGATGATCAGAGGGCTGCAGCACCTCTCCTGCGAGGACAGACTGAAAGAGTTGGGACTGCTCAGTCTGGAGAAGAGGAAGCTCCCAGGTGACCTTCTTGTGGCCTTCCAGGATCTGACGGGGGCTAGAAAAAAGCTGGGGAGGTACTTTTTAGGCTCTCAGGGAGGGACAGGACTAGGGGGAATAGAGGAAAGCCGGAAGTGAGGACATTCAGGCTGGACATGAAGAGGAAGTTGTTCAGCATGAGAGTGGTGAGAAACTGGAATGGGTTTCCCAGGGAGGTGGTTGAGGCCCTATCCCTGGAGATGTTTAAGGCCAGGCTGGATGAGACTGTGACCTGGCTGATCTAGGGTAGGGTGTCCCTGCCCATGTCAAGGGGGTTGGAACTGGATGATCCTTGTGGTCCCTGACTGATTCTGTGATTCTGATTTTATGTCTGTGGTGCTTTGATTGATCTTTTGGGTGGCAGAGAATATAACTGTTTCATTGGTTTCACACATGATGGAAAGGAAGTTTTACTGTGCATTCTATGATTCTATGAACTTAGGACCCCTGATGTAAAAGAGCCATCACATCCTGAAGTAGTTCTTCTGCCTCATGCCTTAACACAGAAGGGGATCATAGAATCATAGGATCAGTCAGGGTTGGAAGGGGCCACAAGGATCATCTATCACAGTATAACAGTATCACAGTATCATCAGGGTTGGAAGAGACCTCACAGATCACCAATTCCAACCCTTTACCACAGAGCTCAAGGCTAGACCATGGCACCAAGTGCCACGTCCAATCTTGCCTTGAACAGCCCCAGGGATGGCGACTCCACCACCTCCCCAGGCAGCCCATTCCAGTGTCCAATGACTCTCTCAGTGAAGAACTTTCTCCTCACCTCCAGCCTAAATTTCCCCTGGTGCAGCCTGAGGCTGTGTCCTCTCGTTCTGGTGCTGGCCACCTGAGAGAAGAGAGCAACCCCCTCCTGGCCACAACCACCCCTCAGGTAGTTGTAGACAGCAATAAGGTCACCCCTGAGCCTCCTCTTCTCCAGGCTAAACAATCCCAGCTCCCTCAGCCTCTCCTCGTAGAGTTGTGCTCAAGGCCTCTCACCAGCCTCGTCACCCTTCTCTGGACACGCTCAAGCATCTCAGTGTCCCTTCTAAACTGGGGGGCCCAGAACTGAATACAGTACTCAAGGTGTGGTCTAACCAGTGCAGAGTACAGGGGCAGAATGACCTCCCTGCTCCTGCTGACCACACCATTCCTGATGCAGGCCAGGATGCCACTGGCTCTCTTGGCCACCTGGGCACACTGCTGGCTCATGTTCAGGCGGGTATCAATCAGCACCCCCAGATGCCTTTCTGTTTGGCTGCTCTCCAGCCACTCCGACCCCAGCCTGTATCTCTGCATGGGGTTGTTGTGGCCAAGTTCCAATCTCCCTGCTGTAGGCAGAGACACACTTCATTAGATCAGGCTGGCCAGAGCCACATCCAGCCTGGCCTTAAACACCTCCAGGGATGGGGCCTCAACCACCTCCCTGGGCAACCCAATCCGGGATGCAGTACTCCAGGTGGAGTTTCAGCAGAGTGCAGTAGAGGAGGGAAATCACCTCCCTCACCCTGCTGGCCACACTTCTCCTGATGCAGCCCAGGCTCTGGTTGGCTCTCCGGGCTGCAAGTGCACACTGCTGGCTCATGTTGAGTTTCTCATTCCACAGCACCCCCAAGTCCCTCTCCTCAGGGCTGCTCTCCAGCCACTCACTGCCCAGCCTCTGTTTGTGCTTGGCATTGCCTCCACCCAGATGCAGGACCTTGCACTTGCTCTTGTTGAACCACATGAGGTTGGCTTGTGCCCACCTCTCCAGCCTGTCCAGATCCCTCTGGATGGATCCCTGCCTTCCAGCCTGTCTGCTGCACCACACAGCTTGGTGTCATCAGCAAACTTGCTTCTGTCCATGGCACCCACAAAGATGTTGAACAAAACTGGTCCCAGGACTGATCACTGAGGGACTCTGCTTGTCACTGACTTCCACTTGGACATGCAGCCATTGACAGCCACTCTTTTGGTGTGGCCATCAAGCCAGTTCTTTATCGCTCTTGTGCTCCACCCATCAAACCCATGTGTCACCAGCTTGGAGACCAGGATATGCTGCAGGACAGTACCAAAGGCCTTGCTCAGCTCCAGGTAAATTACATCAGTTGCTTGCCCCTCATCTATTCATGTTGTGACCTGTTCCTAGAAGGCCACCAGGTTTGTCAGGCAGGACTTGCCCTTGGTGAAGCCATGCTGATCGTACACAATCACCTCTTCGCTATTCACCTGTCTCAGTAGTGCCTCCAGAGAGATCTGCTCCATGATCTTACCAGGCACAGAGGTGAGACTGATTGGCCTGGAGTTTGACAACAGAAGTTATGTTTCCCCTTTTCTGGTCAGTGAGGACTGCACCAGACTGCCATGACATTTGGATTAGAATAGAGAGGGTTTTAGCAACCTCATCCACCAATTCTCTCAGTACTCGTGGGTGTATCCCATCAGGTCTCGTGGACTTGAACACTTTCAGGTGATCACAAACTTGATCTTCACTTATGATGTGCAGTTCTTCCTTCCAGTCCCTGCCATTATCTTCCATGACTCCAGGAGTTTGAGATAAGTGTCTCTGTCTCTTGGACACATGATTTTGAAGACGCCTTCATAACCATCTAATTGCAAACTAAGTTGCTAAACTATGGTGAAAACCATAATATATTTCATCTAACAATTGATAAAGCTCTATCATGGCTAGGATAAAGAGGCTTCCTACAGAACTTGCTGGCTGCTGTGAGGCAGCTATGTGCTCCTACTGATTTATACTGTTATTGCCAGCAAGTCTCAGCCTTCTAATTCAGGACCTTGATAGCAGAAGGGAAGTCAAGCAGCTTAAAAGTTTAGGCATTACAAATCCCAGCACAGCAGCACCCGATTCATTTCATGTATCTTGCCCTTAGTGTCTAACACATACATTTTATCAGCAGCTTGTAGGGCATGCAGTCAGACAATTTCCATTATGGTCAGTGAAATAGCATGGTTAAAACCCTGTGCAATGCTTTATAAATTTAAATTTAAGCATAAATGTTCTGTAACAAGATTATTGTATCTGATCTGATGGTTGGAGAAAGCTCACTCATTTTGTATTGTCAGCACTTGGAGCAGTCATTGATGTATTAAGCTCTTACACAAGTCGTGGCATCTTACTTGAACCAACGTGCAGTGGCAGCAGGTTTCAGCTGAAAAAGTAGGGGCAAGATCCACATTTGTAACAGCAAAGGCAATCAGCTTTGCAATGGATTAGTGTAGAATAAGGTAAATTCCCTACCACTTGGAGTCCTTTTATCAATGTCTGATGTCTTTCTAAAAGAAACAATCTATTTCAATAACATTTTAGTAGATTATATGCACAAATGAGGAGAAGAAATCTACCTTTTCCATGCAGCAAATTGGTTTGGATTAGCACAGTTTCTGCTTCTGTTTTTATATATTCTTGCTAAGTAAGGTTAGGAAAAAATCCCAACTGAGCCAGTGTGCTGGGGTTTGAGCAGAACTGAAGTGAAAAGAATAGGCTGAGTAACTGAACAGACTTAGGTCATTCTGATAAGGAGGCACAGCTCCAGAAAAGTGGCCTTGGGAGGCTGGCAGACAGCTGCTATCCATAGCTGAGCTGTGCAAGAAAGCAGGCTGGTCAGCCCTGGGAACAAGCAATGTTGTGGCTAAGCTGCCCAAAAAGGGTGATTAAGGGGGGTAGTTGGTCAGGTCTGCCTCTGTGTGTGTGGACAGCCCATCTCTGCTATGTAAGCCTATCAAAAGTACACTTCCCTCTACTGAACTCCATTATATAGGTGTCACGCTTAGCTTCAATAAAGGGATTGGCCATTGTGCATCACATTGGTGTAAGCCCAGAGTCTCTCCCTCTCCCACACAGCCTAGAAGAGAGGCCAACTCAACACCAGTGGTACAAACTATTAGATTGTTTCCCTAAAAAAACATAAAATCAAGAAGTGAGCTGTGACAGTATTGTCCTGAAACTGTTGCTTTAACAGCGCTATCTCCCACAGAAAATCCACTTTAAATCTAAGCTAAATTCTGGAAGACTAGGCTCTACAGGTGTACTCAAAACTTCTTCCTCATGGAAAATGTTATTCATATAGTTAAAAAAAAAAGTCATCTCTGCATGCTTGTGATGGATCTAGCACTTACCTACACAGAGGATAGAATTTTCTGAAGCAAATCCCTTTTGTCAAAATGGGCTTTGCAAGCATAAACTCTATTACTTACATGTGTGAATGCCTATACCTACAGACTTGAAAGCTGCTTTCAAAATCTAGTCTATTAAATAAACGTGCAGATTAGCAAGACTAGTATGGGACTCCAACTGAAAGCTTCCCTTTAAAATAAATGTGATGTTTTACTAGAAGTAAATGGAAACGTTGAAAGAAGTGGGTTGATAAACAGTAGTGAGTTGAGATAGAGTCATAGCAATGGATGTTTTGACAAAATTGGCCATGTTGAAGCAGGCATTTAGCCTGACTTAGCTAAAATAATAAATTGTTATAGTCCAAGCTAGACACAACAAAAGTATGAATCAACTTCTCCATCCTCTTCAGGCAGAAATGCTGGGCCCAGTCCTGTTCACTGTTTTTGCTGATGATCCGGACGAGGGGATTGAGTCCAGCATCAGTAAGTTTACAGATGACACAGTATCACAGTATCACAGTATTATTAGGATTGGAAGTGACCTCACAGATCATCAAGTCCAACCCTTTACCACAGAGCTCAAGGCTAGACCATGGCACCAAGTGCCACGTCCAATCTTGCCTTGAACAGCCCCAGGGACGGCGACTCCACCACCTCCCCGGGCAGCCCATTCCAGTGTCCAATGACTCTCTCAGTGAAGAACTTTCTCCTCACCTCCAGCCTAAATTTCCCCTGGCGCAGCCTGAGGCTGTGTCCTCTCGTTCTGGTGCTGGCCACCTGAGAGAAGAGAGCAACCTCCTCTTGGCCACAACCACCCCTCAGGTAGTTGTAGACAGCAATAAGGTCACCCCTGAGCCTCCTCTTCTCCAGGCTAAACAATCCCAGCTCCCTCAGCCTCTCCTCGTAGAGTTGTGCTCAAGGTCTCTCACCAGCCTCGTCGCCCTTCTCTGGACACGCTCAAGCATCTCCATGTCCCTCCTGAACGGGGGGGCCCAGAACTGAATACAGTACTAAAGGTGTGGTCTAACCAGTGCAGAGTACAGGGGCAGAATGACCTCCCTGCTCCTGCTGACCACACCATTCCTGATGCAGGCCAGGATGCCACTGGCTCTCTTGGCCACCTGAGCACACTGCTGGCTCATGTTCAGGCGGGTATTGATCAGCACCCCCAGATCCCTCTCTGTCTGGCTGCTCTCCAGCCACTCCGACCCCAGCCTGTATCTCTCCATGGGGTTGTTGTAGCCAAAGTATCTTAGTATCATAGTATCATAGCACCCTGCACTTGGAGCTATTGAATGCCATCTCATTGGACTCTGCCCATCTGTCCAGGTGATCAAGGTCCCTCTGCAGAGCCCTTCTGCCTTCCAACTCAGTCACATCTGCTCCCAGCTTAATGTCATCTGCAAACTTGCTGATGACTGACTCCATGCCCTCATCCAGATCATCAAAGATGTTAAAGAGGATGGGGCCCAGCACTGAGACACCAAGCTAGGAGCAAGTGTGGAGCTGTTGGAGGGCAGGAGAGCCCTGCAGAGGTGTTGAGTTGACCTCTCTTCTAGGCTGTGTGGGAGAGGGAGAAACACCAAGCTTACACCAATGTGATGCATAATAGTCAATCCCTTTATTGAAACTAGGTGCGATACCTATATATTGGAGTTTGGTAGAGGGGCATGGACTTTTGATAGACTTACAAAGCAGAGATGGGCTGTCCACACACACAGAGGCAGACCTGACCAACTACCCCCCTTTGCAAGAACTTAGCCATAACATTGCTTGTTCCCAGGGCCGAGCAGCCTACCTTCTCGCACAGCTCAGAACTCCCTCAGCTTCTCTACCAGCCTCCTTATCAGTTCAGTTACCCAATCCTGCTTACTTTCCTTATTTTCTCAGACTATTAATTTTTGCTCAGTTCTGCTCAAACCCCAACACAGAGGGACCTAGACAGGCTGGATGGGTGGGCAGAGGTCAATGGGATGAGACTGAACAAGGCCAAGTGCAGGGTTCTGTACTCTGGCCACAACAACCCCAAGCAGTGCTACAGGCTGGGGGCAGAGTGTCTGAGAAGAGCCAGGAAGAAAGGGACCTGTGGGTACTGGTAGATAGTAGGCTGAATGTGAGCCAGCAGTGTGCCCAGGTGGCCAAAAGAGCCAATAGCATCCTGGCCTGGATCAGGAAGAGTGTGGCCATCAGGACAAGGGAGGTTATTCTTCCCCTGTACTCAGCACTGGTCAGGCCACACCTTGAGTCCTGTGTCCAA
Organism: Pogoniulus pusillus; assembly: GCF_015220805.1. Lineage (NCBI taxonomy): Eukaryota > Metazoa > Chordata > Aves > Piciformes > Lybiidae > Pogoniulus > Pogoniulus pusillus. Next base: position 33,649,937 of record NC_087266.1, read on the forward strand.
TTCTGGGCTCCTCAATTCAAGAGAGATGTTGAGATACTGGAATGTGTCCAGAGAAGGGCAAAAAGCTGGTGAGAGGCCTGGAGCACAGACCTGTGAGAAGAAGCTGAGGGAGCTGGGGGTATGCAGCCTGGAGAAGAGGAGGCTCAGGGGTGATCTCATTGCTGCCTGCAACTACCTGAAGGGAGGCTGTAGCCAGGTGGGGTTGGTTTCCTCTGCCAGGCAACCAGCAACATAACAAGGGGACACAGTCTCAAGTTGTGCTGGGGGATGTCTAGGCTGGATGTTAGGAAGAAGTTGTTGGGAGAGAGAGTGATTGGCATTGGAATGGGCTGCCCAGGGAGGTGGTGGAGTTGGTGTCCCTGGATGTGCTCAAGCAAAGCCTGGCTGGGGCACTTAGTGCCATGGTTTAATTGATTGCCCAGGGCTGGATGATCTTGGAGGTCTCTTCCAACTTGCTTGATTCTATGATTCTATGGTTGAGTGGTTTATATTTTTGTTTGTTTTAAGACAAAGAAAGGAAGACTACTGAGTGGTTATTCCTCCCATAACTCTTTGTCAATTATATATATCTAAGATATCTTATGTGTATAAGATTACTATAAGGATTTCTCCTGGCTCATTAAACAGATAACAATGGGTATCAGGAGAAAGCTTTCCAGCTACAACGTTAGTGAAACTGTGCAGAACAGATTTTGTAAGGAAGCTCTGGATTCCCCTTATTTGGATATTTTCAATAATAAACTAAACAGATTTCTGCTAAAATGTTCTTTGTCTTTTCTCAGAGAAAAAAAAAAAAAAGAAATAGATGAATTCCTAACTCCTTCCTGTCCTGTATTTTCCAGGGCAGGCTAAGCTTCTTTTATTAACATGACAGGGTTACAAAGCCTGTGCTTTGCAGCATTTGATATTTGCTAATAGCATTATTTAGTGAGCTATTGCCAAATCCCTTGCGGAAGAGGCTCGTCTAATGGATCCCATCTTTATTCCTTTTCTGATTTGGGCATTGTAAGAGCTCTGACAATAATATGTAAGATAAATATTTAATAATTACTCTATTTAATTTCACAGGCTGTGTAATTTGACCTGTATTATTATATAAAGAGATCAGTTCACTCAGTGATAATGCAATGTCTCTTTCTGAGTTTTTCTATGACTTAGTGCTTGTTTACATTTTTGGAGGCCAGTGAAGAGAATGAGCACACTCAGGTTTCATAACACAGAATGACAGAATGGCTAAGATTCAAAGACTTTGGAGACCATCTATTCCAACCTTCCTGCTAGAGCAGAGCATCCACGATTTTCAAGATCTCTAAGGATGGAGAATCAATAGCCTGTTGGGGAAACCTGTTCCAGTGATAGACTGGTCCTGAGTAATGTGTTTCACTCTGTCCCACATGACATCCTGGTCACCAAACTGGAAAAACACAGACTTGATGGGTGTAGCACTTGCTAGGTATGGAGTTGGCTGGATAGATGCAGGCAGAGTGGTGAGGGCACAATGTCCACCTCACCACCCTCACCCAATGTCCACAGTGCCAAGCGGCATCTGTCAGGGGTCAGTGCTGGCACCAGTGCTGTTTAACATCTTTGTCAGTGACATGGATAGAGAAATCAGTGCACCCTCAGCAAGTTTGCAGATGACACCATTCTGTGTGGCACAGTCAACTTGCTAGAGGGTAGGGATCCATCCAGAGGGACCTGGACAAATGAATCTCATTTCATTCAACAAGGCCAAGTGTAAGATCCTGCACCTTGGTCAGTGCAATCCCAAGCACAAGTCCAGGCTGGATGGGGAATGGCTGAGAGCAGCCCTGAGGAAAAGGACTTGGGGGTCTGGGGTGATGAGAAAGCTCAACATGAGTCTGCAGTGTGCATGTGGAGCCCAGACAGCAACCATGTGCTGAGCTGCAGAAAAAGAAGCGTGGCCAGCAAGGCAAGGGAGGGGATTCTCCCCTTTACTCGGCTCTCTCAGACCCTACCTGGAGTACTGTGTACAATTCTGGAGCCCTTAACACAAGTAGGACATCACACTGTTGGAGCTCATCCAGAGGAGGCCACCAAGATACTCAGAGGGATGGAGCACCTCTGCTATGAGGACAGGCTATGAGAGTTGGGGCTCTTCAGCCTGGAGAAGAGAAGACTTTGAGGTGACCTTGTAGTAGCCTTCCAGTATCAGAAGGGAGCCTACGGGAGGGCTGAGGAGGGACTATTTACAAGTTCTTGTAGTGATAGGATGAGGGAAGATTTAAACTGGATATTAGGAAGAAATTCTTTACAGTGAGGGTGGTGAACCACTGGAACAGGTTGCTCAGGGAGATTGTGGCTGCTCCCTCCCTGGAGGTGTTCAAGGCCAGGTTGGATGAGGCCTTGAGCAATCTGTTCTAGTGGGAGGTGTCCCAGTCTATGGCAGGGAGTTGGAACTGGATGATCATTGAGGTCTCTTCCAACCTAGACCATTCTATGATTCTATGATTCTCTGACTATTCTTACAGTAACAAATGGGTTTGGGTTTTTTTTTCTTCTTACATCCAAGTAGGATTTTACATGATTCAGTCTGCACCCATTGCCTCCCATCCTTTCACTGGATACCACTGGAAAAGACTGCCCCCATATTCTTTACTCATCTCCATTAAGTATTATACATCCTGATAAGATTGCCCCTGAGCTTTCTGTTCTCCAAGCTGAATGGTCTCAGCTCTCTCAGCCTCTCTCTTGTTAGATTCTACAATCCCTTAATCATCTTTGTGGCACTTTGATGGACTCTAGTAAATTCATGCTTGTCTTATACAATTGTACAAGGTTAACCCTCAAGGGGGAGTGACCTTGAACCTGACCCTAGGTGGTCTTGACCCCTCCCCAGGGGTGGGTCTGAACACCACCAGGTTAACCCACTCCCCCTTCCTGTCTGAAGATCCATAAAAGCAGGGGGACTTCCTGGTTCTCTCTCTCTCTGCGCTCCCTACCTCCCTGCTTACCAACATCACCATCCTGTTCTTGGTTCTCTTTGTTTTAGCATGTGTCCATCACCCACGAGGTGGACAAAGCCATCACCATCAAAAATCTGGTTGTATTTACACATTTTGTAGTTGTTTTTCCCCTTCCCTATACCTCTGCAACTTCCCTACCTCAGATAACTTTTTTAAATGTATTGTTAAACTCTTCTTTTTTTTTTTAACTTCCAAATCAGAGTGAGATTATTTATTTGGGTGTGCTTACCTTTCCTCTCTCTACATCTAATTCCTTTCTTTTGGGAAAGAAGGGGGAAGAGGGAAGGGCACTCTATAAATTGTTATTGGTTCTATCAAATATATTTGAGTCTCTGGGAATTTAAATCAGAACCCAGACAACTGTAGAGCCCAAAACATAACCTATGAATCCAGGTGTTTCTGACTGTGGCTGAACAGAAGGAAATAATCACCTGCTTTATCATACTGGTGCCAAACTGCCTAACACAGCCCCAGAATGTTCTCAACCATTGCAGTGCTGGCTAATAGTCAGCTTGTGGACTTCCAGATGCTTCTTTATCATGCTGCTTTCAAGTTTGTAGCCAGTGTTATTCCTTGTGCATGTTGTTATTCCTGCCCACTGTGAGACTTGGCATTTAATTCTGTTGATGTTTATGAGATTCTTATTACTATGCTTATTATATTTTAATAATTATTAAGCTTATGTATTTAATCCAACTGTTGATATGTCACCTTTTATTTCTATACTGCTTAGTATTGTATCAACTGTCAGTTGAATTTTGCCATGTGTTTTCCTTACATCACAGAATCACAGAATCAACCAGGTTGGAAGAGACCAGTCCAACCTAGCACCCAGCCTTATCCAATCAATCAGACCATGGCACTAAGTGCCTCAGACAGGCTTTGCTTGAACACCTCCAGGAATGGTGACTCTACCACCTCCCTGGGCAGCCCATTCCAATGCCAATCACTCTCTCTGGTAACAACTTCCTCTTAACATCCAGCCTAGACCTCCCCCAGCACAACTTGAGACTGTGACCCTTGATCTATTGCTGCTTGCCTGACAGAAGAGACCAACCCCACCTGGCTACAGCCTCCCTTCAGGTAGTTGTAGACAGCAATGAGGTCACCCCTGAGACTGCTCTTCTCCAGGCTGCACAACTCCAGCTCCCTCAGCCTCTCCTCATAGGGTTTGTGTTCCAGGCCTCTCACCATCCTTTATTGCCCTTCTCTGGACACGTTCCAGTACCTCAACATCTCTCTTGAATTAAGGGGCCCAGAACTGGACACAAAGTTAGGCAATTAAAAATCAATCAATAAATCTGGGATACTTTTCATTTAATTTAATAATTTTGAGTAAAATACATAGCCTAATTTTTCAAGTTTAATTGTAAAATTAGGTAAGTCCATCTCAGGAAGGACTAGGGAAAAGGAAAGTTTCCAAAGCTGGTTTCATTCCACCCGTAGAAATATATCAGAAACACAGGTGTCAAATCACTGTCTAGAATCAGAGAATCATTGAATGGTTTGGGTTGGAAGGGACTTCCAAAGTTGTTATAGTTCAACAATCTGCTGGAGAAGCTGGCGGCTCACGGCTTAGACAGGTGGATTCTTCACTGGGTTAAAAACTGTCTGGTTCGCCGAGCCTAGAATGTTGTGGTCAGTGGGGTTAAATCCAGTTGGTGACTGGTCACAAGTGGAGTCCCTCAGAGCTCAGTTTAGGGGCCAGTCTTATTTAATCTCTTCATCAGTGACCTGGATGAAGGGATCGAATGCACCCACAGCAAGTTTGTAGATGACAGCAAATGAAGCATAAGTGTCAAAGTGCTGGAGGGTAGGAAGGCCCTGCAGAGGGATTTGGACAGGCTGGAGCCATGGGCTGAGGCCAATTGGATGAGGATTAACAATGCCACATGCTGACTCATGCACTTTGGCCACAACAATCCCCAGCAGCCCCACCGGCTGGGGAAGGAGTGCCTGGTGGAAAGGGACCTGGGTGTGTTAGTGGACAGCCAGCTGAATATGAGCCAGCAGTGTGCCCAGGAGACCAAGAAGGCAAACAGCATCCTGGCCTGTATCAGAAATTGTGTGACCAGCAGGAGTAGGGAGGTGCTCATGCCCCTGTACTCAGCACTTGTGAGACCACACCTTGACTACTGTGTCCAGTTTTGGTCACCACAGTACAGGAGGGACATTGAGGTGCTGGAGCAGGTGCAGAGAAGGGCGACAAGGCTGGGGAGAGGTCTGGCAAACATGACCTTTGAGGAGTGGCTGAGGGAACTGAGCTTGTTTAGTCTGGAGAAGAGGAGGCTGAGAGGGGACCATACTGCCCTCTACAACTACCTAAAAGAAGGTTGTAGTGAGGCTGGAGCTGGTCTCTTCTCCCAAATTACTAATGATAGGATAAGAGGAAATGGCCTCAAGTTGCATCAGGGGAGGTTTAGGTTGGATGCTGGGAGGAAGTTCTTTCCTGAGTGGGAGGTCAGGCACTGGAACAGGCTGCCCAGGGAGGTGGTGGAGTTGCCATGCCTGGAGGTGTTTAAAAGGAGAGTGGATGTGGTGCTTGAGGCTATGGTCTAGTGATGAAGGCTGCTGGGCTGAAGGTTGGACTGGATGATCCTGGTGGTCCTTTCCAAGCATAGTGATTCCTAGTGATTAGATGTTGTGCTGAAGGGTTTGGTTTAGTCAAGGACTGGTCAGTGTGAAACTAATGATTTGATTTGATGATCTTGAAGGTCTTTTCCAATTTAAGAAATTCTGTGATTCTGTGATCCCTGCGGAGTGCAGGGACATTTGCCATTAGATCAGGTTACCCAGTGTAAAACCTCCTTTTATGATCAGGTTACCTGCCTGGTGAATGTGGGGTAGGCTGTGGATGTAGTCTACTTTGACTTCAGCAAAGCCTTTGACACTGTCTGCCACAAGAAGCTCTTAGCCAAGCTGGCAGCTCATGGTTTGGACAGATTCACCCTGTGCTGGATCAAGAACTGGCTGGGTGGCAGAGCTCAGAGAGTGGTGGTGAATGGTGCCACATCCAGTTGGCAGCTGTCACTAGTCGTGTTCCCCAGGGATCAGTGCTGGGCCCAGTCCTGTTCAATATCTTTATTGATGACCTGGACCAGGGGATTGAGTCCAGCATCAGTAAGTTTGCAGATGACACCAAGCTAGGAGCAGGTGTTGATCTGTTGGAGAGTAGGAGAGCCCTGCAGAGGGACCTGGACAGGCTGGATGGGTGGGCAGAGGCCAAGTGGATGAGATTTAACAAGGCCAAGTGAAGGGTTCTGCACTTTGGCCACAACAAACCCAAGCAGCGCTACAGCCTGGGGACTGAGTGGCTGGAGAGCAGTCAGGAGGAAAGGGACCTGGGGCTACTGATAGACAGTAAGCTGAAGATGAGCCAGCAGTGTGCACAGGTGGCCAAGAGAGCCAATGGCATCCTGGCCTGCATCAGGAACAGTGTGGCCAGTAGGACAAGGGAGGTTATTCTTCCCCTGTACTCAGCACTGGTCAGGCCACACCTTGAGTCCTGTGTCCAGTTCTGGGCTCCTCAATTCAAGAAAGATGTTGAGGTGCTGGAACATGTCCAGAGAAGGGCAAAAAGCTGGTGAGGAGCCTGGAGCACAAATCCTATGAGGAGAGGCTGAGGGAGCTGGGCCTGTTTAGCCTGGAGAAGAGGAGGCTCAGGGGTGATCTTATTACTGTCTACAACTACCTGAAAGGACATTGTAGCCAGGTGGGGAGTGGCCTCTTCTCCCAGCAATAGAACAAGGGGACACAGTCTCAAGTTGTGCCGGGATAGGTCTAGGCTGGATGTTAGGAAGAAGTTCTTCACAGAGAGAGTGATTTCCCATTGGAATGGGCTGCCCAGGGAGGTGGTGGAGGCACCGTCCCTGGGGGTGTTCAAGAAAAGACTGGATGAGGCACTTAGTGCCATGGTCTAGTTGATTGGATAGGGCTGGGTGCTAGGTTGGACTGGATGATCTTGGAGGTCTCTTCCAACCTGGTTGATTCTATGATTCTATGATTTTATGATTCTATGATTCTATGTAAGCAGTTTAAATTTGTCAGCTAGAGAGAGGTGAGAAGCAGTCACTCTAAACAGGGCGACCTGGCAACCATCACCCTTATCTAATACTGATGCAAACCCTGTGATTTATTCCCATTAGATAATGGGCCTGTATACAACACCAAGTGTTTCCCAGTCCTCACACCTTAAAATGGTTTAAGAGTCATAATGAAATAAAATGTTGTCAAAATTAATTTTACAGGTATTGACAAAGTGTGCCTGCCTTTTAAACTCTTGGAATCATGCAGCAGCACCTTTCACTAAGTTTTAAATGCTTTAAAGAAAAAATCATTGTTTTTTTTCTGGCTACACAAAGTAAAAATATGCTTGCCTCAACTTATCGTCCAAATTATTGTCCATGCAGGTTTCCAAAGATTGATCCATTTCTGCCCTACAAGAGGTAATAAAGAATCAAGTTACATCTGGTTTGATTTCCCTCTAATGAAACAGCCAATTGCCCCATGTCAGAGAAGATGTACTGTAGGTATTCTTCTGGGATTTTACCTGGCTTTTGCAGTCAATAAAGAAATAAGATCTAGCATTTCATTTATAAAACATGAATTCCACTGGGCTAGAAGCATCAGGAATGATAATGTGTTTTACTGCTATATGCAGAATACTTTAGCAAAATTCTTTTGGCTATCTATGATAAAGAAAACAAAAAAACCCAAACATTATCCTCTGTGATTTTTACACTGGTATACTTATTTCACAACACAACAAGACAGTTTTCTGCACTGTATTGCTTGCTGAACTTAATTTATGGGGGAGGAGTTGAACAAAATTACAGTAGGAAGCAGCCTTACAAGAGAGATGAAGGATATTCCAGTTTTCAGGAGGAGAGTTTTGGATGTGCAAATTACTCCAAGGTAATAAATTTCTCAGGGTACAATTTTTATTCTTCAATTATTTATCTTCCTTGAATACTCCAGCATTTGATTTGACTGGGCTTTTCCCTTGTACTTTTCTGTTGCCTTACTTGCCTCCATTTTTATTATTTATTTTCATTATTTTATTTAAAATTTGACTGCACCATTCCTCATCCAAATCATGGGTTTGATCAGAGACAGACCCATTCAGCATTCATATGGAAATGGGTTCTATAGTACAAGTACTACAGACAGCACTACACAGTACAATCAGCATGGCTTCACCAAGGGCAAATCCTGCCTGACAAACCTGGTGGCCTTCTAGGAACAGGTCACAACATGGATAGATGAGGGGCAAGCAACTGGTGTCATTTACCTGGAGCTGAGCAAGGCCTCTGACTCTGTCCCGTACCACATCCAGTTCTCCAAGCTGGTGACACATGGGTTTGATGGGTGGAGCACTGGATGGATAAAGAACTGGCTTGATGGCCACACCCAAAGAGTGGCTGTCAGTGGCTGCATGTCCAAGTGGAAGTCAGTGACAAGCAGAGTCCCTCAGTGATCAGTCCTGGGACCAGTTTTGTTCAACATCTTTGTGGGTGCCATGGACAGAGGCAAGTTTGCTGATGACACCAAGCTGTGTGGTGCAGCAGACAGGCTGGAGGTCAGGGATCCATCCAGAGGGATCTGGACAGGCTGAAGAAGTGAGCACAAGCCAACCTCCTGAGGTTCAACAAGACCAAGTGCAAGGTCCTGCATCTGGGTGGAGGCAATGCCAAGCACAAATAGAGGCTGCGCAGTGAGTGGCTGGAGAGCAGCCCTGAGGAGAGGGGCTTGGGGGGTGCTATTGAATGAGAAGCTCAACATGAGCCAGCAGTGTGCACTTGCAGCCTGGAGGGCCAACCAGAGCCTGGGCTGCATCAGGAGAAGTGTGGCCAGCAGGGTGAGGGAGGTGATTCTCCCCCTCTGCTCTGCTCTGCTGAGACTCCACCTGGAGTACTGCATCCAGTTCTGGAGCCCCCATTACAAGATGGATGTGGAGGTGCTGGAGCATGTCCAGAGAAGTTCCACGAGGATGCTCAGAGGGCTGGAGCAGCTCTGCTATGAGGACAGACTGAAAGAGTTGGGGCTGTTGAGTCTGGAGAAGAGGAGGCTTCCAGGTGACCTTTTTGTGGCCTTCCAGCATCTGAAGGAGGCCTACAAAAAAGCTGGGGAGGGACTTTTTAGGCTCTCAGGCAGTGACAGGAATGGGAGGAATGGAGCAAAGCTGGAGGTGGGGAGATTCAGAGTGAAGGTGAGGAGGAAGTTGTTGAGCATGAGAGTGGTGAGAGGCTGGCATGAGTTGCCCAGGGAGGTGGTTGAGGCCCTGTCCCTCGAGGTGTTTAAGGCCAGGCTGGATGAGGCTGTGTCCAGGCTGCTCTAGGGTAGGGTGTCCCTGCCCATGGCAGGGGATTTGGAACTGGCTGATCCTTGTGGACCCTTCCAACCCTGACTGATTCTATGATTCTAAATTACTTTCTCTGCTTGGTAAGACAGTACAGCAACTTTCCTGGAAAGAATACTTTTGTCTACAGACAATGTCTATTGTTCGTTGCAAAATTCACAACAAAAGTGCCAAAATTATTTTAATCCTAGCAGCAGCACATCCTTTAAGCTGAGCCATTAAAGGGTTCAGTATTGACTTACTTTACACCTGCTGCCCAATGCAGCATGTCCTTTGCCCCTTACATTCACCAGCCTCCTCTCATCTTTTAACTTTCTGTCATCTTAGCTCCCTGAATATCTCCATGTCAACAAGATATCTCCCAAATATCCCTGCCTTCTTCCGCTGCAATGTTTGTTACCTTCTCCTGCTGGCTCCACTTTTCTCTTCAGTCTGCTAACTGGGCAGGTGTGCTAGTTTGAGCCTAGCTGGGATATTTTAGTGAGAGGAATTAGGTGATAGGGTGTGAAAAGGAAACAACGATGATGTCTGCTGCACTCATGGGCTTGCTGAGATGTATAAAAGCAAGAACACAAACATAGATAACAGATTTGCTCACTGGCTTTGTCTGCCTCCCTTCTCTCTCTAACCTGCTGTCTGTGTAACTAATCCTTCTGCTTCCTAATCCCCCTGGCCCATTCTCCAAACTCACCTGGAACATAAGGCAAAGTCTGGGATAAGGTAGAGGGGTGGGTAGGAGGTGGAAGGGTGGTTGGGAGCTCCTCCTGAGGACTCTGGTTTCTGGGAGGGCTGTTCTGTTTCTGTATTACCTTTTAACTTGTCTATTTCTGTCTACTGCTGTAGCTAAATTGTAAATACCTGCTTGTATATTGCACTAAGCTGTAAATAAAAAGCTTCATTCTTAATTCCCAGCTTGTCTGAGTCTAGTCTAGGTGATTTCCTAAGAGTGGGGGGGGGCGACTAACACTCAAACCATCACAGCAGGTAGGATATGTGCTCCTTTACCAGAAGACATAATAAACGGTGATTGATAGGAAGGCACATCTAGTCTGTTCTTCTGCCTTTCTCTTTGCTCCTGGCTGCCAAAAAAAATGCAGCCTGCTTTGCCCCTTGATGGGCCAGAAAAAAAAATGTTGGTGTTATATGCCTCAGTCTCTTGGCAGCAACACGTTGCTGTTCATACCAGTCTTGATCCCTCACCCATCTTGTGGAGTTTTTCTATCTGAGAGAGCAATAAATCCTCTTTCTCTGTTCCTGTGGACCACGCAGCAGAACAATGCTGGCATATTTTGGTCAGAATATAGTCTAGAGTGTTTCTGAATTTCCTTATGTCAATATAAGTCTATGTCACTCACAGTCGTGGCTCCAGCTGAGAGGAATTCACATAGGTTAATTAATTAAACATTCTCATACTGGGGGTTACAAGACCTTTCAAGCCAGCAGAGAACACACAAATGAAACCATCTTTTGAAATAATGCATCATACTACTTTGTCTCTGCGAGTATCTTTATTATGGTCTTAGTCTGTTTTTTTACTGTTTCTGAAAGGTCCTTGGGGACCAAACAAAGTCCATGAGGTACTTTGAAAATGTTAATCTCCACCTTTGGTAAACAATTTGTAGCTTTTTACATAGGTCCACCTCTGACCTACCTTCCACTTTCACACTGGAAGCATGAAAACGTATCCACACCCAAGTAAGATCAGTTTAGAGTAACTCTCCTTCTTAGCACTTGTTATGGTAGGTCCCATAGGCCCAAAATAGGCTTATATATATCTTGCCTTGCTTAGGCATGTTTTTCTGCTCCACCAGAGAGGCAAGCGTGGGAAACGGACACAAAAGGACCTGAAGCCACTGAGTCTGGCCTGCCCAGGGTCCTGTCGTGTAAGTTACACACACTTAGCTTGTGCCTGCCCAGTGCAAGGCCTGTGCTTTGCCCAAATTAGGGAAAAGCGAGCCTGTGAATTTGCCTAATGTTGTATGGTTTGGCCAACTGCCATCCTGATTGGCTATTCTTGTGTCCAAAGGGCAATTAATCTCAGCCCACATTGATAAAATGAGATACGCAGGTGAACAACCTGCTTTGCTCCCCTGCTTTGTTCTCCTGCTCTTTGTTGTGTTCTTTCTGCTATGTCCAGCCATGCTGCTATTGCACACTGCCTTAGTGCTTGCCTGGTAAACTCCACTGCTGTGAGTTACCAGGAGCAGACCCTGGATGCCTGCACATGATCAGCCTGTGTGGCCAGTGTGACATTGTGCTGAAACTGCACAACATCCTCCTTCCTCACCTGAAGGTCCTGCTTAGAATTCCTGGACATATATACAGATCGTCTAGGAGCCAGGAGAACAAGGTCAGAGATTGTCTGTGTCCTTTCCCCAAAAGCCAGGAAGATTCAAGCCTCAACATCCAACAAGACAGAGTTCCCTGAAAGCACTTGGGCACTGTCTGGACTGTGGCTAGCCCCCGTGAGGGTAATAATAATAATCTGTGAGCAAATGCTTAAGTGCCTCTTTGTAATTCTCTGCTGCCTTCTGCCATAGAGCAGAAAGAGCTTGAGCCCAGCTACCAGAAAAACAGCATATTGACCACAAGGGTAGCTGACCACTGGAATAGTCTCTTCCTGTTCAATTCTTGTTTATATATTGTCATAGTTTGAAGCAAGCTAGAATGTTTTGGTAAAAGAACTAGATAATGGGCAGTGAAATGAAAACAATTGTGTCTCCTTCTCTCACAGTCACGCTGAGAACTCTGGGAAGAAGAAGTAAAACATTCTTCATTTTGTCTTTCATTCTGCCTTTGCCTTCAGATCTGGTCACATCTCATTAACCCTGCTCCCACTAACCTTGCTCTCTAACCTCTTGGCTGCACCTTTCTTCTTCCTGAGACCTGGGGTAAGGTTAAGAGGGCAAGGGGAGGTGTTGGGGTGGTTTGAGAGCCCCTCCTGGGGACTCAGGTTTCTGGGAGGGGAGTTGTGCTTTTGTATTGTTTATCTTTTGTATATTTCTGTATATAACTGTATATATTGTAAATAGCTGCCTGTATATTTGCTGCTGTGAAATAAATAGCTTCATTTATATTCCTGGAGTCCCTACTGAGTTAGCTGGGGCAAATTCAAAGTGTGGGGGGGCAGGTTAATGCCCAAACCATCACCCATATTTTGCTGGTTATATTAGATGTAGATATTATCCCTAGAATGCTTCCATAACCATGTGAGAACCAAAATACTATTAAATTAGTGGTCGGGGGTGGTAAGAGTTCTGAATAGCAAAATTAATAAACAATATTAATTTTGGAAAATATCATCTCACATTAATTGATTTCCCCCTTCACAACAGCACTCCTGTATGCAGGGCTTTTTTCTTGGCAGTCTCTTCTATTTTTTTTCCCCCACTGTTTTTTGAAACCAGATGATGCCTAAAGAAATGAAGCAAATATAATCCACACCAAAACGACATTCAACATTATGCCAACTCAGTGCACCACTCCCATTAGCTCTTTTCAAGGAGTTCTGAAGTGACAAGTTAAAAGAATTGCCGAGAACGCTGCTGCAGAAATTCAGATGTGAGTGACGAGCTCCGAACTAGCACACTGGCACTGCAAATCTCTTCACTTCATGTCTTCCTTCTTCCTCAACGTGACATCACAATCACTACACAAAATGAACTCCTTCTTTCAAATTCTGACACAATTGCTGTGCCAGGGTTGGAAGGTGAATATTTTGAGAAGCACTGTAATTTACCATTGTGCCAATTCCATGCTCTAAATTAAGGGTTGCAGTGACAGTAACTATTGAGAAAATTAGGATGCTAGCATGGGAAGTCTTTTTTTTCCCCCTCCTTCAGTAGAGTATTAAAATTCCTCACTACGAGTATTTAGCATTACTAGCTAAGTCCCTAGCAGCAGAGTGGATGCAGAAAGTGAAGGAATTTGTTAGAACATGAATTAATCTTTGTGCTGCAATGGAAAGAGATAGTGATATATTAGGAGTTTGAATAAAAATTTTCAAGTTGATTCTTTCATTCATAATTAAATATTACAGATTCGCACCATGATATGTGTTCTCTATTACAGCTTACTTGAGTCAGATATTATCAAGGTAATGAAAGGGCTTTCAATTTCGTTTCAGACAAATTCAGCCTTGTCTCTCAGAAAAATTATTTCCTTTTTTCCATATCATATGAAGGGAGAATTGCTCTTAGACATTCTCATGTTGTACTTACATCTGTATGTCTGCCATATATCTGTCAGTGGGCTGCTTTTGCAATGCTGTCTTGGGTGAGTGTGGTGGCAGGCTTGATAGGGCAAACATGGGCTTATCCATGTTGGCTTGCCCAGACATGTTCCCCTGCTCCCCCTACTTCTGTGCTGGGGAGAGGCAATCGTGGGAGGGGACGGAGAAAGCCCTGGCTTCACCTAATATGGTGAGGCCTGGCAAAGTGCCACTCTGATTGGCTAATCTATGTCCAATGCCCCATTAGGCTTAGGATGGATATTGATAAAAGAGATAAACAGGTAGCACGGGGGCTGCTGCTGCCTCATTGTGCATCCTGAATTTGCCTGGAGAGCTTACCAGGAACAGGCTCTAAATGCTTGCACACGATTGGCCTGCATAGCCAGCATGACATTATGCTGAGACTTCACATGGCAAGACATCCTGCCTCCACCCGAAAGTCTCCTGCTAAGGCTGGAGGTTCTGGGGGTACTCAGATCATCCAAAGGAGCCAGAAGACAAGGTCAGAGATTGTTTGCCTCCTTTCCCCAGAACCCTCGGAAGAATCAAGTCTCAGTGGCCAACAAGACAGAGTCCCATGTGCTTTGGGTACTGTCTGGTTTATACTTTGTGAGTAAATACTTAAAAGCCTCTGCCAGTATAATATTTGCATTTGCCACTTTAAGAAATAAGTGATCTAGTTTTGCCTGTGTTCTGCCTGTATAAATTTCCAACCTGTGCATTTTTGAACCTGTGAATAAGTTTTCTGGCGAGTTTTAATCATAGAAAAGAATCATAGAATCAAACAAGTTGGAAGAGACCTCCAAGATCATCCAGTCCAACCTAGCACCCAGCCCTAGACAATCAATTACACCATGGCACTAAGTGCCTCAGCCAGGCTTTGCTTGAACACCTCCAGGGAAGGCAACTTCACCACCTCCCTGGGCAGCTCATTCCAATGCCAATCACTCTCTCTGACAACAACTTCCTCCTAACATCCAGCCTAGATCTCCCCCGGCACAACCTGAGACTGTGTCCCCTTGTTCTGTTGCTGGTTGCCTGGCAGAAGAGACCACCCCCACCTGGCTACATCCTCCCTTCAGGTAGTTGTAGACAGCAATGAGGTCTGCCCTGAGCCTCCACTTCTCCAGGCTGCACACCCCCAGCTCCCACAGCCTCTCCTCACAGGGCTGTGCTCCAGGCCCCTCACCAGCTTCTCTGGACACATTCCAGTACCTCAACATCTCTCTTGAATTGAGGAGCCCAGAACTGGACACAGCACTCAAGGTGTGGCATGATCAGTGTTGAGTACAGGGGCAGAATAACCTCCCTTATCCTACTGGCCACACTGTTCCTGATCCAGGCCAGGCCAGGATGCCATTGGCTTGCTTGGCCACCTGGGCACACTGCTGGCTCTTGTTCAGCTATTATCTACCAGCACCCCCAGGTCCCTTTCTTAATAAACAGTTTTCATAGTTATTAACAATCATTGCCTGGATATCAAAATTAATACAGATTATTAATTTTGCATAATAATCCCTCATAGTGAGACTCCTCTGAAATGGGAAGAATTTCACTAGCAGCAGACCTGAACACCAGTTTTCCAAGTAAGTCAAAACAAGGGAATGTAAGATATATATTTGGTAAGTGTTAAGTAAAATTCAATTTCAGACATTCTTCCTTTACTGAAGCATTATAGTTATGTTATTGAAATATATTACATTAGCATAAAGAAACACTTTGAAATGAGACAATTAGTATTAGCAATCATATCTTCTCTCCATAATAGTCTATTTGCATGCTTTAGATAAGGCAGACAAAACTAGTTGTGAGTAAATACTATTTTGTAAAATTGCTAAATTTATTCTTTTGTATTTCCAGAGCATTAAGCTGCTCTTCGATCTTAATATCCTTGAATGAAACCTTGGCAAGTTGTTTTTACTGTCAGACAAGTGATTTCCTTGGTTTTGGATTATACTATTATATACAGCAACAGAGGTCCTGGACTGTCAGTCTTTGCATGTGAGTCCTCCTAGACAGGTAGGGCTCCAAACTTCTAAAGATTTCATGTGGGTTCATGAGTTTCTTGATTTAAAATGATGGACATGATTTTCAGCAGCACCAGGAAAGGAAGGTGCTTTCTGCCATAAACAGATGATTGCTGTTTATACCCACCTGAAGGGAGGCTGTAGCTAGGTGGGGTTGGTCTCTTCTGCCAGGCAAGCAGCAACAGAAGAAGGGGACACAGTCTCAAGTTGTGCAATCAGGGGAAGTCTAGGCTGAATGTTAGGAGGAAATTCTTGGCGGAGAGAGTGATTGGCGTTGGAATGGACTGCCCAGGGAGGTGGTGAAGTTGCTGTCCCTGGATGTGTTCAAGCAAAGCCTGGCTGAGGCACATAATGCCATGGTCTGATTGGCCAGGGCTGGGTGCTAGGTTGGCCTGGATGATCTTGCAGGTTTCTTCCAATCTGGTTGATTCTATGATTCTACGAGTTTCAACATTGAACTTGTGATATCCATACCTATGAATTGATTATTTATTTAATATTTCATTTCTGAGCTTATGTAGCTCAGTGGATAACTGTAACATAGACAGTCAGACACATAAAATCTGGCCTTTGAAGCCTGAGCAGCTCTCTTGGCTCCTTTTTTTCACCAGTTAAGATAAAGGCTTACTTCCAGAGGACTCTGTTTTAACATTAGGAGAGGAAGGATGGAAACCACTCCAGTACAAAACTGAAGTGAGATCTTACAGTGATTAGCTGTGAAAGTTTCAACAATATCTCTCAGAGGAAATGTGCAGAGTTTTTCAATTCCACATCCTTTCCTGTTGCTCAGAACTGTGACTAACAATTTAGTTTTAAAGATTTAATTTAAAAAGTCAACAGGATTTCCTTTTTCTACAAGTAAAAGCTGCCTTTTATCCTCCCCGACAAATTCTCTTCTGGAAGATCAACTGCAATATGTGGCCTCCTTCCAATTGCTGCTAATGCTCCTCACCATTTGACTAATTTTTGCATTGCTAGAATCAACATGATTTCACTGGTTTCAGAAATGTTAATGTGTTCTCAAAGCTATCAGTAGCAATAGGAAATAATTAGAGCTTAGTTTTATGTTACCTGTTGTATCTTTTCCTTCTGATCCTTGGATTGCATCCTTACAAAGCCTGGACAACTCCCATTGCTAAACCATATACAAGATACTTATCTGAATAAGAAAGTCTTCTGACTCCAACTTAGTTTGTACCATCTGGTGAGACCTCACCTGGAGTACTGCCAGCAGTCAAGGGAGATGATTCTCTGACTCTATTCTGCTCTGGTCAGACCCCACCTGGAGTACTGCATCCAGTTCTAGAGCCCCTATTACAAGAAGGATGTGGAGATGCTGGAGCATGTCTAGCAAAGGTCCACAAGGATTATCAGAGGGCTGGAGCAGCTCTGCTATGAGGACAGATTGAAAGCATTGGGGCTGTTCAGTCTGCAGAAGAAGAGGCTCCCAGGTGAGCTTATTGTGACCTTCCAGGATCTGAAAGAGGGCTTCAAAAAAAGCTGTGTGAGGAAGTTGTTTAGCATAAGAGTGGTGAGAGGCTGGAATGGGTTGCCCAGGGAAGTGGCTGAGGCCCCATCCCTGGAGGTGTTTAAGGCCAGGCTGGATGAGGCTGTGGCCAGCCTAATCTGGGATAGGGCGTCCCTGCCCACGGGGGGATGGAACTAGATGATCCTTGTGGTCCCTTCCAACCTTGTCTGATTCTATGATTCTGTGATTCTGTGATTCCATGATTTGTACAGCAGCTTCAGTTTGTACTTCTGCTGTAACGATGACTTATTTTATGTTTTGCCATAGCAGCATTACACTGCTCCTATACACACCATAATTGTAAAACATACTCTGCTTCTGCATTCATTTAAAGAGCAACTACTTGATAAGTACAAAGTAATTAAGCAGTAAGACATGACAGGCAGTGCATTTCTGGGGAGTTATTGCACTTCTCAGATGCCTTGAAAGATATGAGGCTAAAGGTTGAGTGACTTCAGCCACCTGAGAAGTGGAATAATCCCCCAGAAATGCACTGCTTTCCCTGGTTTATTGCTATTATGAAATGGAAATGATGAAAGGAAAATAGAAGGAAAAGATTAGATCTGTGCATTTATGGAGGATTACTTATGCAAGTATGACATCACTGTCAGCTCTATATGTGTCCAGAGAATTCTTAAAGCTATTTCAGAATTAGCACATGAACAGCACAACTCATCCAAAACTGCTGTTTCAGCACTTCTCATTACTAACTTTACGTAGACCAGCTCCCCTAACATTTCCCTACAAAATCTTATTTATATTCCTGGTACAGATTTTGTCTCTGATACTAATCACACAACCTCAGGAGGTGTGGTTATTCCAAAATAATCATACCCCCTGGAGGATTGGAGGCATTTGGTTGCTTCCTTGTCTTGTAACACCCCAAGGTCGTTATCTCATGATAATCACATCTCCTGGAGTTGTCTTATTGCTTAAGTGTAACACTAAATTTTAATTATAATGAAATAGAGCTCTTCTGGTAGTTTATACAACATCCTGTGTGTGCAAAGCCAGATGGAAATAATGCCTAGCTTTTACTGTAATAGCATGAGGTGGGTTTGTGCTCCAGTGTAATAAATGACTATGTTTTTGCTGCTTTTGTGATGAGAAAATAACTTAGTAGTGAATTTGAAGCAGATTATTATCACATTTAATTCATGGTCTTATTATTGTTCTTATTATTGAGAGAGTGATTTGCCATTGGAATGGGCTGCCCAGGGAGGTGGTGGAGTCACTATCCCTAGAGGTGTTCAAGCAAAGCCTGGCTGAGGCACTTAGTGTCATGGTCTAGTTGATTGGCCAGGGCTGGGTGCTAGGTTGGCCTGGATGCTCTTGGAGGTCTCTTCCAACCTGCTTGATTCTATGATTCTGTGACTCTGATTTGTCACAAATTCACCTTAAATTAAAAAATGTATTTATATAATTAAGAAACACATTGATAAATTCTAAGTCTTTGCTGAGTATAGAGAATTTAGGATTTGGCTCTTTAGGAATTTAAAAAAAAAGTCACCAGTAAGAAATTAAATTTGCACTAAAAATTAAGATAAAGGTTTCCTGAGAAAGGTTTCATTTTTTAAGGTAACTTAAATTTGCAAGTCCATTCTTGTAAGTTCTCATTCAAGTAAAGTTCTCTTGCCTAAGAACATACTTGCAAAGGAATTTATGATGGTGTTCAGTTATTTCTACAGCAAGACCTTTAAACACTTTTAAACCATTCTTGGATGCAGATAGACAGCTGGGGGTCATTTAGTCTGGAGAAGAGGAGGCTGAGAGGGGACCTTATTGCCCTCTACAACTACCTAAAAGGAGGTTGCAATGAGGCTGGAGCTGGTCTCCAATTACTAATGATATGACAAGAGGAAATGGCCTCAAGTTGCATCAGGAGAGGTTTAGGTTGGCTGTTGGGAGGAAGTTCTTTACTGAACAGGTGGTCAGGCACTGGAACAGGCTGCCCAGGGAGGTGGTGGAGTCGCCATCCCTAGAGGTGTTTAAAAGGAGAGTGGATGTGGTGCTAGAGGCTATGGTCTGGTGATGAAGGATGCTGGGATGAAGGCTGGACTGGGTGCTCCTGGTGTTCCTTTCCAAGCATAGCGATTCCTAGTGATTAGATGTTGTGCTGAGGGATTTGGTTTAGTCATTGACTTGTCAGTGTGAAACTAATGATTGGACTAGATCTGCTTGAAGGTCTTTTCCAATCTGAGAAGTTCTGTGATCCTGTGACAAGGTGTGATGTTTTGTGTTTGGCAGTCCTGTCACAGGGTGTTCTATCTGGGGCATGGAAATCTCGAGTTTTACAAATCAAATAGCTGCAAACATATCACATAACATTTAAGTCAAATAACTACAACAACTAAAAGAGAAAACAAACAAAATCAAAACCATCAGACCCGTTGGACTACTGTGACAGTTTGGGTGTTGTCTGCTGCCCAGTCTTTTGAAATCACTCAGACTAGACTCAGCTGTCTGGAAATTAAGGAATGGACCTTTATGTTTACAGCTTAGCACAATATGAAAGCAGATATTTGCAATGTATACAGTTATAGATAGGAATATACAAGTGTGATGGTTTGGGTGTTACCTGCTCCCCCCACTCTTAAGAAATCACCCAGACTAGGCTCAGCCAAGCTGGGAATTAAGAATGAAGCTTTATATTTGCAGCTTAGCACAATATCCAAGCAGGTATTTACAATAGATACAGCTATAGATGGAAATAGACAAGTTAAAAAGTAATACAGAAACACAACAGCCCTCCCAGAAAGCAGAGTCCCCAGGAGGGGCTCCCAACCACCCTTCCACCTTCTTTCCACCCCTCTGCCTTATCCCAGACTTTGCCTTACATTCAAGGTGAGTTTGAAGGATTGGCCAGGTGGGGTTAGAAAGCAGATGGATTAGTCATACAGAAAGCAGGGCAGGGAGAAAAGTGCAGGCACCAGCTGTGACAGAGACCCCTGTGTTATCTATGCTTTTCTTGGTTTTATACATCTCAGCAGGCCTATGAGTGAAGCAGACATCACCACTGTTTCCTTTTCACAGCCTATCATGTAATTTCTCTCACTACAATATTCCAGCTAGCCTCAAAGCAGCACAACTACATAGAAATATTGGGATGCATTTTATTTATAACTGCTTCTACATGTGCGGTAGAGTCTTCTTGGAAATCAGTGACCACTTTCCAGCTGGCTTGGTAGGAACTGTTGCTATGAAGATATTAAACTTCTGGGAAATGAGTGGCTTTCAAAGAGGAGACCTTTTTAGTGACCTTTAGTCATTGGGAAATGAGGAAAACTTTCTTAATGAGGTAAAAAATAACAAACCATCCTTTAATACACCTCGTAAGACAGGTACATAAGAGATGTTAAAAATTAAATGTCATTGTTTCTATTTGTAACAGCTGCGTTTTAAAAGTGGTTTTCGATGTTCTCTATGAAGAGGGACAAAGTCTCTCTTCCTGTGTGCAGTGAAATCAGTAAGTCACAACAGGAAGAGTTAGTTCTAGCTTGTGGCCAGAGAGATCTGCTGATTTTACTAGGCGCTGTGAGAAATAGTAGAATTTGACCAATCCTGCTGATTCAAAGCATATTCAGTCCTGTAGTGTGGGGCAACCAAATTTAATCAGCTTTACAAATTACTTTTTCAGTTGTATTCGTGCTGAATTTCTTAGTGAAGATTTTGTTTGTTTTGATCACCTTGTTTGGAACTAATATATATGTTTTATATTACAAATATATGTGTGCTAGTTTGAAGCAAGCTAGAATGTTTTGGTGAAAAGAATTAGATAATGGGCTGTGAAAAGGAAAACAATTGTGATGTCAACTTCTCTCATAGTCCCACTGAGAAGTCTGGGAACAAGAAAGTAAACAATTAGAAAGCATTCTCCATTTTGTCTCTCACTCTGCTTTAAGCTTCAGACCAAGCCACATCTCCTTAACCTCACTGCCACTAACCTTGCTCCCTAACCTCTTGGCTGCACCTCTCTTCTTTCTGAGAACTGGGGTAAGGTTGAGAGGGGCAGGGGGAGGTGTTGGGGTGGTTGGGAACCCCTCCTGGGGACTCAGGTTTCTGGGAGGGGAGTTGTGCTTCTGTATTGTTTATCCTTTGTATATTTCTGTATATAACTGTATATATTGTAAATAGCTGCTTGTATATTCTGCTAGCTGTAAATAAATAGCTTCATTTATATTCCCGGAGGCCTTCTGAGTTAGCTGGGGCAATTACAAAAGTGGGGGGGGCGGGTAAGAGCCCAAACCATCACAATATGTATAAATACATATATTACATATATATATATAATGAAAAAAATATATCCATTTTAAATATATTGTATAACACAACTGTATAGTATTAGGAAATGAAATTATTAACTGTTGCACCTAGCAACCATACTGTGAATATTTCACCCTTACCAAAGCCTCTTATCTTGTTCTGCTCTTACACATAGGTCATATTATGCACTGCTTTGTGCTAGTTTGACAAGAACTAATGTGAATGCTTAAATATTTTAAAGGCTGCACATTTCAGAATGATAAAATGCTCAGCTGATCTTCCTCTCCTGTTGAATTTGTGGGTAAGGATAAAATAATGTAACATTATTTTCTTTGTTGTTTTTTTTTTTTTTGCCTGTTAGTGATTTTAACAACAAACACTAAAAGTTCTTTTGAGGGAAAAAAAAAACCCCACATCTTCAAATAAGGCCATGCAATGACACTTTTTAACTACAGTTGGGTTTTATTCAACCATAAAATCTATCTTTCATATAGAAACCCACTTACACGTCTTACTTCAGTGAAGGTTATTTGTAGACTGAAGGTCTTTTCTTGTCAAGATATGATGAATACCATGTGTGAAGACAGAAGAGCATCAGGACCTGTATTAGCCGGAAAACCCACTGATCTGTGAATAACCTAAAAAAGAAAACCTGAAGATTAGCAACGTCGCTTTTAAGAATGATCCATCAAATTCAACAAGCAGATTCACAGAGATGAATCATCTGGTTCCTTTTATTCCAACAATACAGCAAAGGTTATTTCCCTTCCTTACAAATAGAAGTTCTGAAGTACAAGAAATAGAGACTTGTGAGCCTTTGTCAGACGCAAGGCAATGATTCTTTGTTTTCCACTAAGTGTGCTTTTTAAACATGTTTTCTTTTTATTTGTCAACTCGAGTGCTTTAGCCCATCCAGCACACAACTTATCTCTGTGGTTATGCCTCATTTTTAGATGAGCTGGTATTTTCTGGAAAGATTAACTTTTCTGCCAAAAATGTTTTTAAACTCTCAGCAATTAATGATACATTTTTCACATTTTTTGTTACTTTATCACAACATATCAAACTATTGCTTCCTGCCAGCTCTGGTGAGACCATTCTGATAACCTTCTCTGATATCTGATAAAGACCACTGGAATTTTTTCAGCCCTCTCCTTTCTCTATCCCACTCCTCCCCTCTCCTCTCCTTTCCCTATCCCAGTCCTCTCCTCTCCTCATCCCTCTCCTCATCCCCCTCCCTCCCTCTAGTCTCCTTCTCCTATCCCACTCCTCTCCTCTCCTCATCTCTCTCCCCATTCTTCTCCTCTCCTCGTCCCCCTCCTCATCCCCCTCCTCCCCTCTCTTCTCCTTTCCCTATCCCACTCCTCTCCTCATCCTTCTCCTCATCCCACTCTTCTCATCTTCTCATTCTTCTCCTCACCCCACTCCACCCCTCTCCTCTCCTTTTACTATCCCTCTCCTCATCCTTCTCCTCATCCCACTCCTCCCCTCATCCCCCTCCCCTCTTTCTCCTTTCCCTATCCCTCTCCTCTCCTCATCTCTCTCCTCTCTTCTCCTCTCCTTCAGAAATTCTTACCTGGAGGTAAAAATTTCATGTCAGCATTTCTGATTTTAACTTCTAGTCTTTGAATATTTGACAAATAGTCTGAAGAGTCACTGCTACGCAATTTTTGTTTTGTAAGTAATTTATTTTTGATTGGGATCCTCTGAACTTTGTGTTTGATAAACAGAAAGAGATGGAACTTTTCACTACTTGCTATCCCTTTGATTATTTTTGTTCTTCTCTCTGTTTTGTCAGCATCCATTTGAACATGACTGGATGGAGCACTTAGTGCCATGGTCTGGTTGATTGGACAGGGCTGGGTGCTAGGTTGGACTGGATGAGCTTGGAGGTCTCTTCCAACCTGGTTCATTCTACGATTCTGTGATTTTTTTTCATAAAAAGGTGACAATTGTTGTATGTTAATAAAATGGTTTAAAAACCTAAGTCAACAGATGATTTAGACTGACCAACAGCTATAAAAGCTATCATGTAATCACTGGCATCAATAGTGACACACACACACAAATGAAACAGTATTACCTGTGCTCGATGGTGCTTCCTTTTCTGTGGGTCTTATATTCTAGAAGATAATGTAAGTGGCCATTCATTATGGGATAAATGGAGAACAAATTAAACAGAGTGTTTTAAAGGAATTACAGTAAAGCATATCTTTTATTTCTTTAATGGAGAGAAGTGGGCAGTCAGTATTGAGGTCAAGGAAGGAAATTATTTTTACAAGGGTTATGGGGAGAATGCAAAATTTTATCAGTTAACTTTCATCATTTGGTACAATGATACGATAAGTAAATTTAAATGTGGATATAATAGAGATCTCTACACACTCAGAAGGGTTTTCTGTTTGTGCTTGCTGAATGTACCTTCCACTATGCAAGATAAACATTTTGTGCCTGATAGTGCTGACCAAGCATGGTTGCTGTAGATGTCTGTGTGGTAGGGGTGACCGAAGTGACACATGGCATATCCACTAACCTGGGGGATGCTGAGCTCAGAGCTATTCCTCTGCATTTCTGGTGCTCAGGGGAACAAGAATCCTGGATTCTCCAGTTCTGGATTTACTGAAGTTAAAAAAAGTTGTCTTTTCTAGTAACACAGCACACTTCAGCTCAAAGTCAGAGTTTGGATCAGTCTACTCTTTACATACATTGCTTCTTTAATATAATCTTCCTCAAAACATAAAAATCCTAGATAAACAACTTCCATCTTTTTCCTTTTTTTCCTTTATCTATATCATTCCAATGTTACCAGACATAAAAAACTTTTCAACTATGATTAAGGGAATTATTATAATTTGGGGGAACCACTGAGTGACAAAGTTCCATTCATCTGTTGTTTAAATAGGTAGCAATTTTACTCTGATATGAAGTTTTTGGTAGTGTTGTTTATATATTAATTTTATTATTCAAATTAAATAATAAAATACCATCAATGCTATACAGCTAATGATTTAGAGTTGAGAACCTCATGGATTGAACCATCTCAGAATATTTAGAATAACCTCGAGGGCGTTTTAACATTTAAGTATCATCTATTTAAAGCTCTTAAAACCAGTAACAAATTACTACAAAAGGGAGCTTTAGGGTATACTTTTCATTTGCAGTACTGTGTCTGGTTCTGGGATCCTCAGTCCTGAGCACCCAGCGCTGGCCAATCAACTAGACCATGGCACTAAGTGCCTCAGACAGGCTTTGCTTGAACACCTCCAGGTATGACAACTACACCAGCTCCCTGGGCAGCCCATTCCAATGCCAGTCACTCTCTCTGCCAACAACTTCCTCCTAACATCCAGCCTGGACCTCCCCCAGCACAACTTGAGACTGTGTCCCCTTGTTCTGTTGCTGTTTGCCTGGCAGAAGAGAACAATCCCCACCTGGCTACATCCTCCCTTCAGGTAGTTGTAGACAGCAATGAGGTCTCTCATCCTCTCCTCACAGGGCTGTGCTCCAAGCCTCTCACCAGCTTTGTTGCCCTTCTCTGGACACCTTCCAGTATTTCAATATCTCTCTTGAATTGAGGAGCCCAGAACTGGACACAGCACTCAAGTTGTGGCTGGACCAGGGCTGATTACAGGGGAAGAATAACCTCCCTTGTCCTGATGGCCACAGAGTTCCTGATCCAGGCCATGATGCCATTGGCTCTCTTGGCCACCTGGACACACTGCTGGCTCATGTTCAGCTACTATCTACCAGCACCCCCATCTCTCTTTCTTCCTGGCTGCTCTCCAGCCACTCTATCCTCAGCCTGTCGCACTGCTTGGGGTTGTTGTGGCCAAAGGGTAGAACTCTGCACTTGGGCTTGTTAAATCTCATCCCATTGGCTTCTGCCCACCCTTCCAGCCTGTCAAGGGCCCTCTGCAGGGCTTTCTTACCTTCCAAGAGATCCACATCTTCTCCTAGCTTGAAGATGACTAAGGGTGTAGAACAACTCTCTTACAATGAAAGGCTGAGGGACTTAGAGTATTTTAGCCTGGAAGACTGAGGGTGGATATTAGGAGCATGGGGACAGGTTTTTTTTCAGTGCCCAGTGACAGGAGAAGAGGTAACAGACACAAACCACAGCATAGGAAGCTCCATCCAAACATGATCTGGATCTTCTCTATTTTGAAGGTGGTAGATCACTGAAACAGGTTGCAGTTGGTGGAGTCTCCATTTCTGGAGTAACTCAAAACCTTCCTGGATGCCGTCATGTACAACCTGCTCTAGGTAAACCTGTTGTGGTGGGAGGGTTGAACTAGGTGATTTCTAGATGTCCTTTCCAACCTTTATCATTCTGTAATTCTCTATTTAGAAATTAAGTTTTTGTGAAGGCCAGGTTTGTCTCCATATCTGTCTGCTTTGACACCTGAAGTTAAATAACTCATTAAAAAAATACCACTTTTGGTCTTGATGACATAATGAAAGTGGAGCATGGCAGTTGGCCAGAAGAACTGCAGAAGAATCACAGAATCTGAATCACAGGATGGTTTGGGTTGGAAGGCATCTTAAAGATTATCTAGTTATACCCCCTCTGCTATGGGCAAGGAAGGGGGAAATTCCACTGATTTTAGTAAGCTAAACAGTGAAAAGGCCTTGAAATATATGTCCCACCGACAGGACTGGCCATAAATCATGTGCAAACCCAGAAGAGGATGTCAGCAGTGCTTAAACACAGGACTGCAACCAAGTGAAAAGC
Organism: Pogoniulus pusillus; assembly: GCF_015220805.1. NCBI lineage: Eukaryota > Metazoa > Chordata > Aves > Piciformes > Lybiidae > Pogoniulus > Pogoniulus pusillus. The sequence goes on from NC_087266.1 coordinate 33,676,063, forward strand.
ACTAAGTTAGCATTTGGCAGCAAAGGGCTACCAGCATTATTGATTTGAACTTGAGTGTAAACAGCCGCCCCTTCAATTTAATATCCCATTCTGATGATGTTAAAGCAAACTCATGGCTAAATAAAACAGGGAGTTAAAGAGACATGTTGCTTGATATAGCAAAACAATGAAACAATTTAATTAGACGATAATGTTTCTGGCACTGGAGTATACACAGCAATAAACTGCTTTTGTGGTTGATTAAATGCTGAAGTGAAGCAGTGCATGAAATCTTTCTCAGAGGAACGAGCTGCCTCTGGATCTTCCTGTTGCTTGTAGATCTCCCCACTTCAGGAAGACAGCAGACCTCATGAACAAGTCTCCTGTGATTCTCAGCTGTGTGTGTTGAGAGTGCAGCCTCCAGAGGATCCAGGAGATCAACACTAACTTTGAATCTGTTCATTTTTTTGCTCCACTGTGTGCTCTTGCAAGGAGTTCCCAACAAGATTTTCACCCCTGGTACTTTCTCTTTTCAAATACAACTTGGCAAAGCCATTGTAACATGGCCTGGGAGATACAGGCACAAAAAACAATAGACAGGTTCTGCCTAATAAATTCCAATTAGTCTGGGCAAATAATTTGGTAACTTGGCTCCCTTCACATTACAATTACAATGCAAATGCAGAATATCTTCCTGTTGCTCTCAGAATGAGAAAAACGTTGAGAAAAAAGAGAAAATGAGAAAAAAAAAAAATCTATGCAATGCTAGTGCTGGAAAGCATAGGTTTCAACTATGTGCTATGAGCATTCCCAACCTTGCACCAGTTGCCCCCACAGCTCCCATAGTGCCCTCCCAAGATATGCAGGCATAGAATCATAGAATCATGGAATCAATCAGGTTGGAAGAGACCTCCAAGATCATCCAGTCCAACCTAGCATCCAGCCCTGGCCAGTCAACTAGACCATGGCACTAAGTGCCTCAGGCAGGCTTTTCCTGAACACCTCCAGGGATGGCAACTCCACCACCTCCCTGGGCAGCCCATTCCAATGCCAATCACTCTCTCTGTGAAGAACTTCCTCCTAACATCCAACCTAGACCTCCCCTGACACAACTTGAGACTTGAGCATGCCACTTCAACTGCTGATACATGCCATCATAAAACACATGGTGCTTCTTTTTAGTGGTTGGAGGAACTCCCAGACATGGAGATTGTGGAGTAGTCCTGATCTAGCAGCTAGCTGCTTACTCTGGTTTGTGCTGCAGGAAAGTGTACTATAACTCACAGCTTGTGGGCACACTCTGTCCTTTGTACCCACAGTAGGAGCTGGTTGAGGGCTGAAACCCATTGCAGTTTCGTTGTTGTTGCCATTGGGTTTTGTTTTTTAAGATATCATTAGCAATGTTACATCCATCTCTTTGTCAGTGCCATGGACAGTGGCACTGAATGCTCCCTCGGCAAGTTTGCTGACCACACCAAGCGGTGTGGTGCATCAGAAGGACCTGTACAGGCTGGAGAGGAGGGCACAAGCAAATCTCAGGAGGTTCAAGAAGACGAAGGGCAAGGTCATGCCTCTCAGTTGAGGCAATCCCAAATACAAATCCAGGCTGTGCAGTGAGTGGCTGAAGAGCAGCCCTGAGGAGAGAGACCTGGGGGTGCTGCTGGATGAGAAGCTCAACACGAGCCAGCAGTGTGTGCTTACAGCCCAGAAAGCCAACCAGATGCTGGGCTGCATCAGGAGAAGTGTGGCCAGCAGGGTGAGGGAGGTGATTCTCCTCATCCACTCCACTCTGGTCAGACTCCACCTGGAGTATTGCATCCAGTTCTGGAGCCCCTATGACAAGAGGGATGTGGAGATGATGGACTGTGTCCAGAGAAGTGCCACGAGGATGCTCAGAGGGCTGGAGCAGCTCTGCTGTAAGGACAGAGTGAAAGAGTTGGGGCTGCTCAGTCTGGAGCAGAGGAGGCTCCCAGGTGACCTTCTTGTGGCCTTCCAGGATCTGAAGGGGGCCTACAAAAAAGCTGACAAGGGACATTTTAGGCTCTCAGGGAGTAACAGGCTTAGGGGGAATGAAGCAAACTGGAGCTGGGGGGATTCAGAGTGGAGATGAGGAGGAAGTTGTTCATCATGAGAGGGGTGAGAGGCTGGCATGGGTTGCCCAGGGAGGTGGTTGAGGCCCCATCCTTGGAGATGTTTAAGGCCAGACTGTATGAGGCAGTGGCCAGGCTGATGTAGGATAGGGTGTTCCTGCTCATGGCAGGGGGGTTGGAATTGGATGATCCTTGTGGTCCCTTCCAACTCTGACTGATTCTATGATTCTATGATTCTTTATTCATGCTGTTTTCGAGGCATAAAAGCTTTTCTCTATGTACATTTTCTGCATTATTCTCTGGTCTATATATGTTTATCAAGAATTTTGATGACCATTGTTATCAATAGCAGCGTAAATCTATCTTTATTAATCTTATTTTTCTTAGAATCATCGAATCAAGCAGATTGAAAGACCTCCAAGATCATCCAGTTCAACCTAATATCCAGCACTATCCACTCAACTAGACCATGTCACTAAGTGTCTCACCCAGAAACCCTAAATGATGTGCCCATGAAGTAAGTTAAGCAAGACAAAACCTTCATTTCAATTTGTTTTGGTACAGGAGAATTTGGAATAACTTTGCTATTTTTCTACACTCCATGTCTTTCTTGCCAACTTTTATGTCTTTTTCCAGATGTGTTCTTGCTGTTTGTGGGTACATTGTTAAAAATTAGAGGCATTTTCATGTAGCACATGGTAGAAGGAACAATCTTAATGACAATTTAGGAAAAAAAATAATTCTAAATTAGGTCAATTTTAATTTTGTAAGAGGACTAAAAAACATTGTTTGAACTCCTTGAAGATCACAGCTGCATTTCCTTAGAATTCTGCTGCTTTCTGTTAAAGTACTTCGCAGGCAACTTAACTTTCAAGGAATGTCCTTGGTTCAGCCATTACATAATTCAGTACTTCTGAATACTTCTGGGATGCTCTGAAGTTACATTTTTATATTTAAAAGTCTAATTGCTAAGTTCCTAGGTGAGCTTTTAAATGCAAATTTAGCACATCTACCACCTCCATTTCTCTTCTGCTCCCATGATCATCCAATCAAGCACCCCTCTGTCAGTCTAGGCTTCCTTCAGATTTGTAACCTGAAGTGAAATCTTAATGGCTCTTCCAACAATTAAATCTCTAACAAAAGCTGGTATTTCTTTACCACAGAATGGCAAGCTCAACAAAATGGCTTCCCTGGGGCCCAATCTCCATCTTTAAACAAAAACAGTTCTGGTTCTCTGGAGACATTATATTTATTGAATGTAAATGTCATAATAGCTTGACAGGTGTTGAGGCTTGTCTGAATTTTGTGGTCTGAAGCTGTAGTGTCCTACTGCCTGCCCCACAATTAATCTCATTGTCTTTGTAGGGTCCCAGGGTCTATCTGCCCAGACAACAAGGGGCGAAGTGACCTGCCAGTTAAGCTTAGAAAAGTGCTAAATCCTGAAAGAGTGCTTAAACCCAGCACTTAAAAGGACCTCCTGTACAGAATTGCCTTTCCTACCTTTCAACACTTTCCCTAGATAAGATGACGGAGGAAGGGCAAGAGAAAATCAAAAAACCAAACTTAATAACACCTTCCCTTCCAAAGGCCATGATTTATAACTAGATGGTGAGAACATTCTGCAGCTATTTCATGTTGAATTACAGTATACCTTTACAAGTGGCTGCTAAACTGGGAGTTCATGACAGTACTACTTGTGTTACTCTCATCCTGTTCCTTGTGCCGCCACTAAAATTTAAAACATGGTACATACCAAATAGATCAATAAATTTATATAGTAACTATCCCAACAAATGCAAACTCATTCTTAGTAACCATAAAATTACCTTCTGTTATCTATCACCCGGTGAATGATAGTTTCATCACTTAGAACAGCCAGCAAAACTGAATAACATTGCCTGCCTACCCACTATTTCACTGTTACACTCAGCGAGTGCTGCAGCTTGCAGAGGAAAAAAAAAAGGATAAACAACAGCCCAAAAAAAAATAAAGCTGAATATATGGTGTGGTAAATAAGGGTCATGTTATCAGATCTGCACAGAATGTAATTTTTATAAGTCAGCATCTACCTCTTTAGCTTTTCATTTGAACCACAAATAAATCAATATTGGTTAGATAGCCAGGTACGCCAACAAGATTCTTAGTCTTGCAGGGCATCTCACTGTCAAATTACTTGCATTAAATGTGGAAACAGAGTAACATACCTAAACTGCATAGATTTTAATAGAGTACAAATTGATATCACTGTTTCTTGGATGGAGTGCCAAGAAAGGTAAACTTGACATTGTTTATAAGAAGTTGCCCTTAGTTCCTCCTGCCTGTTCACATCTGAAGGTGGTCAAACTGTCACCAGTCATGGCTGGGTGCTGACACGAGGGTATAACTCCTTGTCCTCACAGATTAATGCCAAACCCACGTGTACAGAAGACTCATGGAAAATTCACTTTCCCTACTCTGGACAGATATTTAGCTACCTCACAAAGTGATTAACGAAGAGGCAGAAGCACTGATATGTGGTTTGACCCATCACAACTATAGAGATATGAGCAATGAAAATTCAGAGGGACCCATTTGTGATTAAAAAACTACAGGTGGAAGCTGTTCAATAATTTGGTGTTTGTTTGAAATGATCATTGCCTACTCGTGTATATTATAGAGGCATAAAAGCCTGAATTAATCAACTGAATTCTTTTTCACTAGTTATTTGCTCAGTCTCGTTAGCACAGTGCTGCATGCTGCATCTGGAGCTAGGATCTGAACTCTAACAAAGCAAAACCGCTTTTGAGGAGCTTTTCAATGGAACTCCTCTTTTTAAATCCTGCCTTCAAATACCTTTAAGAACAACACAAAAATGTACTGACATTTGGCTTTTGGAGAATAGATTCTCAATTTATATTTTATCTAGAGTCTACTTCCCAGAGCATCTGTTGTGATCTTGTTTTCCTCAAAAAAATATGATAAGAAACATTTCAAATGTATTCCACAATTTATCTAGAGCTTATTCATTCAAAGCATGATAAGAACCTTTTTTTTGCTCTTCCAAACATGTAAATAAAGCTCGACATCAGTCAGAAATCTAGGTCTTTTAACATTAACATTTGAAACTTGTGAATTGTCTGCCACTGAACTTTGATGATAATGGTCTTATAAAGGAATAAACACAGGAAGGTCAAGCTGCCAGTGTCTCATATTCAAAGAAGAACTAGAACAAGCTGTCTGAATAAAACTAAAAGTAATGTTAACTGATCTGCTACAAAGCACCAGGAATAATTTAGCATTTGAGCCAAACAATTGAAAGAGCAGATGAATACTTTTGCCTCACAATAGAAGGCTTAGACAACTGAGCAATGAACTTCCATAAACCACACTTGTTCTTTTTTCTTTTGTTTTAATATTCATGTTTGTCATCCAAATAGCCTGGGTTTTGGTGGGTTGTTTTGTTTTGGTTTTTTTTGATAAATTAACAAGGCTCATTAAAAAAAGATTGAGACAAGCTCTAAGGATGGAATAAAAATTATCTCTGACATTAAGATAAAATGCACTTTACCAACTCTGTTCTGATTGCTGGCTCTAATGTGGAAGTCTTCGATTTGTTGCACGGTATTTGACTTGTCCTTTTGAAGCTCTGCATATCTGTGCCTTATCATGGCCATTTCCTCTCTGTTTCTTCTGACTTGGTTAAACCAAGTTCTCCTGTCCAGTTTTTTGTTTGTCTTTTATTTCTCCTTTATCTTTCCATTATCCTAGCCTCAGTGCTCCCCTTCAATGCCATTGCTAAAAAAGATGGAAGCCTTTCTATCTCAAACTTCCTCTCATTTAGTTATTTTCAATTTTTAAAAGAAAGATTTCAGAAATTAAAAAGAAAAGGGAAAAAAATATAAGCTGCCTAGCATTTTCACTAAGTTCTTGTCAGCTGGCATGTCTATACACCATTTGCTCTACAAATTTCCTTTTCTAAGCACTAAACAGTCCCCAGTCAAGATACTTAAGCACATGAAAGTTGTGCAGAAGAGGAGCCAGGCTTCTGTAAAAATGCCATAGGCAATCCCTCCAACTGAAATGGAGTTTTAACATCTAATCGATTCTAAACTTGAACGGCACAGTACTACAGGGTTCTGCACTTTGGCTGCAACAACCCCAAGCAGCACTACAGGCTGGGGACTGAGTGGTTGGAGAGCAGCCAGGAGGAAAGGGACCTGGGGCTACTGATAGACAGTAGCTGAAGATGAGCCAGCAGTGTGCCCAGGTGGCCAAGAGAGCCAGTGGCATCCTGGCCTGCATCAGGAACAGTGTGGCCAGTAGGATAAGGGAGGTTATTCTTCCCCTGTACTCAGCACTGGTCAGGCCACACCTTGAGTATTGTGTCCAGTTCTGGGCTCCTCAATTCAAGAAAGATGTTGAGGTGCTGGAACATGTCCAGAGAAGGGCAACAAAGCTGGTGAGGGGCCTGGAGCACAAATCCTATGAGGAGAGGCTGAGGGAGCTGGGGCTCTTTAGCCTGGAGAAGAGGAGGCTCAGGGGTGATCTTATTACTGTCTACAACTACCTGAAAGGGCATTGTAGCCAGGTGGGGGGTGGCCTCTTCTCCCAGGCAACCAGCAACAGAACAAGGGGACACAGTCTCAAGTTGTGCCGGGGTAGGTATAGGGTGGATATTAGGAAGAAGCTCTTCACAGAGAGAGTGATTTCCCATTGGAATGGCTGCCCAGGGAGGTGCTTGAGGCACCGTCCCTGGGGGTCTTCAAGAAAAAACTGGATGAGGCACTTAGTGCCATGGTCTAGTTGACTGGATAGGGCTGGGTGATAGATTGGACTGGATGATCTTGGAGGTCTCTTCCAACCTGGTTGATTGTATGATTCTATGATTCTACTGAACAGTTTGATGCAGTGTTTTAGTTAACAACTGCATCCTGAAGTTCTTTCAGGATTAGATACAGTTACAAAATTAGAAGTAGTGTAAAAATGATGGAGCAGGTAAGAAGTAAACCCAAGAACATTGAAGTTTTCTATGTCCTCTCCAGTGGTATCTGAATAGCAGAACTAGATTGAGAGCTTCACTGAATCTAAAGGACTATATTTGGGTGGATAGAAGTGGCCGGTTTTAACTAACAACTATGGTTTCTTCTTTTAAATGTAGTTAATGCTGGGGGGGTGTTTAGTTTGGTTTGTGCTTTTTTTTGTTGGTTTGATTTTTTTTCATTGTGGTTGTTGTTTGGAGTTTGTTGGTTTTTTGCTTGTTTTTGTTAGGTTGGTGGTCTTTTTTTGAGGGGGGTCCTTTTCTTCTCCTTTTTCTTCTTCTTTTTCTTTTTCTTCTTCTTTTTCTTCTCCTTTTTCTTTTTATCTTTCCTTTCCTCTTTCCTTTTCTTTCTCTTTTTTTCATTTTTTTTCTTTGTCTTCTCTTAATTTTCAGTTTCTTCTCCTTTTTCTTTTTCTATTCTTCTCCTTCTCCTTTTTCTTCTCCTTCTGTTTGTTTTTCTTTTTTTTTTTTGTTCATTTTCTTCTTCTATCCTTCTCCTTTTTCTTCTACTCCTTTTTCTCTTTTTCTTTTCTTCTTCTTTTTCTTTTTTCCCTTTTTTCTTCTTCTTAATTTTCTTCTTCTATACTTCTCACTTGTCTTCTCCTTCTCCTTTTTCTTTTTATAGTTTTCTTTCTTCTTTGTCTTCTTCTTTTTTTTTCCTTTTCCTTTTCCTTTTTCCCTTTTCCTTTTTCCTTTTCTTATCCCTTTTCTTTTTTCTTTTTCTTTTTCTATTTCTTTTCCTTTTTCACCAGACCAACATAACAGTGTACTACTTATAGATCTGCCTCTTCCTAGTAAATCTTCCTTTTAAACTTTGAAGTGAACAGTTGAATGGTGGGTTGGTTTTGGTTTAGTTTGGAATACTGACATTGATCTGCATCAGTGCTAGCAGGTGTGAGAAGTTTTCTGCCGAGGTATTTCAGCAACCATCAAGAGTGAAACATTCTTTTCAGCAGACTTATCTGCAGCTTTATTTACAGATAATTCTCACTTTTCAGATGGAAGGCAGCTTTTCAGATCTAATTAATTTGCCTATTCTTTAACAAGATCATAGTGGTAACAACAGCACAGAAGAAAATGCTTAAATCCTTTTTATCCCAATAAAATGCTACTGTTCATGGAAAAACAAGTAAAGAAAGCATTACAATGTCTAAAATGCAGCAGATGCATACCAAATTAACCAAATCCAATTGGATAATTGGTATTTGAAATAATTTAAATTACACCAAAAAGAAAATTAGACAGCTCTATTTAATGATAACCTGGCTCCCAGAAACATATCAAAGCCCTGTAATTTACTGTACCTTTACTTATCTAGAGTAGTTGAATATTTCACAGGTTAACAAGATACTTGGGAAAATGAAACACTGCTTCAGAGGCTGTCAGAATAATTCCAAGAATTCAGCCTGAAAGGTCAAATTCTTTCCTAATATATTCTAAACAACAACAAAAAAAATCCTGTGACTAATAATAGTACTTCTATTTTATTTCTTTATATATTTACACTTGTGTACATGTATAAATATATATTTATTTATATATGCAAAACATGCATATATCTTGGATTTAATACCATTAACTGAACATTGGAAGGAATTAAGACTTCAAAGCATGCATGGAAGTGAGCATTATTGGTTTGTGCCCATAGGTTTGTTTGCACAATCATCTTGTAGGCTTTGTACAATTCACTGCATGGTGAAATCTTTCAAGTTCAGATGAAGTTCATTCTAAAATTGTACTTAGCTTTAGATAGGGGATTTAAGAACTATGTCTGCTGTATTGTCTTCCAAATATTTAAATTTTAAGGCTGGACTAAATGACCTTTAAAGGTCTGTTCCAATCCAAAATATTCTACGATTCTATGCAATTGCTTACTTTAGACATAAGAGAAGACCTCAAAATGTACACTACATCTGGGAAAACAGAAGGTCTCTGTGTCCATATATTTAGGTGATTTTCCTGTTGATATTTGGAAGCTGCTTTGAGAAAGGAGTAAGGCTTCCATTTTCACAGAATCACAGAATTTCTCGGATTGGAAAAGATCTTCAAGCTCATTGAGTCCAATCATTAGTTTCATACTGACAAGTCCTTGACTAAACCAAACCCCTCAGCACAACATCTAATCACTGTGAATCACTATGCTTGGAAAGGACCACCAGGAGCATCCAGTCCAACCTTCAGCCCAGCAGCCTTCATCACTGGACCATAGCCTCAAGCACCACATCCACTCTCCTTTTAAACATTTTCAGGGATGGTGACTCCACCACCTCCCTGGGCAGCCTGTTCCAGTGCCTGACCACCCGCTCAGGAAAGAACTTCCTCCCAACAGCCAACCTAAACCTCTCCTGACACAACTTGAGGCCATTTTTTCTTGTCCTATCATTAGTAATTTGGGAGAAGAGACCAGCTCCAGCCTCACTACAACCTCCTTTTAGGTAGTTGTAGAGGGCAGTAAGGTCCCCTCTCAGCCTCCTCTTCTCCAGACTAAAATAAGCCCATCTCCCTCAGCCCCTCCTCGATAGGCTGTGTTTGCCAGACCTCTCACAAAAATGTAAACATCTATACTGATTTTGAATACTGAATACTAAATTTGAATGAAGTATAATACAAATGAAGTCTGCCTTATTCTGCATATAATGTATTCTGATGTATTCTTGTGACATCTCATGTAATGTAACCTAAAATAAAGTACAGTGCTGTTTTTGTGCTTGAACTTCTTGGTGGCATGCATTGCAGTAAACTGAAAAAAGTCAGGGTGCAGACGAGAGCACAGACACAAGATGATGTATAATGTTGACTTGTTAGCTAAGTGTACATCAGGGTTGCAAACTGAGGCAAACAGCAGTTTTTCACCGTGTGCCTCTGCATAGCTTTGAGATTACCAAGAGCCATGAAGTATTTCAGCAGGTTCTTTGGAGTTGATCAGTCTGTTCCAAAATGTAGTAGAGCTTTGCTCTATAGATATCAGTTCTGCCATGCAAGTTTTGTTCTTAATATAAACACAGCTATAATGCTGTGCAGTAACATTGATCCTATCTCAAAGAAAATTTTATAGAACAGATGATTCAGAAAATAGTGAATAAACAAATGAAAAATACCTGACTGAATGTTAGGAATATTAGTTGTCCAGGCTAGACTAGAAATACATGTTTTGAGCAGTTAAAATTACACAATCACAGAATCATAATGCTTGAGAGAAAAGCAGTGGATGTTGTCTAGCTGGACTTCAGTAAGGCATTTGACACTATTTCCCACAGCATTCTGCTGGAGAAGCTGATGGCTCATGGCTTAGACAGATGGCCTCTTACCTGGGTTAAAAACTGGCTGGATAGCCAAGCTCAGAGACTTGTGCTCAATGGGGTTAAATCGAGTTGACAACCGGTCACAGTGATTAGTGTTGTGCTGGGAAGAAGGTAGGACTGGATGATCCTGGTGGTCCTTTCCAACCATAGTGATTCATAGTGATTAGATGTTGTGCTGATGGATTTGGTTTAGTCAAGGACTTGTTAATGTGAAACTGATGATTACACTCTATGATCTTGAAGGTCTTTTCCAATCTAAGAAGTACTGTGATTCTGTGATTATCTACTACTCTAAGGCCACATAAAGACCTGGCATAAAACCAAAGTTCATAAGTAATACAGAAACTTTGTCTTAGGCTGTTATTGGGATGCAGTTGAAGGGTAAATTTTGTAAGCATTAAGGTACAGAGAAGAAGTAATGATCCTGTATATGTTCATATTCTATCTCTGAGCTCTTTCTCAACTTACCTTAACCTGCTTGTCTCACCCACTAGTTCTATTTTGTCAACATAAAGGTTTTTGAAGGAATGGCTAATATTTTAGCTACTTTTACAGAGGAACTAAACTAAAAAGGCCCGAACCAGGCTTTGACCTTTATAAATGAATATAAGAAGATTAAAATCATTCTTCTCCCAGGAAACCAGCAACAGAACAAGGGGACACAGTCTCAAGTTGTGCCGGGGGAGGTCTAGGCTGGATGTTAGGAGGAAGTCGTTGCCAGAGAGAGTGATTGGCATTGGAATGGGCTGCCCAGGGAGGTGGTGGAGTCACTGTCCCTGGACATGTTCAAAGAAAGACTGGATGAGGCATTGTGCTGATTTGCAGCTAGCTAGAATGTTTTGGTGAGAAGGATTAGATCACAGGCTGAGAAAGGGAAACAATGGTGATGTCAACTTCACTCATAGGCTTGCTGAGCTGTGTAAAAACAAGAGTATAAACATGGATAAGGCAGTGAAAGCACTACCTGGGCTTTGAGATGAATTTCTCTCTAACGTCATTCATCTCTCTGATGAAATCACTTGCAACCCAACCCCCCTGTCCGACCCTCCATTCTTCCTTGATGCACAATGCAACATCTGGGGTAAGGTAGAGGGGTAGAAGAAGGTGGAAGTGCAGTTGGGAGCCCCTCCTGGGGACTCAGGTTTCTGGGAGGGGAGTTGTGTTTCTGTATTACCTTTTACCTTGTATATTTCTGTATATAACTGTATATACTGTAAATACCTGCTTGCATATCCTGCAAGCTGTAAATAATAAGCTTCATTCAAAATTTCCAGAGCTGGCTGAGTCTAGTCTGGGTGATTTCCAAAGTGAGGGAGGGCAGGGAACACCCAAACCACCACAGGCACTTAGTGCCATGGTCTAGCTGTTTGGACAGTGCTGGGTGCTAGGTTGGACTGGATAATCTTGGAGGTCTCTTCCAACCTGGTGGATTCGATGATTCTATGTTACTATGATAAGTTAATAACACTCAAAAGTGTCATAGAATATGGACGACAAAATGTAGCACCCTTCTTCCACCTTCCCTGTTTGCCAATTGAAAAGAAAAACAAAATTTAAGCTCTGCTTCATGATGCATGCAAATCTCCAGATAAATGCAGACTGCTAAACTGGATGTCCTGTGTGTCAACACTGCCACAGATCATAGATAATCTCCTTCAGGCACAGACAGGGTGTTTAACATGTCTGATGGGTGCTCTTTTATACCATAATGCTGCTGAGGACGCCATAACAAAGGCCTGACAGCCTAAACTAATTTCAGGTATGCATGATAACAATGAAAAAGTCCCAAAGCATTTGTACACTTTACAGTGGAGTGTTGAGGGTCTTTTGTAAGTCAGAGCATCTCAATAAAAGAGGAAAATTTTAATCAAGAACTGGATCAAATAATCTGTCAATTATATTATTTGATTTTTTTGTGGCTCAGCTTGTCCTTAAGCTTGTTTTTTTCTACAATTATGTCAATATCCTTAAAGTTCCTACAACACAACATGCCAGTAACTGCTGTTTTGGCACAATTTCTGATACACTGGTGCTTATCAATCTAATTATGTAAGGTGATCGTCCAAAGAGAAACAACTGAAAGATCATAGCAACGTATTGCACAGCAGAATGGCTGTGGTCACAATATATCATGTACCTATGCAAAGGTCAGACTGTAAATTTGTTTCATTAGGGCCAAACTATTATTGTCCCAGAACAGAATAAGAAGGCAGTATGTAAGGGAATTGCTGATGTTACAGGAATGTTAAAGAAGTCACTGCCAACATGTAGCTGTTGCTGCCTTTCACTATATATGTATGTGTGTGTGTGTGTATGTATACCACGAAAATAACTTTCCTATGATCTCTTTCATCTTCACAGGAGCTTTTAATATGTGAACTGGGAGTTTTACAGATTACAAATGTTCATCGTGGAAGACAAAAATTTTCTAAAATTCAGAGGTAAGACAGTAAGATCAGGTTTGTTTTCTTCACTTTTATTCGTTTTAATGTGTTCTGATTTCACTGAAGCTTAATCTCCTTTTCTTACCTCTATATTAGCTGTGGACAGTAGGATGAAAGTGGTACATTAAATACCGTAGAATCATAGAACCAACCAGGTTGGAAGAGACCTCCAAGATCATCCAGGACAACCTAGCACCCAGTCCTGGCCAATCAATTAGACCATGGCACTAAGTGCCTCAGCCAGCCTTTGTTTGAACATCTCCAGGGATGACAACTCCACCACCTCTCTGGGCAGCCCATTCCAATGCCAATCACTCTCTCTGCCAACAACTTCCTAACAACATCCAGCCTAGACCTCCCCCAGCACAACTTGAGACTGTGTTCCCTTGTTCTGTTGCTGGTTGCCTGACAGAAGAGACCAACCCCCACCTGGCTACAACCTCCCTTCAGGTAGTTGTAGACAGCAATGAGGTCTGCCCTGAGCATCCTCTTCTGCAGGCTGCACACCCCCAGCTCCCTCAGCCTCTCCTCACAGGGCTGTGTTCCAAGCCTCTCACCATCTTTGTTGCCCTTCTCTGGACACGTTTCAGTATCTCAACATCTCTCTTGAATTGAGGAGCCCAGAACTTGTTAAAAATTCTACAAAAATCTCTTAGGCTTTAATTTTTCTGACTTTTCCTTCTCTGCAGATGAATGCAGAACTGCAAGATAAAACACAGACATTTGTAATTCCTTTTTCTTTATTTTACAGAGTGTATACCATGCATACATAACATCTTAATAATCATCCTTCTAAACTCTTCTGCTTGCTTGGGCCAAATATGCAATTTCCAAATGAATTTATTTGTATTTGTATGCATAGAAATTGTGCATATACAAATACAAAATGTGTTTGACAAGTGACCATTTGCTGTACTGAAATGAGCTTTAAGAGCTAAGTGTTAATGAAAGTTTAAGGGACAATTTTAGAGTCCAGACCAGACCTTATCACAGATCACTATCTTGCTCTTTCCCACATTGTGTTCTAGTTAGCCCATGTGAGCAATAGCACACTGGTAGACTGTGATTCACACAGTGTTTCTACCAAGGCAATTGAATCACAGTCACTGATTTATTTACATATCCATAATCTTTTTTTCCCATTGGTCAGACCTAAAAAAGGTCAAGAGACCTTTGACCTCTGCATTTCAGTAATGGCTGTTAAAATCAATTCTAGCATTAAAGTCTCTAAGAATGAACAATGAATTGAGTGGAAAATTGATTAAATGGTCAAAGAACAGTCCTTTGTGGCTTCGTTTGCTTTTTCAATTAGTACAGATGTCACAGCTGGTCTAGGTGGCTCTCAAAATTCCACAAAAAATGTCCTTGAAGCTTTGTCTTTTTGTGAGTCTTTTTCTTCTAGGAAAGATACTTTTGCATTGAAGCTAGATCTTCTGTATTTCTGTACTCCATTTTCTAAAGGAAGAAAATAGTCACGTAAATGGATTGTGCATCTGACTGGTAAGATGTTAGCAGGAAAAGACACAAATAATTAACGCTCAATGAGCCAGTGTTTGGTTTTGATTTTGGATACCACTTGAATTTGTTTCCCTCCTTTAGGAATAATGGGGATCACTTAGAATCATAGAATCATAGAATCAACCAGGTGGGAAGACACTGCCAAGATCATCCAGGCCAACCTAGCACCCAGCCCTGTCCAGTCAACCAGACCATGGCACTAAGTGCCTTAACCAGGCTTTTCCTGAATCACCTCCAGGGACAGCGACTCCACCACCTCCCTGGGCAGCCCATTCCAATGCCAATCACTCTCTCTGCCAACAACTTCCTAACAACATCCAGCCTGGACCTCCCCCAGCACAACTTGAGACTGTGTTCTGTTGCTGGTTTCCTGGCAGAAGAGACAATCCCCACCTGGCTACAGCCTCCCTTCAGGTAGTTGTAGACAGCAATGAGGTCTGCCTGAGCCTCCTCTTCTGCAGGCTGCACAGCCTCAGCCTCTCCTCACAGGGCTGTGTTCCAGGCTCCTCACCAGCTTTGTCGCCCTTTTCTGGACACCTTCCAGTATCTCAACATCTCTCTTGAACTGAGGAGCCCAGAACTCAAGATGTGGCCTGCCCAGTGTTGAGTACAGAGACAGAATAACCTCCCTTGTCCAGCTGGCCACACTGTTCCTGATCCAGGCCAGTAACTTAATGCATATGTTGATAAAAGAAATCGAACTGGGAGATAACTCATAACTGAACTACCCCAGATTGCTTTTGACCAGAATTCCTAGGACTGCAGGTGAAGAACTGATGTGAACCTGTATGAATTAATTTAGGAGAGCTCCGGTAAGTCATGTGATTAAGGCACTTAACTTAGATATAGATGCTCTGAGTGCAATTCCAGTCCTGATTCTGCTACAGACTTACTATTTTGATATTGAGAAAGTCATCCCAGGGAAGATTTTTCACAGGCTTTTAGCATTGGCCTAATTCTGATCCAATTGACTTCTGCGTAAAAAAAGTTGCCAGCATATGCCATGACATGGAATATCATGGCTATATTGGAAACCTATCACTGTGTTGTCTCCTAGGAACTCCAGGTAAGGTAGATAAATTCCAAATTTCACTCCTTTAAATAAAAATATTAGGGATTAAAGTAATTTCATTGTGCAAATACGTAGGAGAAACAGATACGAAACTGGAACTGTACCCGCACAGTTTCTCTCCTTCACCAGCTTTGATCACCATGTAACGTTCATAAATGCAAACACTGAGATTGTTATTTTGTTTTAGCTATGCTAACAGTTTAGTTATCACAGGCTCACAGGATGTTATGAGTTGGAAGGGACCCAAGGAGATCATCGAGTCCAACCCCCCTGCCAGAGCAGGACAACACTATCTAACACAGATCACAGAGGAACACATCCAGACAGGCCTTGAAAGGCTCCAGAGAAGGAGACTCCACAACCTCTCTCCACAATGTCTCTGGGGAGCCTATTTCAGTGCTCTGGAACCCTTAAACTAAAGAAGTTCCCCTTTATGTTGAGGTGGAATCTCTTTTGCTGCAACTTACACCTTTTGCTCCTTGTCCTATCACAGGGAACGAGTGAGCAGAGCCTGTCCTCTCCCTGTCCTGGCCAGCCTTCAGATACTTATAAATAAACATTTATCAAATCCCCTCTCAGTCTTCTCTTTTCCAAACTAAAAAGCCCCAGGTCCCTCAGCCTCTCCTCATAAGCCATGCTCTCCAGTCCCCCAATCATCCTCGTAGCCCTCCACTGGAACCTCTCCAGCAGACCCCTGTCCCTACTAGGCAGCAGGTTTATGCTTTACTGCTTTAATGTTTTATTAATTTAATTTTCCACAGTCCATTTTTTTTTTTTAATTTTACCCTATAGCCTAAATTTCCCTTGGTACTTATAATTACAGTATTTCTTTGTGATGCTGCTGCAACATACTGTCGTTCTTAACCACGCTGACAATGTACTAGAATTTATAGAGAATGCCTTATTAAAAATAAAGACTGACATTAAGAGCCCTGTCCTAGTAGGGCACAAATCCTGCCAGGCAGGTTTAACCCTTGCTCTCCTCCTGCTGTTGTGGGTCCAGGAGTGAATCAGATGAACAAACAATAAGGGTTTGGCCCCAGCAAAGCCTTGAGGGCTAGGGGGCTTAGCACCAAGTGTCAGGTGTCTTGTGCTGCCCTCACCCTGCCTGCGTGGTCAAATGAGGCACAAAGCTTTCAATTCATTGGCCAGAACAATGGTGCTAGTGCCTGTTGGCCAGCTGGATTTTCAAAATCGAGTGTACAAAAGGGGATGATTTAGAAACCACACCTTTCTGTATCAGTCTTTCTGCACCATGCCTTTCTGCATTCAGCATGGAGCCTTCCTGCCTCTCCTCATTTGTGGCTTATTAAAGGCAGCCACATGTTGCAGCTCACACCAGTGGCTTAGCAGCATCTTCTTCCCTCTGCCTGAATTATTTCTATTTTACCCTGGGGTCATTATAGTGAGTTTGAAAGCATTTTGCAGATAACACCAAGCTGGGAGCAGATGTGACTGAGTTGGAAGGCAGAAGGTCTCTGCAGCGGGACCTTGACCACCTGGACAGATGGGCAGAGTCCAATGGGATGGCATTCAACAGCTCCAAGTGCAGGGTGCTGCACTTTGGCCACAACAACCCCATGCAGAGATACAGGCTAGGGTTGGAGTGGCTGGAGAGCAGCCAGACAGAGAGGCATCTGGGGGTGCTGATTGATACCCACCTGAACATGAGCCAGCAGTGTGCCCAGGTGGCCAAGAGAGCCAGTGGCATCCTGGCCTGCATCAGGAATGGTGTGGTCAGCAGGAGCAGGGAGGTCATTCTGCCCCTGTACTCTGCACTGGTTAGACCACACCTTGAGTCCTGTGTTCAGTTCTGGGCCCCTCAGTTTAGGAGGGACATTGAGATGCTTGAGCGTGTCCAGAGAAGGGCGACGAGGCTGGTGAGAGGCCTCGAGCACAGCCCTACGAGGAGAGGCTGAGGGAGCTGGGATTGTTTAGCCTGGAGAAGAGGAGGCTCAGGGGTGACCTTATTGCTGTCTACAACTACCTGAGGGGAGGTTGTGGCCAGGAGGAGGTTGCTCTCTTCTCTCAGGTGGCCAGCACCAGAACGAGAGGACACAGCCTCAGGCTGCGCCAGGGGAGATTTAGGCTGGAGGTGAGGAGAAAGTTCTTCACTGAGAGAGTCATTGGGCACTGGAATGGGCTGCCCGGGGAGGTGGTGGAGTCGCCGTCCCTGGAGCTGTTCAAGGCAGGATTGGACGTGGCACTTGGTGCCATGGTCTAGCCTTGAGCTCTGTGGTAAAGGGTTGGACTTGATGATCTATGAGGTCTCTTCCAACCCTGATGATACTGTGATACTGTGATCTTTGGTACAGGAGACTTACTCAGGGACCAAAACAGTGTGAGTACATCTGCTGGAGTGAATGCCAAGACTCCATAGACATAGTTAGAATTCTTCCTGTTCTCAACTTCCTATTTTCCAATTTCTGATGGTTTAAACTATTTAATTCTGTGCAATTGCTTCCTGTCGATCAAAAATCCAAAGAACCTCATGGAATTTTCCTGATTTTTTAAATATTAATAATAAAATCAATATTCATATGGAAATTAATAATAATCATTCATAAAGATTATTAATTTCCTGTACAAGCCCTTATTTATTTATTTATTTATTCAAATTCAGAAAGTAAGTGCTTGATTAAACTTAATGCATTCAAAACTATACATTTTATTAGGTGTGTATCTCAACATCTCTCTTGAATTGAGAAGCCCAGATCTGGACACAGCACTCAAGGTATGGCCTGGCCAGTGATGAGTACAGAAGAATAACCTCCCTTGTCCTGCTGGCCACACTATTCCTCATCCAGGCCAGGATGCCATTGGCTCTCCTGCCCACCTGGGCACACTGCTGGCTCATGTTCAGCTACTATCTACCAGTACCCCCGGATCCCTTTCTTCCTGGCTGCCTTTCAGCCACTCTGTCCCCAGCCTGTGGGGGCTGTTAGAGCAGGAGGCTGTGCAAGGGGTAACTCATTCAGTAGTACAGTGTCATCATCAGCACTCTCTGGCACTTTGCAATCCACTTACTCCATTTTATTAAAAAAATACATTAAACAACTCGATCATAGTACTGACCCCTGAGACACTCCATATATCTCTTCTTTGAGGTTATAACTATTTATTTCCTATCATTTAATCACTTTTTAATCCATGACAAGCCTTTGCCCCTTACTTCATTGTTATTTATTATCTTTAATATTCTTTTATGAGGGACCTTTTCTAAAGCTTTTTTGAAATCCAAGTAAATTATGTCCACTGGGTCACGTTCATCTACTGTCTTATTAATATTTTCAGAATCTTCTAACACATTAGAGAGGCAAAATGTTCTGCTGCAGAGAGCTTGTTGGTTTTCCCAAATATATTATTGTTCTCCAAATGTTACACCTTTCTTTTTGGTCTGTTTGATTTTCAGTTATTGTAACAAGCCACAATTCTCAATACATCCCCTAAATCTCTTAAATAAAAATAATAAAATTATGCTAAAGAATTCCCAGTTCTCAGGAAATGCAGTGATTGGTAGGGGTACAGTGCTGTTTGTTATTAAGATACTCTCTCAGTCAAATTATTGAAAGGATGGCTTCAAATTTTTTCAGTGAAGAAGATTCTCATCCTAAACATCCAATGTTTTGTTTTTTTTTTTTCATGAAGGAGTGTGGAAGAGAGGTATGCTACTTTGAGCCTAGCTGGGATATTTCAGTGGGAGGAATTAGATGATAGGCTGTGAAAAGGAAAGAATGGTGATGTCTGCTGCACTCATAGGCTTGCTGAGATGGATAAAAAACAAGAACATAAACATAGATAACAGAGTTGCTCTCTGGCTCTGACTCCTCCTCTCTATAACTTTCTCTCTGTGTCAATCCTTCTGCTTCCTAACCTCCCTGGCCAATTCTCCAAACTCACATGGAACATAAGGCAAAGTCTAGGATAAGGTAGAGGGGTGAAAAGGAGGTGGAAGGGTGGTTGGAAGCCCCTCCTGGGGATTCTGTTTTCTGGGAGGGCTGTTGTGTTTCTGTATTACTTTTTAACTTGTCTATTTCTGTCTATAGCTGTATCTATTGTAAATACCTGCTTATATATTGTGCTAAGTTGTAAATATAAAGTTTCATTCATTCAATTTCCAGCTTGGTTGAGTCTAGTCCGGGTGATTTCTTAAGTGTAGGGGGGCAGGCAACACTCAAACCATCACAAGAGGGTTTATTGTCTAACTTCTTCAGAAGTGCTGAAATGTATATAACTTCTTAGATTGTTTAGCCTATTTATGCACTTATGCATTTATTATTCCTCACACCATTAGTAATAAATACCAAGAAATTCAGTTTCTCTACACATTTCCTATCTCTAGTGCTGGAGAGCAGCCAGGAGGAAAGGGACCTGGGGGTACTGATAGATAGTAAGCTGAAGATGAGCCAGCAGTGTGCCCAGGTGGCCAAGAGAGCCAATGGCATCCTGGCCTGGATCAGGAAGAGTGTGGCCAGTAGGACAAGGGAGGTTATTCTGCCCCTGTACTCAGCACTGCTCAGGCCACATCTTGAGTACTGTGTCCAGTTCTGGGCTCCTCAATTCAAGAAAGATGTTGAGGTGCTGGAACATGTCCAGAGAAGGGCAACAAAGCTGCTGAGGGGCCTGGAGCACAAATCCTATGAGGAGAGGTTGAGGGAGCTGGGCCTGTTTAGCCTGGAGAAGAGGAGGCTCAGGGGTGATCTTATTACTGTCTACAACTACCTGAAGGGGCATTGTAGCCAGGTGGGGGGTGGCCTCTTCTCCCAGGCAACCAGCAATAGAACAAGGGGACACAGTCTCAAGTTGTGGCAGGGTAGGTATAGGCTGGATGTTAGGAAGAAGTTCTTCACAGAGAGAGTGATTTCCCATTGGAATGGGCTGCCCAGGGAGGTGGTGGAGGCACTGTCCCTGGGGGTCTTCAAGAAAAGCCTGGCTGAGGCACTTAGTGCCATGGTCTAGTTGATTGGTTAGGGCTGGGTGCTAGGTTGGACTGGATGATCTTGGAGGTCTCTTCCAACCCGGTTGATTCTATGTGGATTCCATGTGGATTCTAAAGGATGATTCTGAAAGTCTTGCTTTCTAAAAATTAGGCCATAGGACTCAGGACTTCAGTCTAGAGAGATCACCTCTGCCTTTCCTCTTGTGGGGGCTTAGGAAAGAGAGCATTGATCAAAGGGAGAAAGAAACAGGAGAGTTTATGATGATTTGTTCACTTTAGTGAAGGCTTTGACTCAAGGTCCACAGCAGGAATTAAGACCCAGCAGTGTATTTACAGGTGGGTCAAATACAAAACTGATAGGTAAAGACACAATGGTTCCAAAAGGTGTTATATCTCTCCAGGGTGGGGAACATGGGAAATGCAGAGTTCTTTCTCTCTTCATGTTCCTGAATGTAGGGATCAGGAAGTGAGTTCAGTGGTGCACAAGCAAAGACAGTGCATGGCCAGTAAAGCACAAAACCCCACTCTCCTTGGAGGATGAAAAGGACCTCATTGTCCTTCCAGGAAGCTGCAGATATTCCTGTTCTACCATAGAATCAAGGATGTGTAGACAAGTCTCTGCAGAGAATTGATAACTGGTGAAAAGTTCTAAAAGCATATCCACAGTGTGAGGCCAGAGGCAGATGCAGGAGCTACCTGGGGTAAGGAGCCAAAGTTAGTCCATCAGTTTCACCAGCCATTATTATATTGGATCTGAGTAGTACAAACCCAGCTAGAAAATACAGCTTGCTTTCTACAGACTATATGACTGCCATTTGGGATTTGGGACTTTCCCTCAGCAGTACACTGTTGGCAGCATTACTGCAATAGACTATGGGACTGGAGTCCTGACTAGGCTGCTCAAATTTGGTGACGATAACATTTCTGGTCAGGCTGGAATTGATGGTCCTGGGATTATTTTCTTTTCCATTTTCATATCTCAAGAGGAGACAAGGAGACCCATAATACTTACACTGTGCCTATCACACGCAACAGATCAAAAGTTAAGGAATGCCTATGGTGTCACTACAGCTAAAGTGGATGTGCTCAGTGAACCCAGGCTGTGGAGTACTGCTCTGGTGAATAAGATTTGGACAGCCAGGTGTTAGTGCAGAAATATATGATCAGTATAAATTTCAATATAGATAGAAATTTGTTTACTCAACAGAATTACAGGAAGAGTAGCAACAGAATATATGCCCAATTTAACAATTAAGCCCAATCTCTTTAGGCTTAATTTCTAGATAAAAAGGCACCTGGTCATTGTTGTTATATCATGAAAATGGCAGATCTTCACACTCTGTATTTGATTTTCCATTGGACTTAATACAATCTCTTTCATAGAATCATAGAATCAAACAGGTTGGAAGAGACCTCCAGAATCATCCAGTCCAACCTAGCACCCAGCCCTGGCCAATCAACTAGACTGTGGCAGTAAGTGCCTCAGCCAGGCTTTGCTTGAACACCACCAGGCACAGCGACTCCACCACCTCCCTGGGCAGCCCATTCCAATGTCAATCACTCTCTCTGGCAACAACTTCCTCCTAACATCCAGCCTAGACCTCCCCTGCCACAACTTGAGACTGTGTCCCCTTGTTCAGTTGCTGGTTGCCTGGCAGAAGAGCCCAACTCCACCTGGCTAAAGCCTCCCTTCAGGTAGTTGTAGACAGCAATGAGGTCACCCCTGAGCCTCCTCTTCTGCAGGCTGCACCCCCCCAGCTCCCTCAGCTCCTCCTCACAGGGCTGTGTTTTAGACCCCTCACCAGCTTCGCCGCCCTTCTCTGGACATGTTCCAGTGTCTCAACATCTCTCTTGAATTGAGGAGCCAGAACTGGACACAGCACTCAAGGTGTGGCCTGACCAGTGATGAGTATAGGGAAAGAATAACCTCCCTGGCCACACTTTTCCTGATCCAGGTCAGGATGTCATTGGCTTTCTTGGCCACCTGGGCACACTGTATGTTCATCCCCTAGCTGAGATGGACTGCTGTAGGAAGCAGAATTGGTTCATAGAATACATTTCAATGATTGTCTTATACCAGAAAGTGTTTGGAATCAAGGTGGATTATTGTGTTCTGGCTACTGAGTGTGTGCTAGTTTGAAGCTAGCTACAATGTTTTGGTGAGAAGAACTAGATTACAGGCTGTTAAAGGAAAACAGAACGAGTCTACTTCACTTGTAGGCTGGCTGAGAGGTATAAGAACAAGAATCCAAACATAGATTAGGCACTGCTCCTTCTTCTGGGAGAACTGACTGAGCTGCACTTCTCTCTAGTCTCTCTGCTGTCTTTCTGATTAATCCACTTTGCTTCCTAACACCCTGGCTGGACCTCCATTCTTCCTTGGGACTGGGGTAAGGTTGAGAGGGGTGGGAGAAGGTGAAAGGATGGTTGGGAGCCCCTCCCTGGGACTCAGGTTTCTGGGAGGGGAGTTGTGTTTCTGTATTACCTTTTACCTTGTATATTTCTGTCTGTAACTGTATATACTGTAAATATCTGCTTGTATATTGTGCTAGTTGTAAATATAAACTTCATTCAAAATTTCCAGAGCTGGCTGAGTCTAGACTGGGTGATTTCTGAAGTGTGGGGGGGCAGGTAACACCCAAACCATCACAGAGTGTGATCCTAATCTGCAGTTTTAGGAAAACTGTGGAACTAACAGAAAAAAAATTAAGTGAAGCTGCTTACTAAGTCATTCTTCTAACAGAATGCTCTTATGAAATCCAAATAATATCAAAGCCAAGGAGTCTGAGAAGATGAAATTATGATGGACAGGAACTCAGCAATATTCCTTGATCCTTACCATGTAAAAACTATATTACTGGGTGAAGTTTGTTTGCTAGAGGCACAAGTTGATACTAAAAACTAGTTTCTAGGAGCAGATTTCCTGATTGGGTGAAAAATTATCCAGAATTTTTTGTCAAAAGCAGCAGAAAAAAAACCAGGAGACTCCATTGCAAACTAAAATCCTTTTTCAGTTTCACCATCTTTTGGCTGATTTTCAGCACATTCTACTTTTTTCACTGCAGAAGCTTTTTATCAGCTCTGCTGGTTTTGTTACCTAATAAATCTCTAACTTGATTATAGTTAATAGAGTTTTGCTAAATCGTTAGATTTTGTGAGTAGGGGATTCATAGGTTTGGGCTTCAACTTTTTAATATCCTGTTTAGGGTTCTCCTTGTTTGACTTCTTTCACATTTTTTGGATATGTGTTGCTTTCTTTTCTGCCTGGGTATCAAGACTGGAAACTTGTTCTTTTTAACGAAATAGGCTCATAATTAGTATAAACCTAGGAGCTAGCTCTTTAAGAAAAAAAAAAATCAGCTATCATGAGACTAACAATAAAATTACAAGAGCTGGCAATATTGTTATCCAAAAATGAATTAGGATTCTTTGTTTTGCCAGCACAACAGTCACTTGTCTCTAATTTATCAGTAGCCTTTTAACTTTTACAGTTGTGTCAGAGGTGTGGAAACATTTATTTTTATTTCTTACCTACAATTTACTTGTCTCTCTCTTAACGATGGTGTCTGGGTCTTCAGGCAAAGTATTACACATCAACTTGTCATTAAGTCACAGTTTTGAGATGGATCTCTTTACTCCATCCTGTATATCCACTGATAATTAAGTACGAATGTCAAAGTCCTTCCTTTCCAACAAGATTTTTTTATTTCTCTTTAGATCTACTTTTAAATTTTTTGTTCTTTCTCTTTTCTTTTTTCTTTCCTCTTTTGTTCTTTCTCATTTTATTTATGTCTTCTTTTTTTAAATTATTTTATCTTTCCCCTGTTATTTATTCACCTTTCACAGTCATTCATATGCTTCATCTATAAAAAAACATGGAGAAGAGGAGGCTCAGGGCTGACCTCATTGCTGTCTACAACTACCTGAAGGGAGGCTGTAGCCAGGTGAGGATTGGTCTCTTCTGCCAGGCAAGCAGCAACAGAAGAAGGGGACACAGTCTCAAGTTGTGCCGGGAGGCCTAGTGTGGATGTTAGAAGGAAGTTATTCACCAGGCAGGTAACCTGATCATAAAAGGACCTGCCCTTCCTAAACCCAGGGCAGGGGAGGTCTAGGCTGGATGTTAGGAGGAAGTTGTTGCCAGAGAGAGTGATTGGCATTGGAATGGGCTGCCCAAGGAGGTGGTGGAGTCGTTGTCCCTGGAGGTGTTCAGGAAAAGCCTGGCTGAGGCACTTAGTGCCATGGTCTGGTTGATTGGCCAGGGCTGGGTGCTAGGTTGGCCTGGATGATCTTGGAGGTGTCTTCCAACCCAGTTGATTCTACGAACAAGAAGAGAAAAAAGAGTGAAATATGCTTCAATGCTGGCCGAACAGTTAAGGCATCTTTTGACACCTTTGTTTATATGTTCAGGACAGATTTACACTCTGTTACATACCTATGAAAATGTAAAGAGAACCTCATCATCAGGGTTTCAAAAATACTCCTTTCCAATTTGTTCTATATATTACTGGCACGTGTGCCTCAGAGGAATACTAAAATTATTAGGTAAGCGTGCAGGTGTACTTGAAAAGATTTTCTTTATCTAAGAGATTAAGTGCAGCCCCTCTATGCAAAAGTGATGTGATTTTTCTTAGCCAGGCAGCCAAAATGGAGTTTGACTACTTCAGGAGTGAGGGGCTGAATCTGTCATGGTCTTGCTCAAGGAAGTAAAAGGATGGTGTTGTGGAGACAGGGAATTAACATGGCTGAATCAGGAATTATAAAAAATAGAATTATGTTGTTTCCCTGGAACCCTGCCCCTAAAACTATATGCAAATTTAGTTTAGTTTATTAACAGATTCAGTTGATTGGGAATTTCTTCCAGAAAAAAGATATTACAGATAAATTTAGATATTTAGGAAGTCAGGAAATGGAAAAAGCTAAGCTATAAACACAGCTTTAGCCCACCGTCAATCAGGCTGAGCAGAAGATTAAGGGAATAGCAGGCATTACTCACAGAGGTGAGATAGGCATTGGGCAATGGTTCCTTATTGGATTCCTCTACAGGAGTAGCCTTCTGATGTTGCAGGTAATATCCAATAATAGAGATCCATGCCACAGAAGCCCTTAGGTGAGTGACAGAGCTACCAAACTCAGAAATATCTTGAGCACTTCTTCCTGTGTGGGATAGTCACAGAATGATGCTGCCTTCAGATTGGCAGGGGAAAGCCAAAACTGCTAGGGACTCCAGTCCGTGAGGCAGCCAGGAAGTTGGCTACTGATATGGTCTGAGAGAGAGTGGTTCAGATGCCACCAGCTCTCTCTCATAGGACCCCAGGGCTTGACCAAACCTGCCAGTTCGCACAAAAGGGTGCAAAAGTGGGGAGAACTGTTCAAAATCAGAGATGGGATAAAACCAAGAGCTGTATAAAAGGTGGGAGCTGTCTAAAAGTGGGGACAATACAGTCATGACAGGAGCCTATCCAGCCAGGCACTCTGTTAAGGCAGAAGCACTTTCAAGACAGGAACCTTCAAGGTGGGAACCCTTACTCTATTTATCCTTTTCTAGACAAAGTGTCCATGTACCATTTTTACTGAGCATGAAAACCCAACCAATCGTCAGCCTGATTTCAGTGCAGGCACCTACATGGGTCAGTCCATGTGTTTTGCTGCCCCCTTTCAAGCCTGCAGGGCAGTGGGGAGGAGGAAACAGCCTTTCACGCCTTTCTTCTCCCACAGAGGAGAATGAAGAAAGGACAATGATAGGGTTGAAAGCTACAAAGGAGAAGAATCATGAGAGACTGATCCCTGAAGGAAAACTGCTGCCACCAGGAAGAAGGCAGAAGTGGAAAACTAAAATCATACCTGTGGCAGGATCCAGCCCTATGAACCTGGTAGCTGCTAGTGGCCATCTTGATTCCTCCCCACCCTGTAGCCACTCTAACTTTTTAAAATTTAAAATCATATTCAATGACATTTTGAATGTCCCACCACTTAAAAATGACAAAATGTTCTTTGTCTTTATTGCTATTATTGTATCCTTCCTGTAGGAAAAAACCTCATCCTCTTTACATTTTGGCAGCTCACTACAACACTGGGGAGTAGCAGGACACATTTGTGATCAGAAGATTTACATCTGTAGAAACCCTTAGAAATACGTAATAGTTTTCAGCCTTTTAAAGAACTCAGCTTATTTTGTACATCCCTCTTTTCTTGCTTTCCAAAGTAATATTTTTTTACCAGAAGACAACATAAAAAGCCATAAGTAGCACTGCAAAAATACCTTGCATGCTGCATGTAGATTGGAACTGACTTCCTAAGGGTGTTTTTCTTTCTATTGGTGCTTTTCTGTATACATCCCTCAGAAGCAATGTCAAAATTCAGTAGACCACTGAGGTGCATAAGTACCAGTTGCTATCCATTTAAGAAGGAAAATCTGCTTAGGTGTTGGATACTAGAAGCCTACATTATTACTGCAAGGTTTTAATTCTGTACATTTTTATAACACATTAAATTAATTACATTCTTAATTTTATTGCACACTAAAGAGACCATCATCCATTTTAACCACCAACATTTAGATCAAACACAAGACTAGGAATCTGCTTTGGACATCATCTATGATCTCTGACAAATCCTAGGAAACCTCTGCTACATGTTTTTAGCTCTTATTTAAAAGCACTTTGAAAGGTTTCACTAAAGACAATATGAAAAACTAAAAATAAAATCCACACAACACCTCAGACCTAATCAAAGTAAACACAGGTTCTGAATTGTGAAATGTTTTCTCTCTGGTATATTAAAATTGCCTGATAATTCAGTATTTTTATCTCACACCTGTACAGTTGTTGTGGATCAAGCATACGCTAGATCGTGCAGTAAATTCTGAGGCTCATCTATTTTACAAGGTCATGCTTTCCATTTTCATGTTCAGTTAGAGTAGCGACCTACACAGGAAAAGTGAAGGCAGAGAGCAGAACACAAACTCAGGAGTTCTCACATTTTCCAAGTCATGAGTCTATTCTTTCTTCTCTCTCCTGCTAGGTTCCACATTTTCAGACTACAAATTATTAAAGGCAGGCATATAAAAAAACATGATTTTATTTCACATGCTTCATATTATACATGATGTTATAGGGATAATAATATTATTTGGATGAAACTTTTGTATATTTATTATACATGGTATGTATTTATGTATATATGCTGTCCCCAAGCAGCACTGGAAGCTGAGGACAGAGTGACTGGAGAGCAACCAGGAAGAAAGGGACCTGGGGGTGCTGGTAGATAATAGCTGAACAAGAGCCAGCAGTGTGCCCAGGCGGCCAAAAGAGCCAATGGCATCCTGGCCTGCATCAGGAAGAGTGTAGCCAGCAGGATGAGGAGGTTATTCTTCTCCTGTACTCAACACTGGTCAGGCCACACCTTGAGTGCTGTGTCCATTTCTGGGCTTCTCAATTCAAGAGAGATGTTGAGATACTGGAATGTGTCCAGTGTAGGGCAACAAAGCTGGTGAGGGGCTTGGAGCACAGCCCTGTGAGGAGAGGCTGGGGGAGCTGGAGGTGTGCAGCCTGGAGGAGGCTCAGGACAGAGCTCACTGCTGTCTACAACTACCTGAAGGGAGGCTTTAGCCAGGTGGTGTTGGGCTCTTCTGCCAGGCAACCAGCAACAGAACAAGGGGACACAGTTTCAAGTTATGCTGGGAGAGGTCTAGGCTGGATGTTAGGAAGAAGCTGTTGCCAGAGAGAGTGATTGGCATTGGAATGGGCTGCCCAGGGAGGTGGTGGAGTCGTTGTCTCTGGAGGTGTTCAAGCAAAGCCTGGCTGAGGCAGTGCCATGGTCTGGTTGATTGGCCAGGGCTGGGTGCTGGGCTGGACTGGATGATCTTGGAGGTCTCTTCCAAACTGGTTGATTCTGTGATATTTGAGAAATGTCTTTGTATATTAGAAAAATAACAGGCTCTGCCTACACCTTTTCCATTGCCATTTCAATTCCTTCCCATTTTTTTGCATTAGATTTTATTACATCATATAATGTTTCTTTTTTCATTAAAATCATTGTGCAAGATTTTCTAGAGTCATACAAAAACATTCCTATCAACACCAACTAAACAGCAAGACAAGCAAATCCAACATGTGCAGCTTCCAGTAAGAGTGACAAAAGGTGAAATCTCTGGGCATATTCACACGAGGAAAGCAGAGGTTGTGAGGTGAGATCTACAATGCAAAATTTAGGTGTTTGTTTTAGTACACTGCCTAGGAAAAAGACTTTTAACTCATTTAATCATTGCTGTGCTTCCTAGACTGTGGTAGTCAGTCATCTGGGTGGATGATCTTGGTTGGACTGGATGATCTTGGAGGTCTCTTCCAACCTGGTTGATTCTATGATTCTTTGAAAACTCTGTGGATAGCTTGGAAGGTGAGTAGATCTCAGGTCAACTAACCAGACTTGTCAATCCATGGAGGAAATATAATCTGTGCTATTATATGCAATTTATAATCTAGTCTGCTTGTCATCTGCCTGTCCAAAAAAGTTCAATCCATCTCAGATACTTCAGCTAACATAGAGAATCTACTTCCTCAGTAAATCAGTGTTAGGAAATGACAAAACCAAATGCCTTCTCAAAAAGAGGTGGATAATGGAAGTGGGACTCTCACAGTACAGTGTGTCAATAATAGAACCTGTCCTTCATAAGCATCATTTAAAGATGGTGGTGGGTCACCCAGCAAGGGTTGAGGACCTGCTACTAGAGAAAAAAAAAAAAGTAATGGCAGGCCTCCTACAAGTGAAAATAATTAATGAAAATTTTATGACCTATATTGTAGAAACTGCTGTTGGATAGTCCCCAGATAAATTAATAAAGTTACAGCCTAATTAATCCATATCTTTCTGTTTTCTTGCATGGCTGGGGCAATGATGCAAACTCAGCAGAACAGAGGAAGGCAAGGATGGAGTTTGAAGGGATGAGATTTGGAAAGCAGAAGTCTGAATATATTAAAAAGGAACAGTTTGTAAAGAGGCCATAGGCAGCTGAGTGCACTTGGTAAGAAAGTCACTGGGGCCATATGATTTTAGGTACAGAATGATAGAGAATGAAACAGTTTTTCCTAGTGTACTTGAACTTCCTAAAAAAACAAACCTGCAATATGCTTAGAATTTATTAGTTTATGATCATTTTATTATTTATCATTTGAACAAATTGAAATTATTGTGAATTAATTGTAAAATTAATTGTAATTATTACAAATTACTGTAAATTAACACAGAAAGAAAGCAGACAGATTTGTAGAGTGCAGGACTACAGACTTGAGGTCAGGGTTTTGTTAAATTTTTTGTTTTAGAGGAAGCTTTCTAGCAAACAACTGGAAACTTTCATTACACTGAAATTTTCTTTCTGAACTTTTTTACAGATTCCTTTTTAAACTGAATTTCATAGCGCATAAGCACATTGTATTTTGTGACCCTTTTTTAATAGCATGCATTTTCACCTTTGCAAAGTGCTACTTTTAAAATGTTTCAGCAATTCCAATATTTAAAACCACTTGAGTGAGGTGGAAAATGTATTAGATTTTCAGGAAAAAAAGCCCTACTGGTATTCAGTGGCTAGACTGTGACAGGTGACTGAACAAGGGGACACAGTCTCAAGTTGTGCTGGGGGAGGTCTAGGCTGGATGCTGGGAGGAAGTTCTTGCCAGAGAGAATGACTGACATCAGAATGGGCTGCCCAAGGAGGTCACAGAGTATCTGTTCCTGGAGGTGTTCAAGAAAAGACTGTCTGAGGCACTTAGTGCCATGGTCTGGTTGATTGGCCAGGGCTGGGTGCTAGGATGGATTGGATGATCTTGGAGCTCTCTTTCAACCTGGTTGATTCTATGATTCTATGACATGATTCTGTTCAAAATTGATGTTTGTTTGTTTGGATTTTTTGTTTAGTTGGTTGTTTTTTTAATATGACACATATTAATGGAAGAGAAAAACTTCAGGCTTGAACATGATTTTCAGTCCCATTTACTGGGTCATCTCATCCTTAGAGCAGATTTTGTATGTAATGGTCTTGATAAAGTATGGCCACAGCAGCAGTCATGGTAAGGGTCCTGCTAAAGTATGGCCGCAGCAGCAGGCATGGTAAGGGTCCTGCTAAAGCATGGCTACAGCAGCAAGCATGGTAAGGGTCCTGCTAAAGTATGGCCACTGTATCAGTCATGGGAAGAGCCTTGTGTGCTAGTTTGAAGCAGGGTAGAATGTTTTGGTGAAAAGAACTAGATGATAGGCTGTGAAAGGAAAACAATGGTGATGTCTACTCCCCTCAGAGTCTTGCTGAAGAAGAAAGGAAAACATTAGATAACACTCTCACCATTTTTGTGGCAGTCTGCCTTGGGCTTCTGACTGAGCTGCAGCTCCCCACCCTCACCTTCCACTCACCTTTGCTTCTTAACCTCTTGGCTGAACCTCTATTCTTCTTTAGGACTGGGGTAAGGTTGAGAGGGGCAGGGGGAAGCTGCAAGAGGTGGTTGAGAGCTCCTCCTGGGGACTCAGGTTTCTGGGAGGGGAGTTGTACTTCTGTATTATCTTTCACCTTGTATATTTATGTCTATAACTGTGTGTACTGTAAATATCTGCTTGTATATTGTGCCAGCTGTAAATATAAGCTTCATTCATATTCCCAGAGCCGTCTGAGTCTAATTGGGTATTTCTGAAGTGTGGGGGGGTGGGTAACATCCAAACCATCACACCTTGCTAAAGTATGTCCACAACAGTAGTCATGCTCATGTCCACATGCATTGGAGAGACCAAAGCTGCAGCATAGCACATCCTTCTCTGGATCTGACAGCAGCAGCTTATAGGGCATTACACTTTCAGCTCGTACAAGTCCCTCTTTGGTTTTGTTTGTTTGTGTGATGGTTTGGGTGTTCCATGCCCCCCCCCACTTTAGAAATCACCGAGACTTGACTCAGTCAGCTCTGGAAATATGAATGAAGCTATTTATTTACAGCTGGCACAATATACAAGCAGATATTTACAGTATATACAGTTATATACAGAAATATACAAGGTAAAAGGTAATACAGAAACACAACTCCCCTCCCAGAAACCTGAGTCCCCAGGAGGGGCTCTCAATCGTGCCTTCACCTTCCCCCTACCCCTCTCAACCTTACCCCAGTCCCAAGGAGGAATAGAGGTTTGGCCAAAGGGTTAGGAAGCAAAGTGGGTTAGTCCAAAATGGACGATGAGATTAGAGAGATGCAGCTCAGCCAGCAGCCCCAGCAAGAGTGATTATCTATGTTTTTATTTCTTGTTCCTATACATCTCAGCAAGCCTGTGAGTGAAGCAGACATCACCACTGTTTTCTTTTCACAGCCTGCAATCTAGTTCTTCTCACCAAAACATTCTAGCCCGCTTCAAACTAGCACAGTTTGTTTGTTTGTCTGAGTTTTGTTTTGTCTGTTTCTCTTGTGTCGTTATGGGAAGATATTCAGCCACTTGCTTCCACTGGCACATTTCAGATGAACTGCCGAAGTGCTATTTTGTGATTTCCAAAGTTATTAATATTTGCCTTTTTAAATGTTCAGAACAGTGAGTGAAGCCGTCTGGCTAATCAAGCAACTCACAGACAGAATAAAAGCGCATGAACAATAGAATGGAGTTAAAACAAATTTTTGGGAGTGCAGTGACATATTATCTGCTGGCAATAAAACTGCATATTATGTCTACATTCTGTGTAATTACTCTTTGAAGTGAAAAATTTGCAGATTGAACTTTCTCAAACTCTTCTGACACAAATTGCTTTACTCCAGATATTGATTTAAAATTAGAAGCAAAACTTGTGAGAAAAATGAACATTTGTTACTTCTTTTGACAACGGACAAATAAATGCCTTACTTCTCTGAAGTTCAATTTTATTAAGTAACTTTCTGTAAGACAAGTTTCAGCAGATCAGCACAAAATTTTCTTAATTTCATTACAGGCTGTAAATTAAAATTAATGAGGCTGACACCCACAATTAACAATGAAAAATGCAGATTGTTATAATTACTTAAGCAATAACATTGCTTTACATAGAAGACTTAAGGTGCTCCACAAATTATTTACAAGTGTTACATAAAACACAAAAAATGACAATTTCAATTTATTTTGTCAGTATAAAAAACAAAAATCCTTACTAAAACCCTTCTCAATTGGGAATCTCTCGCCATGCATAATTAAGCAAATTTGATTGCAATTAAGCCTGGCTTCTACAGTGGAGTTTTAATTAATGCAAATCTGGCATCTACATCTATAAGATTAATTTTCGTGAATTAAAAGAAAACAACAAAGCATATTTGAAAGTGTGGTTGCATTGTTGAAAGGATGGAATGCAAAATCTGATTATTTTTCAACCTTCCATGTGAATAGCCTTTGACTTATACTTAAAGGTGGGACATTTTGTTTCGAACTGCTGTTTCGTTTCTCAAGGCTTTATTTAGCAGCATCACAGCAGTTAGCATAAGCTTCTTCTAAGGAACATATTGTCATGTAATTATATACATTTAGAAGAAGAAATGAATGATAATATAGGCTAAGCAGCGAGGGCACCATTACACTACACAATGCTTTTTCTGAAGTCATCATTGTTGTCATTAATTTGGGGCCTAGGCTGTCTTGTGGAGTCCATGGGTGTATCATAGAATCATAGAATCAAACAGGTTGGAAGAAACCTCCAAGATCATCCAGTCCAACCTATCACTCAGCCCTAGCCAATCAACCAGACCATGACATTAAGTGCCTCAGCCAGGCTTTGCTTGAACACCTCCAGGGACAGAAACTCCACCACCTCCCTGGGCAGCCCATTCTAATGCCAATCACTCTCCCTGCCGACAACATCCAGCCTAGACCTCCCCCAGCACAACTTGAGACTGTGTCCCCTTGTTCTGTTGCTGCTTGCCTGGCAGAAGAGACCAACCCCACCTGGCTACAGCCTCCCTTCAGGCAGTTGTAGACACCAATGAGGTCTGCCCTGAGCCTCCTCTTCTGCAGGCTGCACACCCCCAGCTCCCTCAGCCTCTCCTCACAGGCTCCTCACCAGCTTTGTTGCCCTTTGCTGGACACCTTCCAGTATCTCAACATCTCTCTTGAACTGAGGAGCCCAGAACTGGACACAGCACTCAAGGTGTGGTCTGACCAGTGCTGAGTACAGGGGAAGAATAACCTCCCTTGTCCTACTGGCCACACTCTTCCTCATCCAGGCCAGGATGCCATTGGCTCTCTTGGCCACCTGGGCACACTGCTGCCTCATGTTCAGCTACTATCTACCAGCACCCCCAGGTCCCTTTCCTCCTGGCTGCTCTCCAGCCACTCAGTCCCCAGCCTGTGGTGCTGCTTGGGGTTGTTGTGGCCAAAGTGCAGAACCCTGTACCTGAGATAATTTGAGATACATTTTAATAAGACCTTATCTTAAAATCCCAAGCCTGGAGTGATTTATAGGCCAGACGAATTTTTAATTTTTATTCATGTGGCAGTATGCTTTGAACTGACTTTTAAAGTGTTTCCTCTGGCCTAAATTAGTTTGTATTTAATTTAATGCCTTTAAAAGGAAAACAAAATTCTTTACTGGGAATTCAGTTCCTTTGAAATTTGTCCCTTAAGATTAATCTATTCAGTCAATTTTTCCACATAAAAAAAGTTTAGGTTTGAGAAACCACATGGAGTGTCTTGTTCTTATAGACAATACTTTGTTGGTTTCTGTTGTCATTTGTGTAATAAAACAGTCACATGAAAATTGACTGTTAGCAGGAGTTGATCTGTTGGAGGGTAGGAGAGCCCTGCAGAGGGACCTTGACAGGATGGATGAGTAGGCAGAGGCCAATGGGATGAGATTTAACAGGGCCAAGTGCAGGGTTCTGCACTTTGGCCACAACAGCCCCAAGCAGCACTACAGGCTGGGGACAGAGTGGCTGGAGAGGAGCCAGGAAGAAAGGGACCTGGAAGTGATGGTAGATAGTAGCTGAAGATGATCCAGCAGTGTGCCCAGGTGGGCAGGAGATCCAGTGGAATCCTGGCCTGGATCAAGAACAGTGTGGCCAGAAGGACAAGGGAGGTTATTCATCTCCTGTACTCAGCACTGGTCAGGCCACACCTTGAGTGCTGTGTTCAGTTCTGGACTCCTCAATACAAAAAATGGATGGTCTTGGAGGTCTCTTCCAACCTGGTTGATTCTGTTTCTATGATTCTATGATTCAGAGGCAAAAGATATTGCATTGAAAACTTCTTCTCACCAACATGCAAGAAGGTAAATAACTCCTCTTTCCATTCATCCTCTCCATGCAGGAGTCAGAAGTCAGGTAATTCAAGGAGGCACTTCTCTAGTTGGCAGAAATGCACTATCTGTTGTGAAAAGTTGAAAGTTTTCCTTTCTAGGAATATATTTTGGTCATTTATTCTAATGCTAAACACAGTTCCTGAACTTCCCCTGGTCTTGCTTTAAAAACAAAAATGTTGTGCTTGTTTGAGCCTAGCTGAAATATTTTAGTGAGACAATTAGATGATAGGCTGTGAAAAGGAAACAGTGGTGATGTCTGCTGCACTCATAGGCTTGCTGAGATGCATAAAAACAATAACACAAGCAGAGATAAGAGTTGCTCTCTGGCTTTGGCTCCCTTGCTCTCTATCCTGCTGTCTGTATGACTAATCCCTCTGCTTTCTAATCCCTCTGGCCAATTCTCCAAACTCACCTTGAACACAAGGCAAAGTCTGGGATAAGGCAGAGGGGTGGAAAGGAGATGGAAGGGTGGTTGGGAGCTCCTCCTGAGGACTCTGGTTTCTGGGAGTGCTGTTGTGTTTCTGTATTACATTTTAACTTGTATATGTCTGTCTGTAGCTGCATCTATTGTAAATACCCGCTTTTATATTGTGCTAAACTGTAAATATAAAGCTCCATTATTTAATTTCCAGCTGCTGAGCCTAGTCTGGGTGATTTCATAAGGGGGAGTTGGGGCAGATTACACCCAAACTGTCACAGTAGTCCAACAGGTCTGATGGTTTTGATTTTGTCTCTTTTCTCTTTTAGTTGTTTTAATTATTTGACTGAAATGTTATGTGATATGTTTGCAGCTATTTGATTTGTAGAACTTGAGATTTCCATACTCCAAATAGAACACCCTGTGAGAGGACTGCCAAACACAAAACATCACACCTTGTCTAGCTGGATCCAAGAATGGTTTAAAAGCGTTTAAAGGTCTGGCTGTGGAAATAACTGAAAACTGTCATAAATTCCTTTGCAAGTATGTTCTTAGGCAAGAGAAGTTTACTTGAATAAGAACTTACAAGAATAGACTTACAAATTTCAATTCCTTTACAAAATTAAATGATGCCAGGGGTTTGAACAGGGCTAACTGAACAGGATGAGAACTGATAAGAGGCTCAGCTGCAGGAAAGCAGCCTTGGGTAGAAGCTGGGAAAGTTTAGCCGCAGTCTGTAAACTGAGCCGGGCAAGGGGAACTCAAAGAGGGGGCAGGCTGGTCAGCCCTGGGAACAAGCAAATGTTTTGGCTAGTGAAACTTATCAGAATTACGTATGCCTGTATCCAATCTGCTATATAAGGATCAATCACTCTTAGCTTCAATAAACAGATTCACCTCCTATGTACCGTATTGGTATGAGATTGTGTCTTTCCCGCTCCCGCATGGCCTAAGTGAGGGTAACTCAGCAAAACTTTTTCTCTCAACTTTTACTGCAAATTTAATTTCTTATTGGTGACTCTTTGAAATTCCTAACGAGCCAAATCCTAAATTCTCTATCTTCAGCAAAGACTTAGAATTTATCCGTGTGTTTCTTAATTTTATATATATATATATAATATATAAAAATTAATTTAGATTTACAACAAATCAGAACAATAAAAAGACCATGAATGAAATGTGATAATAATTTTTCTTAAGTGGGGGGGAGGAGGGGCAGGTAACACCCAAACCGTCATGAATGTGTACTGGTTATGCAGAGGAGGTATCAATTCCTTTTTAGTCAAGTGTGAGAAGACTGAGCCTAACCTGGGCTGGATTGGAGGTTAGTGGCAAGATACAACTACTTCTGGGGAGAAAATGAACCACCTAAACTCTTTTGGTCAGGTTGCTCAAGTATGACCTTGATATAAGAAGTAAAATTGGAAGCAGTGTAGTCTTTCTTCCTTTCTAATGTCTTTCCTCTTCTATCCAAACCTCAGAAGTCTCCCTTTTATTATGTGAAATACCATCTGAACAGATCTCCAAATGATGCTCTGTCAGGGGAACTGTGTTTTTGTATTTGTACCGGGGAGAGTACAAAAGCATCTCTTCAAGGGGTTGTAAACGCTGCCACATGTGCTCCCCACAGTATAGTTATTATTATGGCTCTCCAAGGTACTACAGAAGACACCACACTGAGGGTGCTCACAGGGAACTAGAAACAACAGGAGGTGAGTCCAGCCTTACCATGCCTGTGCAGCAGGTACATAAAGTGCAGCCTTCTCTTTATTTTGGTGTGGTTTACAACATAGCTGTACTTATGAGTTGTAATGAGTTGCATGTCTTCTCAGTGTATTAAATTATTGTATCTGTCTTGCTTGAAGCTAAAGTCTGGTATCACAAAATTTTAAGAGAATTGTAGGATTGTCAGGGGTGGAAGGGACCTCAAAGATCATCTAGTTTCAACCCCTCTGCCATGGGCAAGGACACTTCATACTAGATCAGGTTGCTCAGAGCCACATCCAGCCTGGCCTTAAAGACTTTTGGGGATGGGGATTCCGCTACCTCCCTGGGCAACCTGTTCCAGGGTCTCACTGCCCTCATAGTGAAGAGCTTCCTCCTAACATCCAAACTGAATGTACTCACTTCTAGTTTTGCTCCATTCCCCCCAGTGCTATCACTACCTAACATCCTAAAATGTCCCTCACCAGCTTCAGATAGGCCCCCTTCAGATACTGGAAATCCATAATAAGGTCTCCTTAGAGCATTCTCTTCTCCAGACTAAATAACAAAAATTCACTCAGTCTCACTTCATAGAAGAGGTGTTCCTGCCCTCCAGTCATCCCTCTCTGTCCCTTCTCTGGACACGTTAGAGCATGTCCATATCTTTCTTGTAATAGGGGTTCCAGAACTGTATGTAGTACTCCAAGTGGGGTCACACCAGAGTGGAGTATAGGAGGAGAATGACCTCCCTTGACCTGATGGCCACACTTCTCATTGCTGTCTACAGCTACCTGAAGGGAGGCTGTAGCTAGGTGGGATTGGTCTCCTCTGCCAGGCAACCAGCAA
This sequence comes from Pogoniulus pusillus, assembly GCF_015220805.1. Taxonomy (NCBI): domain Eukaryota; kingdom Metazoa; phylum Chordata; class Aves; order Piciformes; family Lybiidae; genus Pogoniulus; species Pogoniulus pusillus. Next base: position 33,713,664 of record NC_087266.1, read on the forward strand.
CAGAAAAAGGGAACACAGTCTCAAGTTGTGCCAGGGGAGGTCTAGGCTGGATGTTAGGAGGAAGTTCTTCACCAGGCAGGTAACCTGATCATAAAAGGACCTGCTCTTCCTAAACCCATGCTGGCTGGACCTGATCCCTTGGCCATCCTGTAGATGCTTTGTGATGACACTCAAGATGGCCTGTTCCATGACCTTGCCTGGCACTGAGGTCAGGCTGACAGGTCTGGAATTTCCCAGTTCCTCCTTCTGGCCCTTCTTGTGGAAGGGCATCACATTGGCACATTGGTCTCTGGAGACCTCTCCAGTGAGCCAGGACTGTTGATAAATGATGGAGAATGGCTTGGCCAGCTCATCTGCCAGCTCTCTCAGCATCCCAGGATGGATCCCATCTGGTCCCATGGACTTGTGAGGATCCAAGTTGCTCAGCAGGTCCCTTACTTCTTCCTCCTGGATTACAGGGAGACTATACTGGTCCTTGACTCCATTTGCCAGCTCAGGAGGCCAGTTGCCCTGGACACAACCTGTCTCACTATTGAAGATTAAGGCAAAGAAGGTGTTAAGCACCTCTGCCTTTTCCTTATCTTTTGAATAGTTTATCTTAAGGCTCCCTCTGCCCATTTGTTAAACGTAGTGAGGAGGAATCAAGAGAGTGATATCAAAGGGGCAATGTAGAGTAAGTCTGTTTCTGTAGTTCAGTGCTTAGAGTAGTCTCATGCTATTGCAAATCAGCAAGGTTTGGGGTTGGGTTTTGTTTGTTTGTTTCCCACATTTTTTTTTGTTTCCCAGTGATTTTCAGCAGTCTCAGGCATGATATTTTCCCACATCAGTACCTTGGGGGACAATTTTGTGGGTATCCTCTGAACAAAGTTGACCTTCATGCACACACCCATATACTATTGAAAGAAGATGCCTCCCATGGAACGCAGCAGCAACTCTTTTAGTTAAAACAGTGGCCAGAAGAAGACTTTGTGATTCCCCTTCCTGTTGTACAGTTACCCAACCAAGCTTTTTCTGAAAGCCTTACAACATTGTGGATGAAGAATTAATCAAGATATCAAAACTCTCAAAATCAAAGATTATCAAAGTCAATGACAAAGAGGAAAATGAAGAGATCATTAATAGTAATGGTACAAGAAAATCTAGAGACTCTTATGCCAGACTATGATTAAAATACAAGAAGTGATTAAATCAGCTTGTTGTGCAAACATGCTGAGAACATCGCTCTTCTGGCTTGGTTTTTTCAAAGAAGCCTAGGGCCATTAGACATCCAAATCCTGTTAATAAATCCTTGTCTTGATCTACACCTTTTCAACATCTGAAAAATAATAAAGGTATACTGAGCTGGTATTTCCTGTTTAATGTTCATTATGCATTGAAGAGGTATTGAGAAATAGTTTTTCTCCTGCAGTTATGAAAGAATTATAAAGGTCTCTCCTGAGTGAGTGAAATAAGTGCAGATTTTGTGAGCCTATGCCAAAATCTATTTAATTAGGTCATCATTCTTAGGAAAATAATGCAGCAGCAGCTTCAGAGAAAGTGCAAGGAATGACATATTTGAATTAACTCTATTTAATTAAATGACTACACTCTGAGGATCTCAGATACCACAGGACATTCCAGATGCCACTGTGGCTTCTACTCCATGCATCCTAGAACTCAGGTTTCCTGATGCAGTTGTCAGTTTTGCTTTTTGTTGGAAATACCTTGTTTCTTATGGGAACTACCTTGTTTCATATGGGAACTGATCAGAGCAAGAATAAGAGACTTGCTAGGTGGTAGAAAACTGGCAGAATTGCTGATAGGTAATGAAATGTGGTGGAGAGGATGGAAATGGAAAAAAAAGAACAAGCAGAATGGAAGAGAACTCTGAGCAGGGAGGGAAAAAAACTAAGAAGAAAAAGGGAAAATAAAAACCAGTAAGTGAACACTGTGCTAGTTTGGCCTTAGCTGGGTCTGATGGTTTGGGTGTTCCCTGCACCACCCCACCACCCCCCCCACAAGCACACTTAAGAAAATCACCCAAACTAGACTCAGTGGCTCTGGAAATTGAATGAAGTTTTATATTTACAGCTTAGCACAATATCCAAGCAGGTATTTACAATAGATACAGCTATAGACAGAATTAGTTAAAAAGCAATATAGAAACACAACAGCCCTCCCAGAAAACTGAGTCCCCAGGAGATGCTCTCAACCACCCTTCCACCTTCTTCCACCCCTCTCCTTTACCCCAGATCTTGCCTTATGCCCAAGGAAGATTGGAGGGCTAGCCAGGGAGGTTAGGAAGCAGGTGGATTTAATCACACAGACAGCAGGTTAAGTCAGAGGGAGAGAGATGAAGCCCAAAACCCAGAGAGCACCTGCCTTATCTGTATTTACATTCTTATTCTTATACATCTCAGCAAGCCTATGAGTGAAATAGACATCACCATTGTTTTCTTCTCACAGCCTGTAATCTGGTTCTTCTCACCAAAACATTATAGGCAGCTTCAAACTAGCACACTGGGATATTTTGGTGAGAATAATTAGATGACAGGCTGTGAAAAGCAAACAATGGTGATGTCTACTACACTCATAGGTTTGCTGAGATGTATAAGAACATAAACATAAATATAGATCAGGGAGTCTTTCTCTGGGCTTTGGGCTGAACTCCTCTAACCTAACCTGCTGTCTGTGTGACTAATCAATTTGCTACCTAATCCCCCTGGCAGACCCTCCAAACTACCTTAAATGCAGGGCAAAGTCTGGGGTAAGGTAGAGGGATGGGGAGAAGGTGGAAGGGTGGTTGAGAGCCTTTCCTGGGGACTTTAGTTTCTTTCTTCACTGTGAAGGTAGAGAACTTTTCCTGAGTTTGTTGGGAAAAAATGTTGAAAGATTTAATAGTTTTGAAAAAAGGCAATAATAAAATTGGATTTCATCTCACCAAAAGCAACTATAGATTATTGAAAGAATTGTCATCATTCAAGGGCCACTTTTTGAGTTACTCTCATGTGCATCTCTGGTTTTGTGGTTGGTTGACAAGTTTGTTTACTCTTAATGGTAGAGATGTACTAGAGTCAGTAGTGAGGATATGAAAGAGGAATTTGGAGTTCAAGAAGGGGAGAAACAAGAAAAGTTAGGGAGAAAAAATGAAGAGAAATTGATGTTTAGAACATGGGGACAATGATCTTCAAGGGGCAGCAGAAATAGAAATGTTGGATACATTCACAGATCAGATGGATCTGTGAAAACGAAGATAAAAAGTGAAAAAAACACTGTGCACATAATCTGCTTTCTCCTATCTTAATGGAATATAATATCTGACTTCACCTTATCTTACCATAAGACTATATTCTGTGCTGCCCTATAAGAGCATAAAGAAGTGAAAGAATACCAAAGGCTTTGATCTTCTTGAGTCCTGTGTCCAGTTCTGGGCTCCTCAATTCAAGAGAGATGTTGAGGTGATGGAATGTGTCCAGCAAAGGGTCATGAAGCTGGGGTTTGGAACACAGCCCTGTGAGGAGAGGCTGAGGGAGCTGGGGGTGTGCAGCCTGCAGAAGAGGAGGCTCAGGGGTGACCTCATTGCTGTCTATAACTACCTGAAGGGAGGCTGTAGATAGGTGGGGTTGGTCTCTTTCACCAGGCAACCAGCAACAGAACAAGGGGACACAGTCTCAAGTTATGGCAGGGTAGGTCTAGACTGGGTGTTAGGAGGAAGTTGTTGGCAGAGAGAGTGATTGGCATTGGAATGGGCTGCCCAGGGAGGGCATAAAGTTGCCGTGCCTGGAAACATTCAGTTAAAGCCTGGCTGAGGCACTTAGTGCCATGGTCTGGTTGATTGGCCAGGGTGTTGTGGAGGAGTTTGTCTGGGTTTTGGGGGAATGAAATATGAGGCCGAATTTTAAAAGGGTTTAAACAATTTAATATTATATACACAAGGAATCCCCCTCCCCAAACTTATTTACAACTACCCCACACAAGTCCTTTGTATGCGGTTGCGAGATTATATTACAGAATGTCTATGCACAACAAATTGGGAATTTAGCAAAAGTTTGAAAGGATTTAGGAAGAGAGTCTGTGGCATGAAAGTGCCACTGGTAGGCTATTGAGAGATTATTCTGACTTAGATCGCGTTTCTCAGTTACTCACTGGCCGGAGTCAGTTTGAAAGGTCCCAAATATCGTGGATTGGAACAATTCAGGGGTTATTGGGGCACACTGTCTGAGCTTCTGCGGGTACAAGCCAAACTGGGTGCTGAGGTCCGGAGGCTCATGGATCGGGGCACTGACGAGTTGACTCTATAGCTTCTGTGCATCAGTGCGATCAGTGCGATCAGCGCAGTGCAGTGCGATGCGATGCGATGCCCCTTTATTAGGGTAATGCAGTGTCTTATATAGTACTCAGAGGAGGTGTACCCAGCCAGACTGGGCTGGCACAAGAGAGCAATACAGATTGGCTCAAAGTTATGTGTAAGGTACAGATAGGTTATTTCTTACCAAAACAGCCTGTGGTTCCACCCCAGGGGCTGGCAGATAGGTTATTTCTTACCAAAACAGCCTGTGGTTCCACCCCAGGGGCTGGCAGGGTCAGCCCTCAGCAGATGTGCGTAGGTGGCTCACAGTGCCTTCCAGCTCAAGGACCTTTTCCCATAACAAGGTCTCATGTTTACAGCTCATACCCCGCTGCAGGAGAAATTCTCCCACAGCTGAGAATGGCGGCTGGGACGGTGACTGGCGCCGTGGGCTTCTGACCCCGTGATTGATGGTCCTTGGGCCACAATTCTGTCTAATGAGGGCTTGGCAACCCTCCACCACACAGGGCTGTGTGCTAGGTTGTCCTGGATGATCTTGGAGGTCTCTTCCAACCTAGTTCATTCTATGATTCTAAGTTAACCTTAGTTTTTCGAAACCAAAACTTAAGAAAGGGGAAACTGTTACTCCAGACAATGAAACCAGAACCAGTTTTGAAATTAGTGGCTGAGGATTAGTATTTGTAAAATAGGTATTTATAAAAAATGTTATCCAGAAGTGTATCTGCAACATCAGGACTAGCAAGTAAATAAGTACATTTGTGATGCACTTCTAAGAAAAGTTGTAATTGTCTCCAAAACTTTTTAAAAATGAAGTATATAGGACAAGAAGAAGGAGAAATTCAATAATAAAATATAAAAAGGTGAATAATAGCTATAGTGATGATGGTCTTTATACAATAAACCAGTTTTAAAATCTAAGATTTCTTCATTATATGACATTAATGACATAGAGTAGAATAGCATAGAATAATCTATGCATTAGATAACCACCAGATCTACCATCCAATCAAAAAGTCTGTGACTCAGAACCATAGAATCATAGAATTAACCAGGTTGGAAGAGACCTCCAAGATCATCCACTCCAGTCTATCACCCAGCCCTGTCCAATCAACTAGACCGTGGCACTAAGTGCCTCAGCCAGGCTTTTCTTGAACATCTAGGGGATGGCAACTCCACCACCTCCCTGGGCAGTTCATTCCAATGCCAAACACTCTCTCTGCCAACAACTTTCTCCTAACATCCAGCCTAGACCTCCCCCAGCACAACTTGAGACTGTGTCCCCTTGTTCTGTTGCTGCTTGCCTGGCAGAAGAGACCAACCCTACATGGCTGCAGCCTCCCTTCAGGTAGTTATAGACAGCAATGAGGTCACCCCTGAGCCTTCTCTTCTCCAGGCTGCACACCCCCAGCTCCCTCAGCCTCTCCTCACAGGGCTGTGTTCCAAGCCCCTCACCATGTTTGTTGCTCTTCTATGGACACCTTCCAGCATCTCAACATCTCTCTTGAATTGAGGTGTCCAGAATTGGACACAGCACTGAATGAGTGGCCTGACCAGTGTTGAGTACAGGGGAAGAATAACTTCCCTTGTCCCACTGGCCACACTGTTCCTGATCCAGGCCAGGATGCCATTGGCTCTCTTGGCCACCTGGGCACACTGCTGGCTCATGTTCGGCCTACTATTTACCAGTGCCTCCAGGTTCCTTTCTGTCTGTCTGCTCTCCAGCCGCTGTGTCCCCAGCCTGTAGTGCTGCTTGGGGTTGTTGTGGCCAAAATGCAGAACCCTAAAAGTGATTCACCCTAGTTCTTTATGTAGAAATATTACCCCCACTCCAAATATAGACTTATTTTGTCTAAATATTTCAAATGTTCTGTTTTTCTCTTCCATTATTTTATTTGTTGATTTAAAGCTACTCGTGGAAGCTTAAGCAGCGTAATATGTGATGTCTCTCGCCTCTTCTCTGTGTTAAAATGATTTTAGTGAAAATATGAAAGTGATAACCATTTCTTACACATTAAAGTTGAAATATATTAATATATGATATAAAGTTGTACATTTGATTACAGTAACTTCTATACTCACCCATTAGTCTTACAGCCCACAACATTATTTCAGTCATGTGCAGTGATTTCTGCACTTTTCCTATTTCCATAGCATAGTACCAGTAACATGATTTGCAAGTGACTTTTCAAGGTATTTCATTGTATTTATAAGGTATATTTAGAGAATACTGCTCAATTCTTTAGAGCATTTTGTTATTCCACAGTCTTTGCAGATCATTCTCATTCTTCTTTTCATAACACGAATTGCTCTAACTTGTTTATACCACAAGTGCATTATTGTCTGTGTCAGTATTTGATGGAGACTCAGTTGGGAACAGGCATTCTGGATTTAAACTTGGTAATAATGCTTTTCTTTCTTACAGGGCTTGCAATAGCCATAATCCTGCAGTTAACTCAATGGAACTGTTTAGAACATGTAAAGTGATAACCCTCCTGTGGGAGGGTCTTGACTCTGACCCCAGGTGGTCCTGACCCCTCCACATGGGAGTGGATGAGAACACTACCAGATATGGTGGTTGTCCCACTCCTAAGATCCATGTAAAAGCAAGAGAACTTCCTGTTTCTTGCTCTCTCTCCCTGCTTCCTTGCTTACCAGCATCACTGTGCTAGTTTGAAGCAGGCTAGAATGTTTTGGTGAGAAAAAGTAGATAATTGGCTGTGAAAGGAAAACAATGGTTGTGTCTCCTTCCCTCACAGTCTCGCTGAGAGGTATGGGAACGAGAAAGTAAACATTAGATAACACTTTTCGCCGTCTTCTCACTCTGCTTTTGGCTTCAGACTGAGCTACATCTCCCTAACCTCACTGCTACTAACCTTGCTCCTTAACCTCTTGGCTGAACCTCTTTTTCTTCCTAGGATTTGGAGTAAGGTTGGGAGGGGCAGGGGGAAGGTGTAGGGGTGGTTGAGAGCCCCTCCTGGGGACTCATGTTTCTGGGAAAGGGGTTGTGCTTCTGTATTACTTTTACTTTGTATATTTCTGTATATAACTGTATATACTGTAAATATCTGCTTGTATATTGTGCTAGCTGTAAATAAATAGCTTCATTTATATTCCCAGAGTCAGTCTGAGTTAGCTGAGGTACCTTCTAAAGTGTGGGGGGGGCGGGTAACAGCCAAACCACCACAATCACCATCCTGTTTTCTTGGTACTTTTTGTTTTACCACGTGGCCATCACCCACGAAGCAGACAAAACCATTGCCATCAAATCTGGTTGTGTGTTCCCTTGCCTATACCTTTTGTGACTTCCCTACCCCAAATACCTTTTATTTATTGTTAAACTTTTCTTCTTTTAACTTCCAAATCGAAGTGAGACTATTTTTTTGGGTGTGCTTACCTTTTCTCTCTCTACATCTAATTCCTTTTCTTTGGGAAAGAAGGAGGAAGAGGGAAAGGCATCCTATACATTGTTATTGGTTCTATTGACTATATTTGAGTCTCCTGGAAATTTAAACTAGAACTGAGCCAGAACAGAAGGTCAAATGCAATTTGCTCATGAAGACAATGATCTGCCATCTTGAAAGATATGAAAGGGCATGAATAGTTAACTCAAGATTTTGAGTCAGTGATCATAGCTGAAGAATAGAGGAGTTTAAGGTCTTGCAGATGAGTTTAGTAAGTTATTTTTAAGGTGAATCTTTACTGACAACCCAATTATAGCATCAGCATTATTAAACTTGTTAAGGGGTTCTGTAGAAAATTTGTTTCACTTAAATGGCAGTTTATAACAGAAGCAAATATTTTAGTAAGCTGAATGGTGAGTGTTCTAATGTGCTTACAGAATGCATTTCACAAGAAACTTCTGGAACATTTTTTCTATGTAACCTTTCTGGAAAGCTGTAATTAATATGACTAGGAAAATCAGTATATTTCAGTAATTAAATGTTCATGCCTCTAATACAGCATGTCACTAGATGTCACTCTGGATTCCATTATTTGATATTCCGATGATTTCTACTTCTTTCTGCTTTTCCATGTCTACTTTCCCCACAACAAACGTGAATAGACAATGTAAAATGTGCATGAATAACACAGAATTGCTGACTGAATGTCAATTTTCTAGCGTGTGACTTCTATTGATCATTCATTATTGACATGAGGTCTCCAGCGTCTCTGCTTTCCTCTTTAAACTCTTTCTCAGCTAAAATTTCCAAGCAACAGAATCAGAACGCCTTTAAGAACAGCGTGATTCAGGTCTCTTAGGAAGTTTTACAGAGTACTTTGACCTCAGAAAGTCATCAGAGGTACTTTTTATAAAGACTCAACAACTGTTTGGAATCAAAATTTAAACACTGGGGAAAAAATACTCTCGTACTTAAATCGAACAGCTTTCATTGACACTTTTTTTGGGGGTGTAACTATAAGTGACTGCTTTTGGCAAGCATGAGGACTTTTTTGAAACAGTTTTTTTAAGTGCATGCATTTCTCTTCCTTGTAGCAAATAAAATATAAATAGCATTTTCACAGTGACGAATGACATGTAGTACAGTATTCTATGATCACGGTTCCAGGATTTTATTTCTTTTAGCTTTGTATACATTAATTAAGTATACACAATCAGGGCTGAGTGCAGAGACAGCTAAATAAACAAATGACACTGTAGAAAGGTCTTTCTGCATACTAATCATATCCTACATCTGCAAGCAAAAGCTCTATAAATCGATTTGCTCTTTCACATCAAAAGACAAACAGTGAGGCAAGTCAGCAGTTCCTTTGTCAAAGTCACAGAGATTGCTGTTCTTCACAAATGCATTTCTACAGAGCTGAATTCAACCATTTGATGATTAGCATTATTGGCAAGTCTTCAAAGAAGATTCATCAAGTAATTTGCAATTGGATTGGTTGCCATTTTTGTGATTCTACCCCATGAAATTGAACAAAAAATGATTGACGTTTGAATTCTTACTTGGAGGACAAAGTGAACTAGCATAAGAAAAAGAAGCAATCAGATTCCTGAGGGGTTGGGAAGCTGTTGTGATGTCTCTGGTGATTCCCACATAGACCAGATCAGATAGGTCTGAAAACTAAATTAATCAGCAGAACATTTGTGAGTGGGAAGATTTAGCTTTCTGAGAAAATAAGAAAAAATAAATAAGCCCAAAGTGCCAAGTTTTTAAGATGCCAGTTTCCATATCTGGATGGATGTGCTTACGTACACCCTCTAAACACCCCACTCATTGCTGTGTAAAAAATCTTACTGAGAAGGAAAGGAAATGAGTCTGTGAATTCATGTGCTTTGTGTGCACAAGAGGTATTTGTTGCAAAAACAAAAGAGTAAGAGAGAATATTTGTGCAAGCATGTAAATAATAGCGGTGTGAGAAAATGCAGAGTGGTGTGATTGAGTACAGCAACTACTCAGCCATTGATAACCTCACTCGCTCGCAGTTCTCAATTTTTCAAAACAAACACAAGAAACAAACACAATAAACTGTTGCTGGAGATCATATTCTGTCTTCTGATATCTCTGTTCCAGAAATTATGAATCGGAATCCTCTCTCTGTCCTGGCAGTATTACAGATTTCTCCTTTGAGTCTGCTGTTCCCTGAAATGGGCAGAGGATGGAACTCAATACAAAAAAGGTACAGATAGAAAATTAAGTGTACATGAGCTCATTTACTGATAGCTCATAGCTCATTTCAATTACCCATTTATGCTACGTAAGACTTAGGTCAATGTACTCCATATACAGTTGCGAGAACTGAATCTTGCTGAAGACTTGTTTCTAGTATTGTGTTTGTTTAATTCTGCAGTGTAAATAGAATCATAGAATCAACCAGGTTGGAAGAGACCTCCAAGATCAACCAGTCCAACCTCTCATCCAGCCCTGTCCAATCAACTAGACCATGGCACTGTCTCAGCCAGGCTTTGTTTGAACACCTCCATGGACGACGATTCCACCACCTCCCTGGGCAGACTATTCCAATGCCAATCACTCTCTTTGGCAACAACTTCCTCCTAACATCCAACCTAGACCTCCCCTGGCACAACTTGTGTCCCCTTCTTCTGTTGCTGGTTGCCTGGCAGAAGAGACCAACACCCACCTGGATACAACCTCCCTTCAGGTAGTTATAGACAGCAATGAGGTCACCCCTGACCCTAAATCCCACATAATCCTAATAATTGCACAGAACTGAGAATGAGCTATTGCTGTACCTCAGATTAGTATATAAAATAAGATAGAATAATAAAGCCTAGTGCAAAGTTCAGAGTGACAGAATTCACTGTAAATCTTGTTAAAAGAATATCAAGTGATTCAAATTACAGAATAGCCAAATCATAGGATTGTTTCAGTTAGCAAAGATCTTTAAGAATGTTGAGTCTAACCATTACCTAACTCTAATAGTCCTGATGCTAAACTGTGTCTCTTTGTATCACATCTATGCATCTTTTAAATACCTTCAAGGACATTGATTCAATCACCTCCCTAGAGAGCCTATTCCAGCATTTGATAATCTTTACTGTAATAAAGTTTCTTATAATACCCAATCCAAACCTTCTCTCAACTCGAGGCCATTTCTTTTTGTCCTAACCCTTACTGGCAGAAGAGGTCAACACTCTCCTCATTCCAACCCTCTTTTCACATAGCTGTAGAAAGCTATTAGGTCTTGCAGTCGCCTCCTTTTCTTCAGACTAAACAACTCAGTTCCTTTAACACGTGTGTTCCTCAAAACATGCTCTCTAGACCCTTCACCAGCTTCATTACCCTTCTCTGGACATGCTTCAGCAACTCATTGTCATCCTTGTAGTGAGAGGCACACAGTTCTCAAGGTGTGGCCTCACCAGTGTCAAGGACAGAAGAAAAATCACTTCCCCAGTCCTGCTTGTCATACTGTTCCTGATACAGGCCAGGATGCTGTTGGCCTTCTTGGCCACCTGAGTACACTGCTGGTTGTCAACCAGCACCTACAGGTCTTTCGCTGTCTGGCAGCCTTGTAGCCATTCTGTTACAGCGCTGTAGCATTACATGGGGTTGTTGGGAAACAACTGCAGGACCGGACACTTAGCCTTATTGAACCTCATACAACTGGACTTGGGTCATCAATCCAGTCTGTCCCACTCGCTCTGTAAAGGCTTCCTACCCTTAAGCAGCTCAACACTCCCTCCCAGCTTAGTGCCATTTGCAAACTTACTTCTGAGAGTGCACTTAATCCCCTCACTAGGATCACCAGTAAAGACATTTAAGACAACTGGTCCCAGAATTCCGGGAAACGCCACTTGTGACCAGCCACTTGGTTTTGACTGCATTCCTTACCACTCTTTGGGCCTGGCCATCCTTAAACTTCAAAATAAAACATATCCGAAAACTAAATGAAAATTTTGTCCTTATTAAATAAACTCCAATTATGTTAAATTGTTTGAGGAAAGTCAACATAACTAAAACAACTGAATCTACTTAATGATGTATTTCAGCTTTTTCACAGGAAATCTTACTTACTTTAAGGTCAAGTGAACAGAAAGTATTGGTGATGCTGATTAGTGTTGATTTCTTGCAGCTTGGATCTTTGCCCTGCCATGAGATAGCTTTCAGTAAAAGTGGACGCTATGAAAAACAGTGATGATATAATTAATATATATATATTCTAAAAGATATGTGACTATTGCATCTCTAGCCTCACTATAAATAGCTGTCATTTCACAGCTTTGCCAGTTTGATTCATTCAGTGCTGTATTCAGTTCTGGATTAAGTAGATGTCACTCTCAGTGAAGTGAGCACATCTTCCTCTTGAGCAAATTTGGTCCTCTGTAACAGACTATAGATAAAAAATTACAGCAACGTTTAGAGATAGTGAAGGTCTTAGTATTATTTAGTGAGCCTGAGGAAAAGCATACCTCAAATCATAGAATGGTCTAGGTTGGAAGGGACCTCAAGGATCATCCAGCTCCAACCCCCCACTGTAGGCAGCGACACCTGCCACTACCGCAGGTTGCTCAAGGCCTGGCCTTACACTCCTCCAGGGAGGAGGGACCCACAACTTCCCTGGGCAACCCGTTCCAGTGTCTCACCACCCTCACTGTAAAGAGCTTCCTCCTAACAACCAGTCTAAGTCTCCCCTCTTCCAGTTTAAACCCATTCCTTGTCCTGGCATTACAAGACCCCTCTGATCATCTTCGTGTCCCTCCTCTGGACTCACTCCAACAGTTCCATGTTCCTCTTGTGTTGGGGGCTCCAGAACTTCACACAGTACAGTTATATTTTGTCAGATGCTGACTCTTGTACATACTTTAACTGTTATGTATTTTCAGTGTGCACTGTTCATTGTATGTCCACAAAAAGAGGTTCATCACCTTGGTGATATACATTTTGTGTTATGCTATATGAGTGTGCTAGTTTGAAGCTAGCTAGAATGTTTTTGGTGAGAAGGATTAGATCACAGTCTGTGATCATAGGCTTGCTGAGATGTATATAAACAAGAGTATAAACATAGATAAGGCATTTGGGCACAGCCTGAACTCTGGGTGACATTTCTCTCTAATCTCATCCTCCATCTCTATGATTAATCCACCTGCTCCTAACTCCCCTGGCCAACCCTCCAATCTTCCTTGGGGCACAAGGCAACGTCTGGGGTAAGGTAGAGGGGTGGGAGAAGGTGGAAGGGCAGTTGGGAGCCCCTCCTGGGGACTCAGGTTTCTAGGAGGGCTCCTGTGTTTCTGTATTACCTTTTACCTTGCATATTTCTGTATATAAATGTATATACTGTAAACATCTGCTTGTATATTGTGCTAAGCTGTAAATGCAAAGCTTCATTCTATTTCCAGATCTGGCTGAGTCTAGTCTGGGCGATTTCCAAAGTGTGGGGGAGTGTGGAACACCCAAACCACCACAATGAGTTCATAGAATCATAGAATCAACCAGGTTGAAAGAGACCTCCAAGATCATCCAGTCCAACCTAGCACACAGACCTATCCGACCAACTAGACCATGGCACTGAGTGTCTCACCCAGTCTTTGATTGAACACCACCAGGGATGGTGACTCCTGCTCCTCATTGTTCAGAAAGTTACTTCTTCAGAGTATTGCACCTCCAACTTGTACATTACAGAGAGATTGTTTTTATGAGCGGAAGTCAGGATATCACTCATATTAATTGGCTGGGTCACAAAGCTGTGAATTGATGAAACTAACTACTGTTCTAAGGGGAATACTGCGGTAATGGATTTTAAGAAGACATCTGATTCTGGGGATTAAATTAGCCAGGCCGACTGTGCACTCAGTACCCACTCAGAGGTTACTGCAGTGCTTTGCGCTTTCTTAACTACAGTCTTGTCAGCCATTTTCAGTGCAGTCTTTGTAGTTTACAAGCTCTGACCACTGCCAATCAGATGTAAAGCTTTAGGCCATATGAGGTACAGTTTCATGGAATCATAGAATGGTTTGGGTTTGCAAGAGTCTTAAAAATCACCAAGTTTCAACCCCCTGCCATGGGCAGGGACACCTCCCACTAGACCAGGTTGCTCAAGCCCTCATCTAACCTAGCCTTGAACACCTCCAGGGAGAGGACATCCACAACTTTCCTGAACAGCCTGTTCCAGTGTCTCACTACCCTTACTGTAAAGAACTTCTTTCTTATATCTAGTCTAACTCTGGCCTCCTCAAGCTTCAGTCCATTCCCTCTCATCCTATTACAGCAAGCCTTTGTAAAATGTCCCTTTCTAGCTTTCTTGTATGCCTCCTTCAGATACTGCAAGGCTGCTATCAGACGTCCCTTGAGCCTTGCTTTCTCCAGACTGAGCAGCCCCAACTCTCACAGTCTGTCCCCACAGAGAAGGTGCTCCAGCCCTCTGAGCATCTTTGTGGCCCTTCTCTGGACCTGCTCCAGCAGCTTGATATCCTTCTTGTACTGGGAGCATCAGACCTGGAAACAGTACTCCAGGTGGAGTCTAAGAGCAGATTAGAAGGGGAGAATCACCCCCCTCACCCTGCTGAGCCTCCACCTGAAATCTGTCCAAGCTCCCATGGACAGCATCTCTTCCCTGCAGCTTGTCAACCCGCCCACACATTTTGTTGTCCTTTGCAAACTTGCTGAGGGTGCACTCAATCCTACTGTCCTCATCACTGACAAAGTTAAACAGCACTGGTTCCAGTACTGACCCCTGAGGTATGGTACTTGCTACTGGTCTCTATTTGGCCACTGAACCATTAACTGCAACTCTCTGAATGTGGCCGTCTAGACAATTCCGTATCCAGTGACTGGCCCACTTCTCAAGTTCATACTTTTCCAGTCTGGTGACCAGAATGCCAATTTACACAAGTCCAGGTGGATGACATTAGTTGCTCTTCCCTTGTCCATTGATGCTGCAACTCTGTCATAAAAAAACAGCAATGATGAACAACTTCTTTGCTGTTGTGAATTCACCTCTGAAAAACTGTCCATTTTACTTGGGGCTCAGATACAAGAAGTGAATTACTTAGTATGGAAATTGCTTGCTCCAGATCCCTTGGATCAGTCATTCAGCATTTAGCCTTCCCCACAAAACACAGGTAAGATATGAGGTGGCTTAAATCAAAACTCACAAGTATGGTACCATCAAGCTGGTAAGAAAATTGGTGTCGTTGGATTAGAGCAGAGAATCAAAATAATCAGTTAAAGCTCTAAGGACTATTTCTGTATGAAATAGCCATATGATAAAAAATTCCAACTCTCTAACAAGGGCTTGAGTGCCTAATTATTAGATTAGATTGATGTTACCTCTTTTGGATATCTTGAACATCTATTACTGATGGTAATCATTGAAGTAAAGAACATCATGATTCTGTTTGGACAGGTTGATAAAACAGATATGGCACTTCCTGACCAGATGGATGATATGAGTATTATTCTCCTAGAGATAAAGGAGAGATTTCTAACCCTCTGGGTCAATTCTTTTGTTCAATGGTGGAATGCAAAAAATCCCAAGTGCAAAGCCTACAATTTCTTCAAGAGGATAGTGTATAGTCTGGTAATTAAAGCATATTCTTAGCTCATATAAGACTGTCCTGGTAGGGTATAAATTCTGCCAGGCCAGTTTAACCCTTGCTGTCATCCTCTTGTTGTGGGTCTGGAGGTGAGTCAGATGAGGAAACAATAAGGGTTTGGCCCCAGCAAAGCCTTGAGGGCTAAGGGGCTTAGCATCACGTGTCAGGTGTCTTGTGCCACCCTCACCATGTCTACATGGTCAAATGAGGCACAAAGCTTTGAATTCATGGGCCAGAACAATGGTGCTAGTGCCTACTGGCCAGCTGGATTTTCAAAACCGAGTGTATAAAGAGGGATGATTTAGAGACTGTGCCTTTCTACACCAGCCTTTCTATACTCAGCCTTTTCTATGTTAGCCTTCCTGCATTCAGCATGGAGCCTTCTTGCCTCTCCTCGTTTGTGGCTTGTTGAAGATGGCCACGTGCTGCAGCTGACACCAGTGGCTTAGCAGCAACTCCTTCCCCTCTCCCTGAAATATTTTGCATTTTACCTTGGGCTCATTATCGTGACTTTGAAAGTGTCTTTGATGCAGAAGACTTACTCAAGGACCAAAAGAGTGTGAGTACATCTGCTGGAGTGAATGCCAAGACTCCATAGGCATAGTTAGAATTCTTCCTGTTCCTGCCTTCCTATTTTCCACGTTCTGACGGTTTAAACTGTTTAATTCTGTGCAGTTGCTTCCCGTACACTGCAAATCCAAAGATTATTATGGAATTTCCCCAACTTTTGAATATTAATAATAAAAAATTATATTCACACAGGAATTAGTATTCATAATTCATAACAATTATTAATTCCCAATACAGAGATCTTCATGAGTGAGCTAGTCCACAAGAGGATGTTTTGACAAGGAAACCAAAGCTAAAGTCCTATGGATCATCTGTTGACCATCCATGGCAAAACACAATGTTCTAGTTGTCTTACGCCTCTGTGGTAGTTTAAAGCTAGCTGGAATATTTGGGTGAGAGGAATTAAATGATAAGCTGTGAAAAGGAAACAATGGTGATGTCTGCTGCACTCATAGGCTTGCTGAGATGTATAAAAACAAGAATATAAATATAGATAGGAAAGACATTGTCTGGGCTTTGTGGGCTGCACTTCTCTCTCTAACCTAACCTGACATCTTTGTGACTAATCCACCTGCTTCCTAACACCCCTGGCCAAACCTCCAATCTTCCTTGGGCACAAGACAATGTCTGGGGTAAGGTAGAGAGGGGTGGGAGAAGGTGGAAGGGTGGTGGTGAGCCTCTCCTGGGAACTCTGATTTCTGGTAGGGCTGTTGTGTTTCTATATTACTTTTTAACTTGTCTATTTCTGTCTATAGCTGTATCTATTGTAAATACCTTCTTGTATATTGTGCTGAGCTGTAAATATAAAGCTTCATTCAATTTCCATATTGGCTGAGTCTAATCTGGGTGATTTTCCAAAGTGTGAAGGGGTGGGGAACACCCAAACAATCACATTGTAGTTTCTCTTCTCCAGGTTGAACAACCCTGGCTCTTCCAGCCCATCACAGGAGGAGTGCTCTAGCCCTCTGATCAACTTTGTGGCCCTCCTCTGTGGCCACTCCAGGATTTTCATGTTTTCTTATAACTGAGCATATAGAAAGCATGACTGCAAATCATCAAGTGTTGAAACTTGGGGCATATCCTTGATTAATGAAGTGGATGGCATGATGCCTCTTGAGCCTTGGAATAGAGTGCTATAGTTTATGTGCTTATACATTTTTATGTACTGGAGTTGACTTTGACTCTTTAACTATTAATATGTCAATTAAGTGCATGGTTTAAACATCTTAAGTAGCTGTCTTCCACTGCAACTCGTTGATTTATATTCTACTGATGAATGGAACTGTTTAGCAAAAATGCCAGAAAAATCAAAGTTTCAGAATTAACAAAATTAATTTTTACTTTCATGGGTAAACTTAGCCTTTCCCCCTAGTTACAATGAAAGACATTAGACCTTTAGAGAATACTTCTTTTGTAGTATACTCAACACAAAAAATGCTTACCAGCATAGAGTAACTACAAGTTACAAGATGCTACTTTTTTTATTGTTCAATTTTCTTAAGGTGACCTTAATTGTTATTGCCATAACAAAGGAACCAAGCTCAAAATACTTTGTGTAATAATATCTAGCCTTCTACAGTTTGTGTCAAAACATGCCTCAGAATCCTGGTAGAACTGATTTTACTAGGGAGGCAGAAATTCAGTTAGTAGGTATGAATCATAAAATCATAGAATCAACCAGGTTGGAAGAGACCTCCAAGATCATCCAGTCCAACCTAGCACCCAGCCCTATCCAGTCAACTAGACCATGGCACTAAGAACCTCAGCCAGTCCTTTTTTGAACACCTCCAGGGATGGTGACTCCACCACCTCCCTGGGCAGCCCATTCCAAAGCCAATCAAGTTCTCTGTCAAGAACTTCCTCCTAACATCCAGCCTAGAACTCCCCCGACACAACTTGAGACTGTGTCCCCTTCTTCTGTTGCTGCTTGCCTGGCAGAAGAGACCAACCCTCACCTGGCTACATCCTCCCTTCAGGTATTTGTTAACACCAATGAGGTCTGCCCTGAGTGTCCTCTTCTCCAGGCTGCACTTCCCCAGATCCCTCAGCCTCTCCTCATAGGGTTTGTGTTCCAGGCCCTTCACCAGCTTTGTTGCCCTTCTCTGGAGCTCCCCTTTCCCCTTCTCTCAAGTTATCTCCCCAAATGTATGTGCATTTACACGTTCATATGAAATAAGAATTGATACAAATTCTTTGTCAACCAGAGGTCTTAGTTTTTTTAAAGAGTGGACAGAAATAAATGTTACTCCTAAAGGAACTAAAATAGAGACAGTCTAGCTGAATTGGAGTGGGGTACAGAAAACTGTACCGGAAATAAGAGAATACCTAAGTCCTTAACACCCAATACAGATACAGGATATATGGGAAATTCCCCCAAACCTTCCCCCCAACCAAATCAAACCACAAAACCCCAGTGCCCATTTTCCCCCCCTCCATTGTTTCTCATTAGGCCCAAACAGGCCTTCATTGTGCAGCAAGAAATTCAGTGTGACATTCAACCCACAGGCAGGTTTACTCCCCCATTGTATATCAGATAAGAACTCATAGAATCATAGAACCAGTCAGGGTTAGAAGGGACCACAAGGATCATCTAGTTCTAACCCCCCTGCCATGGACAGGGACACCCTACCCTAGAGCAGCCTGCACACAGCCTCATCCAGCCTGGCCTTAAACACCTCCAGCAATGGGGCCTCAACCACCTCCTTGGGCAACCCATGCCAGCCTCTCACCACTCTCATGCTCAACAACTTCCTCCTCACCTCCACTCTGAATATCCTCACCTCACAGCTTTGCTCCATTCCCCCTAGTCCTCTCACTCCCTGAGAGCCTAAAAAGTCCCTCCACAGCTTTTTTGTAGGCCCCCTTCAGATCCTGGAAGGCCACAAGAAGGTCACCTGGGAGCCTCCTCTTTTGCAGTCTGAACAGCCCCAACTCTTTCAGTCTGTCCTCATAGCAGAGGTGCTCCAGCCCTCCATGGAGCTGAAGGAAGGGAGGAAAGAGAGAGATTTGGCTTTGTTGCCCATCTATAAAGCAATAGCAGAATTATGGGATTGAATAACAAAATTACAATTTCCAGGGTCTACCTCCTGGACCTCTCTGGTCCTCCTGAGAAGGGAATCTGGGCCCAATAATGGCCACACCATAACATGAATTTGGATTTCATACCTACAGTTTACAAAAAGTGCAAGTAAATACACAAGTCTGAGCTCAAAACAAAATAGTTGCCTGTGAGACACATTCATTTAATGTCTTTTGTCTGTCTAATTATGGTGGTTTGGGTGTTCCCCACCCCCCCACACGTTGGAAATCACCCAGACTAGTCTCAGCCAGATCTGGAAATAGAATGAAGCTTTGTATTTACAGATTAGCACAATATACAAGCAGATGTTCACAGTATATACATTTATATACAGAAATACGCTAGGTAAAAGGGAACACAGAAACACAACAGCCCTTCCAGAAACCTGAGTCCCCAGGAGGGGCTCCCAACCACCCTTCCACCTTCTCCCACCCCTCTACCTTACCCCAGATGTTGCCTTGTGCCCCAGGGAAGAATGGGGGGCTGGCCAGGGGAGTTAGGGTGCAAGTGGATTAATCATAGAGACGGAGGGTGAGGTTAAAGAGAAATGCAGCTCAAAGCCCAGGCTGTGCCTGAACGCCTTATCTGTGTTTGTACTCTTGTTTACATACATCTCAGCAAGCCTATGTGTGAAGTAGACATCACCATTTGTTTCTCTTTCACAGCCTATGATCTAATCCTTCTCACCAAAACATTCTAGCTACCTTCCAACTAGCCCACTAATGTTGATATCTTGATTATTGCCTTTCCAAGCATTTTAAGGATTATGGATGATTGTGACAGATTACCACTTAGTAGAAATTGACAGATTTCAAGACAAAGTGTAATGCCACACTATTTACATTGTTTTTTCATCATTATAAAAAAAAAGTCATTGTTCATTATGTAAATTATTTTATAATATAATTTATGGAAATAGCTAAGAAATCAAGGGTAGATCAGCACTGAAAATTTAAACTGATAGTCATAGAATTATAGAATAGTTTGAGTCAGAAGGGACCTTTAAATGTCATTGAGTTCAAGGTCTCTGGAACAAGGGACATCTTCAACCAGATCATGGTCCATGGTTGATTGGATAGGGCTGGGTGCTAGGTTGGACTGGGTGATCTTGGGGGTCGGTTCCAACCTGGTTGATTCTATGATTCTATGTTGCTTAGAGCCCCATGCAATCTAATCTTAAATGTTTCTGGGGAAGGGGAATCTTCCACCTCCCTGAGCAACCTTTTCCAGTGTTTCACCACGCTCACTGTAAAAAATCTCTTCCCTACATCTAGTCTAATCTAGTCTTTTACTTTAAAACCATTACCCCTCATCCATGTGCAACAGACCTTGGTAAAAAGTTTATCCACATCTTTCTTACAGGCTACTTAAAGCACTGAAAAGCCACAACACGTTTTCTCCAGGGCCTTCACTTCTCCAGACTGAATAACTCCAACTCTCTCAAACTCTCCTTGTAAAGAAGGTGTACCATCCCTATGATCATTTTTTGTGGCCCTTCTCTGGACTTACTCCAACAGGTCAATGTCTTTCCTCTGCTGAGGACTCCAGAGATGGACATAATACTCCAGGGGAAATCTTCTCAGAAAGGGGTACAGAGACAGAACCACACTTGACCTTCTGCCCATACTTCTTTTCATAGAATCACAGAATTTCTTAGATTGGAAAAGATCTTCAAGATCATCAAGTCCAATCATTAGCATCATACTGACAAGTCCCTGACTAAACCAAATCCCTCAGCACAACACCTAATCACTATGAATCACTATGGTTGGAAAGGGCCACCAGGATTTTGATGCATCACAGACTATGATTGGCTTTCTGGGCTGTGAGTACATATTGCCGGTTCATGTCTAACTTTTAATCCGTCGGTACCCTTCTCTGCTGGATTGCCTCCAACCCCTTCAGCCCTCAGCTTGTATTAGTGTGGGAATGCAAAGTGAAGAAGGATAATAACAGACGGATGCTGACCTTGGTTCCCACCAGCTGCTGGCCACCTTATCTTAGAAAGGATAGAGATAGTGGATATCTTGTTAATGAGAAAAGCAAGGTGGAGTTTATGCAGAGGACTGGGCTGTCCTTGCCTAATTATGATAATGTGTAGGTCTATGCTCGAAGACTATATAATGAGAGTCAGAACAATCAATAAAGAGCCTCTGGCAAAATTCACATTGAATTGGTCTGGAGTCCAATGTGTCATTGTTTTTGATCACACTGATCTAGGAGAGCCTTAACCACATCTCCCACAGCAGCTAACAGGTAGTTGCAACATATTAGTACCTGGGGTTGCCCTATCCCAGGTGCAGGATGTTGCACTATCCCAGGTGCAGGATGTTGCACTTGGCCTTGAACTTCATGAGTTTCACATGGGCCCAATAAAAAAGAACATTATAGTCACATATGATTTGTAAATGTACTTTTTCAGTGCAATGTAACATTATGGATAAGAGTTATGCTGTATTTTAATATTGATCTCAAGAAAAATGCTTAGTTATTGTCATGGAGAGTAGCAAAGGCTCTCTAAGCTTTTGCTATATTGTGTAGTTTCTAGTGCCTCACATTCAAGCCAGAAGCATCGAAAAACCAAAACAATCTTTCAGTCCCATGGGAAGATTTCTCCCTAGGGTAAGTGAGAGGTAAACACTGGCCATGTTTCCTTTTCACTTGGCCTTGCTTTCCAGACAACAGGGTGTTGTTTTGGTTAAGCAGAAACGACTTTCTTAGGCCTGCCCAACACCTGCAGGTGGGCTGGCCTGAGGAGTGGTCTTTATATTGTTTTAGGTAATGTTATCCAATTATATAAATTGCTTACTGTTTTTTACCAATGTATGTGAACAACGTAAAAGTGGTCCGAATTGTGGGCTAGTCCTGTTTTGGAACATTATAAAAATGGTGGACAGGCCAGGATCGGGGCTCTTGCCTTTTGCCTTTTGCTCTTTTGCCCTGGATCTCACCCTCGCTCCTGTCCTTCCCCGGACTTAACAACAACAAACTGCTCGCCGATCTAGTCTCGCCTCGGGCGGACCCCGAGTCGCAGAGGCTAAAACCTGCATACCTGGACCCTCATCGGGAGAAAGGGACTCCCTACCAAGCTACAGACTGTGAGTAGCTGACGAACTATTAACTCGAACCAGAGACTCAAAGAACTCTCTTTAAACATCGTAGACTCTTTAATTTGCCATTTTCGGAAATGTTACTTTGATCTCAATCAAAAAGAATTCACAGTGGTGGTGTAGTTTCGGGAAGAGGGAATCCGCATTCTTTGCAATAAATCACTGATAAAATAGTCAACGCCTCGCGTATTTCCCCCATAAATTCTGCCGCGAAACTGCGTTCCCCGACAGTTATCAGAGTACAGTCTGGTAACTGCTTGACTTCTTCCTTCCAGCTCAGGTAAATATGACATTACAGAGGTTGTCTGTTGACAGTATATAAAAATATACTTTTATCGCCTGGTTAGTAACAAGAGCATTTTTAAATTCCTTAAAGAATTTCCTGTTCCTCTACTTTTCAGATAAGTGAAAAATGCTTTGAAATAAGTATGATAGAGGTAGAACAGATTTTCCATCAAACATATTTTTACTTTCAGGGCTTGCTCTCCTCTGTATCTTTAAAGTTTCAGAATTTTCTTAACTTTAGATATAATAACTGACATATCAGATAATACAGGTGTAATAGTCTGTCTCTGACAGTGACTGATATGTCTTCAAAGAAACTTCAAAAACACATGTGAGACAGTTGTAGAATTGCATACATCTCAAACTAGAAGCTTCTTCACAGAATCACAGAATTTCTTAGATTGGAAAAGAACTTCAAGACCATCAAGTCCAATCATTAGTCTCATACTGACAAGTCCTTGACTAAACCAAACCCCTCAGCACAACATCCAATCACTGTGAATCACTATGCTTGGAAAGGACCACTAGGAGCATCCAGTCTGACCTTCATCCCAGCAGCCTTCATCACTAGACCATAGACTCAAGCACCACATCCACTCTCCTTTTAAACACCTCCAGGGATGGTGACTCCATCACCTCCCTGGGCAGCCTGTTCCAGTGCCTGACCTCCCGCTCAGGAAAGAACTTCCTCCCAACAGCCAACCTAAACCTCCCCTGATGCAACTTGAGGCCATTTCCTCTTGTCCTATCTTTAGTAATTTGGGAGAAGAGATCAACTCCAGCCTCACTACAACCTCCTTTTAGGTAGCTGTAGAGGGCAATAAGGTCCCCTCTCAGCCTCCTCTTCTCCAGATTAAACAAGCCCAGCTCCCTCAGCCACTCTTCATAGGTCATGTTTGCCAGACCTCTCCCCAGCCTCATCACACTTCTCTGCACCCACTCCAGTTCCTCAACGTCCCTCCTGTATGTGGTGACCAAAACTGGACACAGTACTTGAGGTGTGGTCTCACGAGTGCTGAGTACAGGGGCATGAGCACCTCCCTGCTCCTGCTGGTCACAGCATTTCTGACCCGGGCCAGGATGCTGTTGGCCTTCCTGGCCTCCTGGGTACACTGCTGGCTCACATTCAGCTGACTGTCCACCAACACCCCCAGGTCCATTCTTCCTGCTTTGTACCTTGAGGCACACCTTTCTGCTTGTTTCTTTCTGTAGCTGGTCTTCTAATGCTCTAGGAAGTTTTTACCACAGTCACTATTTCAAAGACTCAGAATTAAGCAGCAAAAATACCCTTTACCCTCCAAGTGTATCTAAGAATTTTCTGAAGAAAGTGCTGTTTTCCAAATCTCCTGTATAACAGAGCCTAAAAAATACCTGCTGTGTAATGGCAGCTAGTAGGAGGCTCATCTGTCTCTTCATAGAAAATTCAATGGTCAGGAGATGTCATTAGAGTACAACACAGTGTGTTGTTTCTTCAGTTAGTTGTATAAAACTGCCTGCCTCTTTAGCCATTCTATCTTTTCTGTCTCTTCACCCTTGTGTTGTTGTCTTCATTTATCATCACTTTCTTCATTCTCTGAGACTTCAGGATTTTTCTTTTCACTCAGAAAATGTCTTCATCATTTCTGTGTTAGTGTTTAACACCTAGCAATTGTTTTCTTACCCTCTTTCAGTCATTATAATGAACACAAAAATACTTTAGCTGCACATATTTCAAATCTATTAGAGGTTTGTTTTGATAGTATTTTGAAAGCCACTGCAGAAAGGCTACTAAGCACTGAGAACAGAAAATTCTTAACCTTCACAGAACCTACCATGTGCACAGCTTTCACACTTCACTCACTAACAAAATCATACCCTTGTTATGTGTTTTCCTTTTATTGTCTTTAAGGGGAAGGAATCTATCACCATAAATCTCAAATGCCTCCAAAAGTACAAGTGAAAATACATAAATATATGTAACAGATGCAGAATTGCCTCCTGAGGTGCATGTATTATGCATACAGAACTGTCATAACATCCCTCACACAATCACATTTCTTTCCACTGCTCATGATCTTTACACCTATCGCAGTTTGACAATGCACCTGGATGTAATATGGATACTAAAATGTAACAGTGTAAAAACATATTTGGAACATACTTATTTATACAAATTTAGAATCAAATAAATCCACCTACAGTAGAAAAAACAGTTACCATATGAAAGTATTTCCTTTACTTTTTAACCTACTTATTGAAAACGGAGCTACTTGGGGTACTGGTAGATAGTAGCTGAACAAGAGGCAGCAGTGTGCACAGGTGGCCAAGAGAGGCAATGGCATCCTGGCCTGGATCAGGAACAGTGAGGCCAGTAGGACAAGAGAGGTTATTCTTCCCCTCTACTCAGCATGGGTCAGGCCACACCTTGAGTCCTGTGTCCATTTCTGGGCTACTCAATTCAAGAGAGATGTTGAGATACTAAAGCAATGTCCAGAGAAGGGTGACGGAGCTAGTGAGAGGTCTGGAACACAAACCCTACGAGGAGAGGCTGAGGGAGCTGAGGGTGTGCAGACTGTAGAAGAGGAGGCTCAGGAATGACCTGATTACTGTCTACAGCTATCTGAAAGGAGGTTGTAATCAGGTGAGGATTGGTCTCTTATGCCAGGCAAGCAGCAAGAGAACAAGGGGACACAATCTCAAGCTGTGCCAGGGGGTCTAGGCTGGATGTTAGGAGGAAGCTCTTGACAGATCTAGATAACAGATTGAACTGGTTGATCTTGGAGGTCTCTTCCAACCTGGTTGATTTACCCAGCCCTGCCCAATCAACTAGACCAAGGCACTAAGTGCCCCAGCCAGGCTTTGCTTGAACACCTCCAGGCACAGCAACTTCACCACCTCCCTGGGCAGCCCATTCCAATGCCAATCACTCCCTCTGGAAACAACTTCCTCCTAACATCCAGCCTAGACCTCCCCTGCCACAACTTGAGACTGTGTCCCCTTGTTCTCTTGCTGGTTGCCTGGCAGAAGAGACCAACTCCCACCTAGCTAAAGTCTCCCTTCAGGTATTGTAGACAGCAATGAGGTCAACCCTGAGCCTCCTCTTCTCCAGGCTGCACAGCCCCAGCTCCCTCAGCCTCTCCTCATGTGGCTGTGCTCCAGGCCCCTCACCAGCTTCGTTACTTTTCTCTGGACACAGTATCACAGTATCATCAGGGTTGGAAGAGACCTCATAGGTCCAACCCTTTACCACAGAGCTCAAGGCTAGACCATGGCACCAAGTGCCACGTCCAATCCTGCCTTGAACAGCCCCAGGGACAGCGACTCCACCACCTCCCCGGGCAGCCCATTCCAGTGTCCAATGACTCTCTCAGTGAAGAACTTTCTCCTCACCTCCAGCCTAAATTTCCCCTGGCGCAGCCTGAGGCTGTGTCCTCTTGTTCTGGTGCTGGCCACCTGAGAGAAGAGAGCAACCTCCTCCTGGCCACAACCACCCCTCAGGTAGTTGTAGACAGTAATAAGGTCACCCCTGAGCCTCCTCTTCTCCAGGCTAAACAATCCCAGCTCCCTCAGCCTCTCCTCGTAGGGCTGTGCTCAAGGCCTCTCACCAGCCTCGTCGCCCTTCTCTGGACACGCTCAAGCATCTCAATGTCCCTCCTAAACTGGGGGGCCCAGAACTGAACACAGTTCTCAAGGTGAGGTCTAACCAGTGCAGAGTACAGGGGCAGAATGACCTCCCTGCTCCTGCTGACCACACCATTCCTGATGCAGGCCAGGATGCCACTGGCTCTCTTGGCCACCTGGGCACACTGCTGGCTCATGTTCAGGCGGGTATCAATCAGCACCCCCAGATCCCTCTCTGTCTGGCTGCTCTCCAGCCACTCCGACCCCTGCCTGTATCTCTGCATGGGGTTGTTGTGGCCAAAGTGCAGCACCCTGCACTTGGAGCTATTGAACCCCATCCCATTGGACTCTGCCCATCTGTCCAGGCGGTCAAGGTCCCACTGCAGAGCCCTTCTGCCTTCCAACCCAGCCACATCTGCCCCCAGCTTGGTGTCATCTGCAAACTTGCTGATGACTGACTCGATGCCCTCATCCAGATCATCTATGAAGATGTTAAAGAGGATGGGGCCCAGCACAGATCCCTGAGGGACACCACTAGTGACAGCCGCCAGCTGGATGTGGCACCATTCACCACCACTCTCTGGGTCTGGCCCTCCAGCCAGTTACTAACCCAGCACAGAGTGTTGCCATCCAAGCCGCGGGCTGACAGCTTAGCCAGCAGTTTGCTGTGGGGGACAGTGTCAAAGGCCTTGCTGAAGTCCAGATAGACCACATCCACAGACCTCCCCACATCCACCAAGCAGGTCACCTGATCATAGAAGGAGATCAGATTGGAGAGGCAGGATCTGCCCTTCCTAAACCCATGCTGGCTGGACCTGAGCCCTTGGCCATCTCTCAGGTGCGCAGTTATTGCCCCCAAAATAACCTGCTCCATCAGTTTCCCTGGCACTGATGTCAGGCTGACAGGTCTGGGGTTCCTGGGAACTACACCTTCCAGCATCTCAACATCTCTTTTGAATTGAGGAGCCCAGGAATGGACACAGAACTCAACACAGAAGGTGTGGCCTGACCAGTGCTGAGTAGAGGGGAGCAATAACCTCCCTTGTCCTACTGGCCACACTGTTTCTGATCCAGGTCAGGATGCCATTTGCTCTCTTGGCCACCTGGGCACACTGCTGGCTACTACTACTTTCTACCAGTACCCCCAGGTCCCTTTCTGCCTGGCTGCTCTCAGCCACTCAGTCCCCAGCCTGTAGTGCTGCTTGGGGTTGTTGTGGCCAAAGCATAGAACCCTTCACTTGGCCTTGTTTAATCTCATCCACTTGGCCTCTGCCCACCTGTCCACTCTGTCCAGGTCCCTCTGCAGGGCTCTCCTACCCTCCAACAGCTCCACACCTGCTCCTAACTTGGTGTCATCTGCAAACTTCCTGATGCTGGACTCAATCCCCTAGTCCAGACCATCAATAAAGATATTGAACAGGACTGGGCCCAGCACTAATCCTTGGGGACCACCACTGGTGACAGCTGCCAACTGGATGTGGCACCATTCACCACCACCCTAGGCCCAGCCCTCCAGCCTGTTCTTTCATTTTGGAGCTAGCATGACAGCAGAATGGTGTTGAATATCAGTAGCAGATAGAACTCAACCTGTGGCAGGCTTAGAGATGGAAAGCTTAAGAGATCTTAGATTATTAAAGATTCGTCACAGTGAAACATGCTTTGAGATAAAGGTTCTGATTTTAAGGCTATCTCTTAGGATCTGGTCCCAGGATCACAGGATCACAGAATCACAGAATGTCAGGGGCTGGAAGGGATCTTGAAAGATCATCTAGTCTCACCCACCTGGCAGAGGCGGATCACCTAAACCACATCACACAGAACCACATCTAGGCGGGTTTAGAGTATCACCAGAAAAGGAGACTCCACAACCCCTTTCAGAGGGTGGTGATAATTTGGTCATACTTGTAGAGTATATGCTTCAAGTATCTACTCCACAATCCATAGACTGATTCTTGTCTGAGAAACTTTTATATAAGGCTAAGATATTTATTTTTCTACTTCTGAATGTGTTCAGTATGAGCAGAGCATTGCAATGGCTACAGTGCTGATACAATGCTGTTCATTCTTTGCGCTGATTGGGGAAAGTATAATAAGTGTTCACTGTAGAAATATTTGGAGCTGAACTTGGAACAAACAAACTTAACAAAAGTAGTGCTGAAGTCCTACCTGCTGGTGTTGGATATGCCTATTCAAAGTACCTAGAAGTCTCAAAGCAAGTAATCAGCTAACATCTGGTACTATCACTGCTTGTATTTAAATTGCCTCTTGACACTGAACTTTAATATATTGGGAGCATCTTTCAGGACATTTCTCTTTTTATTTCACAGGAATTACCACCAAGTTAATGATTTACTTTTAAAACTAAAATAAAATGTATTGATGTGATGATCTTGCATAGAGCCCAATGAATGAAACAAGCTGCTTTGGTCTTTGGCAAACTTTCAGGCGGATGGCCAAAGATTTCTAGTGTTCTATCAGTTGAATGCTTCAATAAAGTCTACTACATTAGGTAAGATATATTGAACATCAATGAGCAAGTGGTAGATGAGCAGTAACTGAAATTATTCAATGGTTTCAGGAGGTAAATACATCATTTGCTTTACATCTTTATTTCATTTCACCATATCAGACAAAATGACTAAACATGACTGCTTCTGTCTTAGCAGATTCATAATGTGTGCTATGAAACACTCGGACCCTGTCCTCAGTGTTTTCATTCTTAATTGCAACTGAGTGCTGTGTCCAGTTCTGGGCCCCTCAATTCATGAAAGATGTAGAGATACTGGAAGGTGTCCAGAGAAGGGCAACAAAGCTGGTGAAGGGCCTGGAACACAAACCTGATAAGGAAAGGCTGAGGGAGCTGGGGGTGTGCAGCCTGGAGATGAGGAGGCTCAGGGCAGACCTCATTGCTGGCTATAGCTACCTGAAAGGAGGTTGTAGCCAGGTGGGGTTGGTCTCTTCTGCCAGGCAACTAGCAACAGAAGAAGGGGACACAGTGTCAAGTTGTGCCAAGGGAGGTCTAGGCTGAATGTTAGGAGGAAGTTGTTGGCAGAGAGTGATTGGCATTGGAATGGGCTGCCCAGGGAGTTGGTGGAGTTGCCATCCCTGAAGGTGTTCAAGCAAAGCCTGGTTAAGGCACTCAGTGCCATGGTCTATTTGACTGGATAGGGCTGGGTGCTAGATTGGCCTGGATGATCTTGGAGGTCTCTTCCAACCTGGTTGAATCTATGATTCTATGATTTCTACAGATACACACGAGGAGAAAAATTTGGAGGACATCTCTATTAATAACTATAAACCCATATGGCAATTCTTCTTATCAACAGTATTAATAAAATGCTAACCAAAATGTATGGAGAAATTATAACACTTTTAACCAACCATTTCTAAGTAGCGCTGCAGTTTTTTATCGCATTGCTTGTATAATAACGTGTACTGCATTCAGCTTAACTATGTTTAATATTGCAACTCTGTCTACTATACCTTTCTTCCTAAGTATGTGATATGAACCATGACATTACAATCTTAAAGCTGTAACAAGAATGAGTTATGTTTGTACTATTTCCCATTCTCATTATATTCTTTGTCACACAATGAATTAATGTTGTGCCATTCTCTGTTCTCATTACAATCTTTTCCTTATGAATGGGACATCAGAATTTTAATGTCTTTTGTAATCTCTGAGTTATAGAAGTGTCTTACACCACTATGACCTTGCTAATATTTTGCATGGTGATTGGCTGGCTGCACACTTCTATATGTGAAGTTACAATGAGCAGCCAATCAAGTGGTTCTGAGAGTGGCTGATTCTGAGTTACAAAAACCTGGAGGAATGTCCAGGGACCCAAATGTGTTACTGCTGCTCTCAGAGACACAAGGAAGTGTTCATTCCTATCCCAGGTATGAATCAAATATCAGTATTTTAGTTTCCACAAATTATGAAGCACTTAGAAGAATGACAATATAACAGGCTCACAGGATGTTAGAGGTTGGAAGGCACCCAAGGAGATCATTGAGTCCAACCCCTCTGCCAGAGCAGGACAATACTATCTAACACAGATCACAGAGGAACACATCCAAACAGGCCTTGAAAGTCTCCAGAGAAGGAGACTCCACAACCTCTCTGGGGAGCCTGTTGCAGTGCTCTGGGACCCTTACTGGAAAGAGGTTCCCCCTTGTGTTGAGGTGGAACCTCTTGTGCTGCAACTTACACCCATTGCTCCTTGTCTTATCCCAGGGAGCAAGTGAGCAGAGACTGTCCTCCCTATCCTGGCCAGCCCTCAGATATTTATAAACATTTATTATCAAATCCCCACTAAGTCTTCTTTTTTCTAGACTAAAAACTCCCAAGTCTCTCAGCCTCTCCTCATAAGCCATGCCCTCCAGTCCCCTAATCATCCCCTGTTTAAGGGGGACAGAGATCTGGTGGAGAGAGTCCAGCGGATGGCTACAAGGATGATGAGGGGACTGGAGGACATGGCTTATGAGGAGAGGCTGAGAGACTTGGGACATTTTAGTCTGGAGAGGAGAAGACTTAGAGGGGATTTGATAAATGTTTATAAATATCTGAAGGCTGGCAAGGAGGTGGAGGCCAGACAGGCTCTGCTCACTTACTCTCTGGAATAGGACTAGGAGCAAAAGGTGTAAGCTGCAGTAAAAGAAGTTTCACCTCAACACGGGGGAACTTCTTTACTGTAAGGGTCATAGAGCACTGGAACAGGCTCCCCAGAGAGGTTGTGGGGTCTCCTTCTCTATAGAATCAACCAGGTTGGAAGAGACCTCCAAGATCATCGAGTCCAACCTATCACCCAGCCCTAGCCAGTCAAGGCCTGTCTGGATGTGTTCCTCTGTGATCTGTGTTAGATAGTATTGTCCTGCTCTGGCAGGGGGGGGTTGGACTTGATGATCTCCTTGGGTCCCCTCCAACCCCTAACATCCTGTGAGCCTGTGATTAGCTTTTAAAAAAATCTTTTCATTGAATCATAATGCAGCCTGATATAAATCAGAGCATATTTCAGAAACCTGGAGAAAACAGACTATAAATTATAAAAAGGATTTGTGTTTATCAAATATGCTTTTCATGTTAGTTGATTCTTGAAAGCATTTTCCAGTTTACCCAGTGTAAATTATATATATGATGATGATGAATAAATGCAGATTTCCCTTTATTTTTTCATGTTATCATGTAGTAAATACATGTTCATAACCCTAAGGAGGTGGTATTAAAACTTGCTTTGTGAGAAATAGTTACACTCGGTGAGGAAAATGTTAATACTGGCGTGTTGAATATGATGACAAGTAAATTGGCATATGTCAGTCAGCACTGTGTTGGAATAATGCCAATAACTTAGTCTTTTGGGGAGAGTATAATTTTCTTTAAAAATAACTATAAACAACAAACAGTGTTTCACTTAGGTGCTGCTGAAACCCATAACTACGAAATCACAACCTTCTCATCATTCTGAAATATGTAAGTAGGTTGCTTTGCTTAGGAAACTCTCATTAAGAATTGTGCAAACCCATTTAGACTTTATGGTGACTATGGGAATGAGGACACTCAATGAAGCTTAAGAACTTCGCTATAAGTCTCAGGAAAAGGTGTATAGCACATATAATGCTTTACCCAGAATCATAGAGTCATAGAGTCATAGAAACAGTCAGGGTTGGAAGGGACCACAAGGATCATCTAGTTCCAAATCCCCTGCCATGGCCAGGGACACCCTACCCTAGAGCAGCCTGCACACAGCCTCATCCAGCCTGGCCTTAAACACCTCCAGGCATGGGGCCTCAACCAGTCCAGCCTCTCACCACTCTCATGCTGAACAACTTCCTCCTCACATCCACTCTGAATCTCCCCACCTCCGGCTTTGCTCCATTCCCCCTAGTCCTCTCACTCCCTGAGAGCCTAAGAAGTCCTTACCCAGCTTTTTTTTAGTCCCTCTTCAGATCCTGGAAGGCCACAAGAAGGTTACCTGGGAGCCTCCTCTTCTCCAGACTGAACAGCCCCAATGCTTTCAGTCTGTCTTCATAGCAGAGCTGCTGCAGTCCTCTGAGCATCCTCATAACCCTTCTCTGGACACGCTCCAGCACATCCACATCCCTCTTGTAATGGGGGGCTCCAGAACTGGATGCAGTACTGCAGGTGGGGTCTGATCAGAGCAGAGTTGAGGGGGAGAATCACCTCCCTCGAGATGGACTGTTGTCCAGCTTTACTTTTCAATCCAAAGTGGTAGCTATATGCTGTAAGAAACATGGATCAGCAGTGGTTCTTACACTCGGCTTCTTTAATTAGCTTTTTCTTTTAAACTCATTGCCTTGTATCCTCAGCATCTCACAGATTCTAAATTAATTTATCTCTATAATATTCCCAGTAAGGTAAAGAAATATGTTACAGCTGGGGAACTGAATGTAGATAGAATTATTTGCCTGACTTAGCCTAGTAGCAATGTCATTAACTCTGTCTCTTTACATATAGTCAGGTGTGTGAAGGAAAAATAAGGGTCTGGAGCCTACACGATGAGTTAGGAACATTGGGAACTAGTAGGCAGAGTTACACACAGAGAATTTCTTAGATTGGAAAAGACCTTCAAGATCATAGAATCCAATCATTAGTTTCACACTGACAAGTCCTTGACTAAACCAAATCCCTCAGCCCAACATCTAATCCACTTTTGCTTTTTTAGGAGATTTGATTGAATCTACTCCATTGTCAAAGTTTAGAATGCTGGACAGGGAATGCCCGGAAGAGCTTCTATACTAAAAAGTATGAATGGGTCCAGATTCAGATTGTAAACAATATCAGCAACTGTACATTTTAGAAAGTTGTTGAATTTTAATCTTCTATGTAGCTTTTAAGAATAACTTACAAATGGATAAGAACTTCCTTCCCTTCCGTGGCTACACTACCATGTTTGAATCATCATAAAATCAGAGAATCAGTCAGGCTTGGAAAGGACCACAAGGATCATCTAGTTCCAACTCCCCTGCCATGAGCAGGGACACCCTACCCTATACCAGCCTGGCCACAGCCTCATCCAGCCTGGCCTGATCATGTTCATTATAACTCTGAGGAAATGAGGTGAGTTGGGAAGACTGCATTCTGATGCCATGACATTCCCTTGCACATCAAAGCACCTGTAATCCAAAAGCATTGTTTTCTGGATAACCTGAGAACTGCTTTTTTGTCTTTGAGATAACTATTCCCTGTCTGTAGCAGAAAATATCTGTAGCAATTCCAAAAAAAAAATCAAGTAAGTCCCAGTAGTCAAGCCACAGCTGCAGTGCTCATTAATGCCCATGCTAAGGAGAAGGTGCATCCAGGAAACCAAACCCACCAGTCACAGTTGACATTTTTGGGAAGAAATTGTTGGGATTATGCTGTGACAGAAGATTATTATTAATTCATTCAAGAGTCAAAGAGCACTGACCTTGATAAATTACCTCATTTGTTACTAATTTTATGTCTTTAAATGCACCTATTTTTTTCCCCTTTGTTTGCCTCTTTTTGTATATTCAGCATCTACTTATGCTGTGGTCCCTTACATTTAAACTGGTGTTCCCATCAGCATTTAATTACCGACAAACTCAACTGTGCAATAAAGTCGAGTGAAGAATATGTGTAAAGTTTGAAGTTTGTCTTTGGAGAGTTGACTTAATTTGATTTGGGTAATGTAGTTAGGCTAAATGGAGTTCACATAACACAAATTTTGTCTCAGAACAGTGGTATCCATGGCTTACTTG
Organism: Pogoniulus pusillus; assembly: GCF_015220805.1. NCBI lineage: Eukaryota > Metazoa > Chordata > Aves > Piciformes > Lybiidae > Pogoniulus > Pogoniulus pusillus. The sequence goes on from NC_087266.1 coordinate 33,747,347, forward strand.
AGAAAGAAAATTCGTGTATCTTCAACTTTGAAGCAGTCCATTTACAGGACAACCTCATAACTCATAGAATTGTAGAATCGTTAAGGTGGGAAAAGACCTCTAAGACCTTCAAGTTCAACAATTAACCCAGCACTAGGATGACCACTAAACCATGTCCTGAAGTGGTGCAATAAACCCAGGCAGCACTACGGGCTGGGGACGTCGTGGCTGGAGAGCATCCAGGAAGGAAGGGACCTGGGGGTCCTGGTAGATAGTAGCTGAAGATGAGCCAGCAGTGTGCCCAGGTGGCCAAGAGAGCCAATGGCATCCTGGCCCGCATCAGCAGCAGTGTGGCCAGTAGGACAAGGGAGGTTGTTCTTCCCCTGTACTCAACATTGGTCAGGCCACACATTCAGTGCTCTGTCCAGTTCTGGGCTCCGCAATTCAAGAGAGATGTTGAGATACTGGAAGGCGTCCAGAGAAGGGTGACAAAGCTGGTGAGAGGCCTGGAGCACAGCCCTGTGAGGAGATGATGAGGGAGCTGGGGCTGTGCAGTCTGGAGAAGAGGAGGCTCAGGGCAGACCTCATTGCTGCCTACAACTACCTGAAGGGTGGCTGTAGCCAGGTGGGGTTGGTCTCTTCTCCCAGGCAACCAGCAAAAGAGCAAGGGGACACAGTCTCAAGTTGTGCTGAGGTACGTCTAGGCTGGATGGAGAAAGTTGTTGGCAGAGAGAATGATTGGCATTGGAATGGGCTGCCCAGGGAGGTGGCGGAGTTGCTGTGCCTGGAGGTCTTCAAGCAAAGCCTGGATGAGGCACTTAGTACTAAAGTCTAGTTGATTGGCATGGACTGGGTGCTAGGTTGTCCTGGATGGTGTTGGAAGTGTCTTCCAACCTGGTTGGAGTGTTGGCCCTGTGGGGGTGAGGATGCAGATGGATTAGTTAGGCAGGTTAGAAAGAGAAGTGTAGCCCAAAAAGCCCAGAAGAGACTTCCTTATCTATATTTATGTTCTTGTTCTTATACATCTCAGCAAGCCTATGAGTGCAGCAGACATCACCATTGTTTCCTTTTCACAGCCTATCAGCTAATTATTGTCACCAAAATATCCCAGGTAGGCTCAAACTAGCACAAGTATATGTTTTTATATCATATATTAGGTATAAATTATGAATTATGTGTGTGTGTGCATCTATCTAATTCTAATTTCCTTAAGTAACATAATGCCTTTTGAGCTTTCTACTTAATAGTGATCTCCTTTAGCTACAAATTCTCCCATTTCTGGTGTTAAAAATATTCTACACCAAGCTTACATACAGAAATAACTTGTGCAATATACTCTGAAAGTGAAAATTCTCACAGAAGTAAGTGCAACCACTTCTGTTCTGAAGTACATTAGCACTGTGCTTCTCAGCATTTTAAGGTGTGAAGCAAAACAATAGATCTTATTCAGCTGAAAATGTGAGGGGAAATTAGATAAGCAGAAGGTAATTATCCAGGTTAGAATTTGGCCATAACACAGGAGCTGACACCTCCTATCAAGAGGTGTGTAATCACATCGTGTGATTCTTCTGCAAGGAGCACTATACAGAGCAGTGCTCCTTTTCAATGCTCTTGTGAACAGCGGTTTGCAGTATATGTTATTTTCAAGGCTTCCTGAAATTTCTCTGTAACTGCTTTCAAGGCATTTCCCCCAGTGCAGAGATTTTTTTTTTCTTAAAGAACATGCTCTGAAAAGCACTGACAGCCTCTTCAGCAAAAGAGCCAGGATTGTCAGCCATTGATGCAAAAACCTGAATCTGCTTTGACACCCCAGAATAAGCTTCTGGCAATGTTATGTCTTTCTTTTAGATGTTTGGATAAATCACACAGCTCAGAAGCTGCATCATACATTCTGCTTAAGTTATAAACAAATGCTGCTGAGGTAAGGATATTTCTCAGTCCGCTGTACTGAATCTCTACATGTCACTTGGCTGCATCAGTGAAATGTTTGCTCAAGGCTTGGATGTGCATTCCAAGCAGCTTACACAGATCTTCCATGAGACCAAATCAAACAGATGTCTGTACTACTGCTCATTCTTTGCTCAAGCATCTGCACTTCTCTACCAGGAACATAGTGTTTGGAGCAGCTGTCAATCCAGAATAGACATATAAGAAGGAGAGAAGAATTTGTGCTGATCACTGCTGCTATTCATTTCTGTCCTCAGTAAGACCTGTGATCAGGGCAAGTGAGGGCCCTTTCCTAATGGCTGTGACACCAAATCACTCATTCTCCCTTCATGTAATTAGTGGTTGCTGGCAACTGGACCCAGACTGACATTGAGGATCCACTTAGGTATGGTAGTGTAGTTGAAATATTTGCAAGCTTTGAGACCATCAGTCTTATCTCTCTATCTAATGACATTTTAACCTATTCATTTTCTCACTTGGAGTAGCAACTACATTAGTACCATGGTCTAGTTGACTGGATAGGGCTGGGTGACAGGTTGGATTGGATGATCTTGGAGGTCTCTTCCATCCTGGTTGATTCTATGATTCTATGTGTCTCTTCTCTTGATTTCTGCAAAGCCCAAACCTTCGATGTCTGCTCCTAGAAGGCAACAGAGGCTTGAGGGAGATGACACTAGAACAGTCATGTAATTAAACCTTTGTGGAGGAGGAAGATTAGCAGGTATCCAACAGGCAACATGGGAAACATACGGGAAGTCTTAACTTTCTCAACTTTCTTCTTTTTAAGGGGTCTCTCTGCAGCCTTGAAAAACGCATGTGTGAGAAACAAGTATTAGGAAGAAAAATACCTTCCCTGTTCAGGCATTTAAGTGTTTCTGTTGTTGTTGTAGTTGTTGTTGTTGTTGTTGTGGGTTTTGTTTGTGTGCTATTTTGAAGCTCAACAGAATATTTTGGTAAGAGGAATTAGATGATAGACTGTGAAAAGGAAGCAATGGTGATGTCTGTTGCACTCATAGGCTTGCTGAGATGTATAAGAATCATAGAATCATAGAATCAACCAGGTTGGAAGAGACCTCCAAGATCACCAAGTCCAACCCACCACCCAGCCCCATCCAGTCAACTAGACCATGGCACCAAGTGCCCCATCCAGTCTTTTCTTGAACACTTCCAGGGATGGTGCCTCCACCACCTCCAGTGCCAATCACTCTCTCTGTGAAGAACTTCCTCCTAACGTCCAGCCTATACCTACCCTGGCACAACTTGAGGCTGTGTCCTCTTGTTCTATTGATGGTTGCCTGGGAGAAGAGGCCACCCCCCACCTGGCTACAATGTCCTTTCAGGTAGTTGTAGACAGCAATGAGATCACCCCTGAGCCTCCTCTTCTCCAGGCTAAACACCCCCTGCTCCCTCAGCCTCTCCTCATAGGGTTTGTGTTCCAGGCCCTTCACCAGCTTTGTTGCCCTTCTCTGGACACGTTCCAGCACCTCAACATCTTTCTTGAATTGAAGAGCCCAGAACTGGACACAGCACTCAAGGTGTGGCCTGACCAGTGTTGAGTACAGGGGAAGAATAACCTCCCTTGTCCTGCTGGCCACACTCTTCCTAATGCAGGCCAGGATGCCATTGGCTCTCTTGGCCACCTGGGCACACTGCTGGCTCATCTTCAGCTTACTATCTATCAGTACCTCCAGGTCCCTTTCCTCCTGGCTGCTCTCCGGCCACTCAGTCCCCAGCCTATAGCACTGCTTGGGGTTGTTGTGGCCAAAGTGCAGAACCCTTCACTTGGCCTTGTTCAATGTCATCCCATTGGCCTCTGCCCACCCATCCAGCCTGTCCAGGTCCCTCTGCAGGGCTCTCCTACCTTCCAATAGATCAACACCTGCTCCCAGCTTGGTGTCATCTGCAAACTTACTGATGCTGGACTCAATCCCCTCGTCAAGGTCATCAATAAAGATATTGACTTACTCAAGTCTACATAATTCCATAACCAGAAGTGACACATTAATTGTGCTTTAATCCTAAGGAAGGGAAGCAAAATGTTTATTATCTGTGTTTCCATTTCACACTTTGGTTCACTCTGTGTGTTGCTTTGTGACTTCTTCAGGAGTTAATATTTCCATTTTGTTGCCAGTTGCCCTGTTTCCATGAGACAAGCAAAGGAGGTTGAAAGTGAGGCAAAGAATAAAAGTCCAAAGGTGAGCTAATGAATACTGGTGTTCATCTGGCAGACACCACCACAACTGTCTTACTGTGTTAAAAACCCCTGTCAAATTACTAACAGCACATTTCAAACATAAGGGAGTGTATTTGTGCCTTGCTATATAGTGTAAGTCTTGCTGAATGTCAGTTTAGAGTAAAGGGAAGCTTCAAAGTTGCCTCTTCTAAATTCAGCTATCTGTATGATAGGCATCTACTTAAAGTCAGCATTCACCCTCGGGAGTAATAGAAAGAGCTGGAAATGTCCAGAACAAATCTCTTTAGAAGCTGCTTTATTCTACCTGGTTTAGAAACTTGTATAGATTGTATTGTTGCAGCCTTTCAGTACTAAAATGAATCATATAAGAAAGATGAGGACAATCTTTTTAGCAGGACCTGCTATGACAAAACAAATGATAAGGGTTTTACAATAAAGGAAAGCAGATTTAGAGTAGGTATAAGGAAGAGAATTTACAATAAGGGTTGTGAAACACTGGAACAGGTTACCCAAAGAGGTAGTGAATGTCTTGCTCCTGGAAACATTCAAGGTCAGATTGGATGGGGCTCTGACCTACCTGATCTAGTTAAAGACGGGCGTTCTTTCTGCAGGGGAGTTGGAATAGATGACCTTTAAAGGTCCCTTCCAACCCAAAACATTTTATGATTTTAAGATTCTGTATCGCAGTCTGGAAGAGTCATCCTCCCTGGATTAACAACAGAGTAAGTAAAGACTAAACAACAAACTTTTTGATGAGAAAAGGTTAATTGACAGGAATGACAACAGCACTTGTACCTGATTGGTTTCCTTTGACAGAGAATGGCTCAGAGACTTACAAGACTGAATTGGCACAAGGATGACGAAAAAGAACTATGACAGCATACATACAAAAAAGGGAAATGAAGAGATATATGGAACATTTTGAACTTGGTAATTCCAATAGGTTTTTTATAACTGAAAATATAATCACATGGAGACAACCTTAGAGGTCTTCTTGAACCAAAATTATTCTATGATTGTAAGACAATCTTGTAAGACAGTAGAAGCCCCCATAACATTTGAAACACAAATCCTGAAAGAGATAACCTGGAGAAGCCCTCACCCAACTGCACAGCAGGCTTGGCTAGTATGTGGCCACCAAAAGCACAGTTGTGCAATTAAGACTGTGTTCCCTGCAAAAAAAAAAAGGTATCTGGAACAAAACAAAAGCTTTTCAGCTGGCATCATAGAATCATAGAATCAACAAGGTTGGAAGACACCTCCAGAATCATCCAGGACAACCTAGCACCCAGCCCTGGCCAATCAACCAGACCATGGCACTAAGTGCCTCAGCCAGGCTTTTCTTGAACACCTCCAGGCACACCAACTTCACCAGCTCCCTAGGCAGCCCATTCCAATGCCAATCACTCTCTCTGCCAACAACTTCCTCCTAACATCCAGCCTAGACCTCTCCTGATTGCACAACTTGAGACTGTGTCCCTTTGTTCTACTACTGGTTGCCTGGGAGAAGAGAACAATCCCCAGCTGGCTACAGCCTCCCTTCAGGTAGTTGTAGACACCAATGAGATCTACCCTGAGCCTCCTCTTCTCCAGGCTGCACATCCCCAACTCCCTCAGCCTCTCCCCACAGAGCTGTGTTCCATGCCCCTCATCAGCTTTGCTGCCCTTCTCTGGACATGTTCCAGTATCTCAACATCTCTCTTGAATTGAGGAGCCCAGAACTGGACACAGCACTCAAGGTGTGGCCTGACCAGTGTTGAGTACAAAGGAAGAATAACCTGCCTTTTCCTACTGGCCACACTCTTCCTGATGCAGGCCAGGATGCCATTGGCTCTCTTGGCCACCTGGGCACACTGCTGGCTCATCTTCAGCTACTATCTACCGTTACCTCCAGGTCCCTTCCTTCCTTCCTGGCTGCTCTCCAGCAGCCTGTAGTTCTGCTTGGAATTGTTGTGGCCAAAGTGAAGAATTCTGCACTTGGCCTTGTTCAATCTCATCCACTTGGCCTCTGCCCACTTGACTATTTGAGGTAACACATGCACTGTAATCACAGAGATACATTGTGGTCCTATGGTAATAGTCTCAAGGAAAGAAAAGAGATGACTAGATGAAATGCATGCAAATTTGGGGGTCAAATGCAAAAAATAGCACAGAAAATATTTTCAGTCAGAATCATTATCACGTGAATTATGAGCTGCATGAAAATTATGTATGTGGCAATTAATTGATGTCATTTATTTCTGACGTGGGGAAATATGGAATATCGGTGGGGTTTAGGTTCAGTCTTCTATCTAACCTTTACATTAATAATTTGAAAGACACAGTAAATTTACTGGGAGGATTAATGACAAGGACAGAAGAGGAACAAAAGACATCCCAGAGAGATTAGGATAGAAAACAGCAAAGTCAGTTACATGCTGAGCTGATGTGAATTAACACAAGCAAAATAATCCGAAATGCCAATACTGTGTGAAAGGCAGAAACTGAAAGGACTTTATGTGGGGTGAAGAAGCACATTAAATGTGAAATTGAACTGTGATGTGCTGTGATAGCCAAAAAAAATGCCATTGGTTTTGGAATGAAGCATCTCACTGTAGAGTATGAAGATAGTACTCCTTTTCACTGAATGCTGGTGTGATCCCATCCCCTACTCTATTCCTTTCAGGGTATCTCATTGTTAGAATTACAGTTCATAAAGAGACAAAGTGATTAGGAACCAAGAAATTGTTGACCCTGGGTGGTGAGGGTAGAAATGAGGGAACTAAGTGTGGAGACATAGGTAGCAATATTTAAAGGAAGAACATAACACATCAAAAATGTCTTGGCACTTCCAAGGATGGAAAAGAATTGGCTGGTATTAATCTGGCTGTAACTGAGCTAAGGCTGCAAAATAATAGATAAATGCAGTTAAAATAACAAAGTATATTTCCTGCCAATTGTCCCTATTAGGCTATCTTCCAAGGGAAGCTTGAGACATTAAAAAGTGGATTGGACAGAGTTGTGTCAGATGTAGTGTTTTATACAGGTTAGTAAGTGGTTTCTGTCAGTAATATGGGCCAAATATATCAAGACGGCTTACAGTTCCGGCTGCTGCTAGGAGCAGGTATTCAAGTACAGAATGTGTCTCTGATTCTTCTGTGATGTTCTTCAGTGAGGTGCCCTTGCATTTTCCTTTTCCTAGGGATCTTTGATTTTTTTCAATCCCTAACTGGCTGTACGGATCACAGAATGCAACATTTCTGGTGTTTAAGGCCAGGCTGAGTGGGGCTCTGGCCAGCCTGATCTAGGGTAAGGTGTCCCTGGGTATGGCAGGGGGGTTGGAACTAAATGATCCTTGTGGTCCCCTCCAACCCTGACTGATTCTATGATTCTGTGATTCTAATATGAGGTTTCTAGCTGACCATGTCTGAATATGTGCTGTTTCCAGTTTATACCCTGTGTTTAGTTAAGAATGTTCTGAGACAATACTCTAAAATGTTATTAATCCCTTTCATTATTGTTTTTCAGCATTGTGGGCACATACCATGTGCCAGGAATAGACTGTGAGGTTTAGTTTTCTTGCCTGACAGATTAATATTTCTCTCTTGAATAGGAGAACTTGGTTTCAGAAAGATTTATCAGGTTAAAAAAAGGTTTTGATTTAATATTTGAAGATGGAGTTAGCCTCCCGCTGTGCTTTAAGCATTTGAAAACCTGCTGCAAAGTGGCATTTCAAAGACAGCTTAATATTAAATTCAGTTTGCAATATTCATATCTAATTGTTGTAAGACCCGTTGTTCTCTTAATAAGTGGCAGAATAACAATGTTATTATGTTTGGCTTTCACACGCATTTTTAGACCTTTGTTAAAGGACATTGTTCTTGCAAGGACTTTCCTCAAAGCAAAGAAAAACATTTACATATGCAGTAGATAAACTCCTACAGCTTCAGAGCAGTCTGGGTGTTTATCATCTTGTGCAGAACTGATTTGAGTGTTATTCTGCTCATCTATTCTCTGACTACACGTTGTATTCCCATTTAAGCATTGGCTAGTTATGTTATCCAAATCACTCCATTATGAAAACAAAATACCCAGGAATATGAAACGATGTGAATAGGAAAAGACACCATTATTTTTTTTACAAGCAGCATGCCGCCTAGTCCTCTGTGCTTTCTTCTAGAGCAGCAGTAACGTCATAAAGAATTTTATATGACCTGAGCACGGGTGTTATTGAGTGATTTAAAACCATTTTCCCATTGTAACTCAGCTGTCCTGCATTTTTAGAGATTGTTTTTTACCAGTAGTACTGAAAATATCAGGAGAGCAGTTGTAGAAGTGACACCGGCTACTTGCTTCTGTTGGATGGCTTTTATCTGGCGTAAAACTATTAAGCATACAGTCATTATGAATCATTAATAGCCTGACAGCAAAGTTGACTGCAGTGGGAAAATCAAGTCAGTTTTATTATTCATTAAGACATTCCTGAAGGAGCTAACTTTTCACAGAACGAATAGACAATAGAATTACAATATTTCATACTTATGAATGTGGTCATGTGTTAAACTACTTTGCCTTATTATAATCAGATTTTTTTTCAGTTACTTATGCTAATCATTTTGGTAACATTTTTATTGCATGCATTCTGCTTAATTCAAAACCTGTCTTCCAGGATATTGAAGCAATGTTGAATTTCTTTGTAATACTTACATTGTACACATCTTCCTGTATTAATTTCTAGTTCCTCCAAGGAATTTTATAAACTAAAATGAGGCCAGCTATGAACTTAAACCTAGTCTGAAGACAATGCCATGCTTTCCTCTTAATATATGTTTTTTTCTGTTTCCCAAACAGCTTTCAAAAAGGTGTGGAGAGTTGTGATAAGAACAAGGTCAGGGAATGGAATATATATTAATGATGAAGCTGGTGAGAGGCCTGGAGCACAGCCCTGTGAGGAGAGGCTGAGGGAGCTGGGGATATGCAGCCTGGAGAAGAGGATGCTTAAGGCAGACCTCTTTGCTGTCTACAACTACCTGAAGGGAGGCTGTAGCCTGGTGGGGGTTGATCTCTTCTGCCAGGCAACCAGCAACAGAACAAGGGGACCCAGTCTCAAGTTGTGCAGTCAGGGGAGGTCTAGGCTGGATGTTAGGAGGAAGTTGTTGGCAGAGAGAGTGATTGGCATTGGAATGGGTTGCCCAGGGAGGTGGTGGGGTCACGGTCCCTGGAGGTGTTCAAGAAAAGCCTAAGGCACTTAGTGCCATGGTCTGGTTGATTGGCATGGACTGGGTGCTAGGTTGGACTGGATGATCTTGGAGGTCTCTTCCAACCTGGTTGATTCTGTGATTCTATGATTCAATGTACTAAGCACTTATATATAAAAATGGCACAAAATTCCCCGACATAATAAATAGTGCTTACAAGATATAGATGCATCACAGACAGAGGGAGAGGGGGAAATACAAAGAAACAGTAAAGTGATATTTGTAAATATGATCAGCTATTTTCTTGAAAGCACAGCAATGCAGAATGGCAACTTTGGTCAGCTCTGAGAGTTAAATGATAGACAATACTGTGCAGGGCTTTGGAGATTTAAAGAACTACTTAAACTTTCATTGAAAGAGAATTCCAAGAGTAGGACAAAATGATGATCTGGGTAAACACAGCACTTTGGAGGCCAAGGAAGCATCTGTCAGGATCAAACTAAAGAGTTTTTGACTTTGTGAATGTTAAAACAATGACCACCAACAAAAAAATACCTGGCTGTGTGACTGAATGGAAAATGCTAGAGATATTATGCAACAAGAAACTGCTGGAGTTGTTGAAGACATTGCTAGAAGGTTAATGATACCTTAGTCATCAGTGACATTGGGATTATGGGCCTCAATGACAGGTAGGATGCTAGTATTCTTCACAGTGATTAGGAAGCAGATAAAAAGGGAGGAATTGCGAGGGAAGAATATCAATGCTATTTCAACCATGTTCTGTCATTGTTCCTTATGCTTAGGTGAAGAGGTCTCACTGTCTCTTACTCCTTCAGTGTACTTCTGACAGCTTATCCCGATCTTTCCATTTAATCACTGGTTTTATTCTCTCATTGGGGGGCCAGGGGCAGGGGATTCGACTAAATTACCTTTGGAAGTCTCTTCCAGCCCAGATAATTCTATGATTCTATGATCTGCATTTTTAAGCAGTAGCTCATCCATCTCACTCCTTTCCCACATGCCTTTCAGAAAGTTGTTTAGGTTTCTGACCTCTCTGCTTCTCTCTTTATTGGTATTTCAAGTCCATTTGCACATGTGCTCTTGTGGCCAAGAAATCCAATGCCATTCCAGGTTGTATTAGAAGGGCTGTGTTTAGTAGGTTGAGAGAGGTTCCCCTCCCACTCTACTGTGCCCTGGTGAGGCCATACCTGGAATATTGTATCCAGTTCTTGACCCCTTAGTTCAAGTAGGACAGGGAGCTGCTTGAGAGAGTCCAGAGTAGAGCCACAAGGATGATTAATGGAGTGGAACATCTTCCTTACAAGCTGAGACTGAGAGAGATGGGGCTCTTTAGTTTGGAGAGGAGGAGACTGAGAGGTGACCTCATTAATGTTTATAAATATATAAAGAGTGAGTGCCAAGAGCATGGAGCCAGACTCTTCTCAGTGATGCCTGATGTCAAGGCAAGAGGCAATGGGTGGAAGCTGGGGCATAGGAAGTTTCATGTAAATACAAGGAAAATTTGTTCCTTGTGGGGATGACAAAACACTGGAACAGGCTTCCCAGGGGGATTGTGGAGTCTCCCTCTCTGGAGATATTAAAAACCCTTCTGAATGTGTTCCTGTGTGATCTGGTATAGGTGATCATGTTCTGGCAGGGAGGTTGGACTGGATGATCTTTCAAGGTCCCTTCCAGCCCTAACATTCTGTGACTGTGATTGTCTCAGTGTTTTCTCTCAAAAGCATTATATATTTTTTTCTCAGTTATTTAGCCTAGTAGAGATTAATAGATTTGTAGAATGGTTTAAGTTGGAAGGGATCTTGAAGATCATGTAGTTCCAGCTTTCCACTGTGAGCAGGGACATCTTTCCACCTTCCACTAGACCACATCACTCAAGGCCTCATCCAACCTGACCTTGAACACTTCCACATATGGGACCGTCCTGGAGTCCTGGGTACCCCAAATTACTCTCACACTTCTTTTGATGCATCCCAGAATACTGTTGGCCTTCTGTGCTGCAAGTGCACATTGCCAGCTCATGCTGAGTTTATCATCAGCTGACACCCTCAAGTCCTTCTCCTTGAGAGTGCTCTTGAGCCACTTCACACACTCCCAAGGAGACTCTGTCAAGCAACTCCCTGTCCTTATTCTTGCTTGGAACTTCCCCAGCCAGGTGTAGGACCTTGCATGTGGCCCTGTTGAACTTGGTCAGGGCCTACCTCTCAAGCCTGTCCAAGTTCCTTCCCTCCAGCATCAGACAGACTGCACAGCTTGTTGTCAGCTGCAGATTTGCTGAGGGTGCACTCAGCTTCACTGTCCATATCACTGACAAACTGTTAAACAACTGGTCCAGGTACAAACCCCTGAAAGATGCCACAGCTTTTAGCAAAGCTCTTCCTATACCTTCACTTCGAAGTACCTTGAGACCTGGTATGTTTGAGACATAAATCTAGGTACCTGATACATACTCATCTGTGGAGCAGAGGCTAAAATCCTGAAAAAAAATCACTGCTTTATTGCTGGTGTCATCCAAAGAATCTATACAGCTGAATTTCATATCTGAAACACGTAAGTAAAACCTAACCTGTATTTCTTTTAACATACCTTCATTCTAATAATTCTTTGCACTAACTGCAAGTGTCTCCAACTTGACAGCCAGTTTAGCACCAGACAACAATAGAATATTTCATTTCTGTAAGTTTATTTTATCTTGTTAAAATTCATATTTCCTTTTAAAAAACTGTGAAAGCCTTTTAATCATTTGCTGTCAAAATGCCAAGCAGGTTTTTTACATCAAGAATTGGTAAAGGCAAATAATTCTTTTTAAGTATTTTTTTTTTATTGTAAGATATGTTTTTTTCAGACTGAAAAAAAACCCCAATATAACATATAGGTTTTTAAAAAAGACAAAAGAATGAAAGGTAAATGGTGAATGGTACCAAATCCAGTTGGCAACTGTCACTAGTGGTGTGCCCCAAGGATCGGCGCTGGGCCCAGCCCTGTTCAATATCTTTATTGATGACCTGGATGAGGGATTGGGTCCAGCATCAGGAAGTTTGCAGATGACACCAAGTTAGGAGCAGGTGTGGAGCTGTTGGAGGGTAGGAGAGTCCTGCAGAGGGACCTGGACAGGCTGGATGGGTGGGCAGAGGCCAACGGGATGGGATTCAACAATGCCAAGTGCAGGGTTCTACACTTTGGCCACACCAATCCCAAGCAGCACTACAGGTTGGGGACAGACTGGATGGAGAGCAGCCAGGAAGAAAGGGACCTGGAGTGCTGGTAGATGGTAGCTGAATGTGAGCCAGCAGTGTGCTCAGTTGGCCAAGAGAACCAATGGCATCCTGGTCTGGATCAGGAACAGTGTGGCCAGTAGGACAAGGGAGGTTATTCTTTGCCTGTACTCAGCACTGGTCAGGCCACACCTTGAGTGCTGTGTCCAGTTCTGGGCTCCTCGATTCAAGAGAGATGTTGAGATACTGGAACATGTCCAGAGAAAGGCAACAAAGCTGGTGAGGGGCCTGAAGCACAGCCCTGTGAAGAGAGACTGAGGGAGCTGGGGGTGTTCATTCTGGGGAAGAGGAGGCTCAGTGCAGACCTCATTGCTGTCTACAACTACCTGAAGGTAGGCTGTAGCCAGCTGGGGATTGTTCTCTTCTGCCAGGCAAGCAGCAACAGAACAAGGGGACACAGCCTCAGGTTGTGCCAGAGAGGTCTAGACTGGATGTTAGGAGGAAGTTGTTTCCAGAGAGAGTGATTGGCATTGGAATGGGCTGCTCAGGGAGGTGGTGGAGTTGTCCTCCCCGGCGGTGTTCCCCTCAGAGGTGAAGCCTCTCTGAGGCACTTAGTGCCATGGTCTGGTTGATTGGCCAGGGCTGGATGCTAGGTTGGACTGGATGATCTTGGAGGTCTCTTCCAACCTGGTTGATCCTGTTATTCTATGGTTCTATGTAAAGATGAGACTTGCAGATCCATGGATGTTGCTCCACAGAGCATGTGTGTGTGCGCTGGCACTGGGGTGAATCAAAGTAGCCAGGATAATTTTCAGGCCTGAGAGATGAGAAGAACCTTGAAGGAGGTGCTACATGAGATCAAACTCCTGCAGGAATCACATTAGAAAGAATGCAGGTGGGATGGAAATGGGAGCTACCATATGCTGCTGAAAGCAAACGAAGATGAAAAGTCTCAAGTACTGGGTAGGAGGCTAAATAAGAAATAGGAAGTGAAAACAATGAGTTGAAGCAGTCTTCTTTGTTGGCAAAATAATCACCATAGCATTTTCTCATAGCCCATCTGTTTGTTCACTGCAGCTCCGCTGTGATTGCTCTAAGAGTGACCTCACTCTATGGCAAAAGCAGCAAAACTATTTTATGGTGCCTTTATTATTAATAATAATAATATGCTATCCATTTGTATTTATAGGCCATCCATGCCCAGGAGCCTCTGGGCACATAACAAAATATAACTAAAACACAGCTTAGTTTTAAAAAAGGCAACATGGCCCAATTAATTCCCCAATTAATTAATTTATTCTACATAGCTTTGAATTTTTGTCTAAGAATATTATGTAGGACATTTAAAAAAAAGAAGAGGAATGATTCCACTGACAAGCCAGGTAATTATTTTATTCAATGGTTTTTCTCAATGCAAATCTATTAATAGCTGGATCACTAGTGGGGGGCCAAATTCTGCCCTGAGGTAAATCCAGTACCATTTCACTGACTTCAAGGGAATTATACTTTTACTGGGAACAGAACTGGGCTGTTAAATTATAAGTGCCCAGTTATTCATAGAACTGAACTAAATTATTTTTCTTTTCTTCCTTTTTTTTCCTCCTTTCTTTCTTTTATTCCCCCCCCCCCCCAAAATATAGAAGTTAGCTCTAAATCACAAAACCAAACCTGAAGTATGTAAGGCAGTATGGGTATAGCTCTCCTTCTAAGAAAAAAAAAAGAGAAATAAACTCCCTCCATCTCCTTGAAAAGCATCCATCAGTCCCATTTGTGCTGGTAGGGCATAAATCCTGCCAGGATGGTTTAACTCGTGCTCTCCTCCTCCTGTTGTGGGTCTGGGAGTGAGTCAGATGAACAAACAATAAGGGTTTGACCCCAGCAAAGCCTTGAGGGCTAGGGGGTGCTGCCCTCCCCCTACCTGCATGGTCATACGAGGCATTAAGCTTTGAATCCATTGGCCAGAACAATGGTACTAGTGCCTATTGGCCAGTTTGATTTTCAAACTGAAGTATTTAAGAGGGGATGATTTAGAGAACTGCACCTTTCTGCACCTTGCCTTTCTGTGTTCAGCTTTTATCTGCATGGAGCCTTCCTGCCTCTCCACATTTCGGGTTCATTAAAGGCAGCCACATATTGCAGCTCACACCAGTGGCTTAGCAGCATCTTCTTCCCTCTGCCTGAAATATTTTGTATTTTACCCTGGGATCATTATCACAAGTTTGAAAGCATCTTTGATGCAGGAGACTTACTCAGGGACCAAAAGAGTCGTGAGTACCTCTGCTGGAGTGAATGCTGAGACTCCATAGGCATAGTTAGAATTCTTTCTGTTTTCGCATTCCTATTTTCCAAGTTCTGATGGTTTAAACTGTTTAATTCTGTGCAATTGCTTCCTGTCAACCAAAAGTCCAAAGAACCTCAGGGAATATTCCCCATTTTTTAATGTTAATAATGAAAAATAATATTCACACAGGAATTAATAGTCATCATTCATAACGATTATTAATTTTTGATACACCATTGTGTCCACGTGGTTCCATAAAAATACAGGCAGGGCTTGATGAGACCTCAGATACAATTCTCATTGTCAGAAAATAAATGACATATGAAAGGCAAGAGGACAAGGGAAAGGCAAACCCATTCAAATATTTAGTTTTTAATGTACAAGGCTGCACATCTTTTCTTCTCTTCCCATACCCAAAGTTTTCTGGACATTTGCTATGAATACACCATTAAGTATCACAGGAAAAGGTCATGCATGCTTTGATTAGCCTTTCAATGCTCTGAAGAGGAAAAGGATTTAGGTCTTAGGATCACTGCACCCATACACTGTTAGCCTGTTGGTGACACCTTATTACTGTGATGGGAAGGAAGAGGTGGGGCATGCGAACTCATCCTAGCCTGTCTTCCACGAGGGAATTCACACCCATATACTTTCAACATCTTATGTTTACATAAGGCCTCATTATTAGATAGCAATAATACTACTGATTTGCTGTAATTTACAGCTTTGATTTGAACATGAATCATTGACAAGCTTAAAGTAACACTGAAAACCAATTGTCAAACTGAAAGGACAGTTGTGCCTTGTACATGGTAGTAAAGAAACATTGGTAGCGTTCTTGCAGCAACTGCCATTAACTTCTTCCTGTTGTACAGAGTCTACAACTACCTGAAGGGAGGTTATAGCCAGGTGGGGTTGGTCTCTTCTGCCAGGCAACCAGCAACAGAACAAGGGGACACAGTCTGAAGTTGTGCCATCTAGGCTGGATGTTAATTCAAGAGAGATGTTGAGATACTGGAATGTGCCCAGAGAAGGGCAATGAAGCTGGTGAGAGGCCTGGAGCACAGCCCTTTGAGGAGAGGCTGAGGGAGCTGGGGGTGTGCAGTCTGGAGAAGAGGAGGCTCAAGGCAGACCTCATTGCTGTCTACAACTACCTGGGTGCTATGTTGGACTGGATGAGCTTGGAGGTCTCTTCCAACCTGGTTGATTCTATGATTCTACGAGGTACTTTGTGCCACCAGTAGTAACACCTGCTTTTCTGTGACATTAAATGACACTGTTTGTCACTTTATCAATAAAAGAAGACTATTTTTTCATTGTTAACATTTGTCTTTCATCCTTTTCTGTCCTTCTGCCTGCCTTATTAATACAAATAGCAAAAATAGTCAACCGGCCCCCCAAATTCAATTTGGAGCATAATACCACAATGACAGGAAATGTGAGTTAATAACTTGTTAACTTGGGACTAGAAAAAATCATTTTCCAGCATTATTTTAGAGTGCTCAGGTGACCTTGAACAAATCCCTCTATCCCTCTCTTTGCCTAAATTCCTCATTTATCTAACACAGGCAATGATTTGTCTTTACTTGTCGCTGTAAGGATAAGTGAAAAAAAAACCCTTAGAAAGCTCAAAATGAAACAAAATAGGGCATCTGAGTAAAAAATATCTGCAAAATAGCAGCTTAGATTTCAAGCACAGTCCTTCCTCCCTCCCTTTTTGTCTCCAAAGTTCTAGAAACAGAAGGATTGATAAGTACAGCAGTTACTCTTAGTTGTAGAATTGGATTTTATCAATGGTTTTATTTGAAATGGCCATGTTTGAGGATGGTTTAACTCAACATAAAAATGAATGGAGGTACTCCTTTTTTGTTGTTTATCAACCATTGTTGACATCTGTCAGAGTCTGAGATAAACACTATGTCCCAACATCTCAGAAAAAAAAAAAACCAACATGTGCTTTGAGCTAAGTTTCTGAGAAGTGCTAAGTGAGCATCCTGTTTGTACTCACTGTCCCAAAGATCCCCTCTTGCATGAGCTCAGACCCCCAGGAGCTCCCCAATATGCAACAGCTAGACAAGAAACCAGCCAAGGAATGCAGAGTGAGCCTGTGCATGCTACCATGGGACCACCTGCCTGTCTGCTGAGCTGGCATGGACTGAAAGACAACCACTCTGGACCACCATCCTGGAACAGAGCTCCTGTCACTTAACACACATAGGAGGTGAAGGCTTCCTGTTGTGACAGGTGATGATTTTGACCCAACCACACTCTGGCAGCTCCTGATTTATCAACAGCAGCCAGAGAAACCAGCTGGACAAGAGGGGGCTCAACTCTGGAAACTCCCTACCACACCCAGCATGCCCAATACAACTGGACTGATGCCTGGCGAAGCAAATCACTCCTGGAAAATGCTAAGTGATTCTCAGAAAATCATACATATTCAATGAGACAGCCAGGGGAAAGGAGAGAAGCTGAAACCTGCAAACGGAGCACTCCCCACCCACTCCCTTCAAATGGACTTCCAGGATGCCAATGACTGTGGGGTGACCTTTCTTCTCTGTGCACAGGGGTATTTACTTCTTTTCTTTCTCTTTCTTCCCCCATGTCTCTTTCTCTTTCCTTCTCTTCATTCCTCCCTATCCTCATGTATGTGCAATAAAGCTAGCCTATATGTTTGACACCATTTGTACCTTCTGTGCCTGAGACTCTGAACCTCCTATGCTCGGGACTCCTCCAGACTGGGACAACAGCACTTACAAAAATTGAGCCACAGAAGAATTTGCTACCATTGATAAATAAATTTACCAAAATTACTCCCAGCAGGAGCAGGGAGGTCATTCTGCCCCTGTACTCTGCACTGGTTAGACCACACCTTGAGTACTGTGTTCAGTTCTGGGCCCCCCAGTTTAGGAGGGACATTGAGATGCTTGAGCGTGTCCAGAGAAGGGCAACGAGGCTGGGGAGAGGCCTTGAGCACAGCCCTATGAGGAGAGGCTGAGGGAGCTGGGATTGTTTAGCCTGGAGAAGAGGAGGCTCAGGGGTGACCTTATTGCTGTCTACAACTACCTGAAGAGTGGTTGTGGCCAGGAGGAGATTGCTCTCTTCTCTCAGGTGGCCAGCACCAGAACGAGAGGACACAGCCTCAGGCTATGCCAGGGGAAATCTAGGCTTGAGGTGAGGAGAAAGTTCTTCCCTGAGAGAGTCATTGGACACTGGAATGGGCTGCCCGGGGAGGTGGTGGAGTCGCCGTCCCTGGGGCTGTTCAAGGCAGGATTGGACGTGGCACTTGGTGCCATGGTCTAGCCTTGAGCTCTGTGGTAAAGGGTTGGACTTGATGACCTATGAGGTCTCTTCCAACCTTGTTGATACTGTGATACTGTGATACTTTTAAAAGCCAAAAACAAACAAACCACTAAACAGTGGAAATTTAATTTTCAATACAAACAGCCTAAAACATCACAGAAACTGCAAACCTATAGAACGAATGCAAACTATACTGAAAACAAAATAGGAGTTCCAAAACCTGACTAGCAAGGAGTCATTATTTAACTGTAAAACAGGACAGGAGAATCCATATTCAGCCCACTGTGGGTTGACTACAATCTGTAACTGCATCACTTCAAAAACATACTACTAATATGTGTCCACCAAAACTATCTGAATTGCAGGGAAATGCCACTCATGAAGCAAATGACATTGAAATAAATAAATAAAATAAAATAAAAGTAAAGTAAATAACATTGAAGTAAATAACATCATTGTGGCCTACCAGGATCTGAGGGGGGCCTACAAAAGGTGGGAGGGACTTTTTAGGCTGCCAGGGAGTGACAGGACAAGGGGGAATGGAGCAAAGCTGGACATGGATAGGCTCAGCCTGGGCATGAGGAGGAAGTTGTTGAGCATGAGAGTGGTGAAAGGCTGGAATGGGTTGCCCAGGGAGGTGGTTGAGGCCCCATCCCTGGAGGTGTTTAAGGCCAGACTGGATGAGGCTCTGGCCAGGCTGCTCTAGGGTAGGGTGTCCCTGCCCAAGGCAGGGGAGTTGGAACTAGATGATCCTTGTGGTCCCTTCTAACCCTGACTGATTCTGTGATTCTGTGAATAAATGTGAAAAGAAAAATCTATTGTGTGATTAGATGTAGAAATCTCAGATAAGCACACAGGATATGTCATAGTTACTACACAATGCTGCTAGTCTAAATGATGTCTTATGTTGAGTGGAGATTGTGAAACCTCCTAGGATGCATTTGTTGCCAGTTATTTTTATGGGAAAGATCTTCATGATATTGGTGTATTGCACAATTTTTTTGCTGATCTCGTTGTGGAATTTGTGTTGTGACATTCTCAAGCTTATTTGACACATGGTATGGAATTTTATGTTCTTGTGTTTTTAAATTTAGTTTTTCTAACACTCATCTTGTGAAATCTTTGCTACACCGCCAGTTAAATGAGTTCCTTGATCATGGGGTAGTTAATATCATGATCTTCAAGAAGGAATTCTATGTTCTTCACAGGGAGTGATTTGCCATTGTAATGGGCTGCTCAGGGAGATGGTGGAGTTGCCATCCCTGGAGGTGTTCAAGAAAAGCCTGGCTGAGGCATTTAGTGCCATGGTCCAGTTGACTGGACAGGGCTGGGTGACTGATTGGACTGGATGATCTTGGAGGTCTCTTCCAACCTGTGCCACCTAGTGCCATGGTCCAGTTGATTAGATTAGGACTGGGTGATAGGTTGGACTGGATATCTTGGAGGGCTCTTCCGACCTGCTTGATTCTATGATAAGAGAGTGGATGAGGCACTTAGCATCATGATACAGTTGATTGGACAGAGCTGGTTGATAAGTTGGACTGTATGCGCTTGGAGATCTCTTCCAACCTGATTGATTCTATGATCTATGATCTCTATTCCAGAATGAGTGTTGTGCATGTGCTACGCAACTGTTTGGCAGATACCATTATAAATACACACTGAAATTAAAGATAATAACATTTTCCTACCCCCAAGACTAATGAACATGCCATTTCTGTAGTTGGTTTATGTTTACTGAGGCACAGGTAAAGGCTCTGGCTTGTTACTAAGATATCTGTAAACAATTAGCCCGAGTCTCAAGTAAAAAACTTAAGTATTGCAATCCAGATTTTTTCATTTCCATTAACATTCCCTTCAACTGCTCATTGTGAAGAATTACATCTAAGAAAAGATAGGGGTCTGGGCTGCCTGCCAAGAGTTTGGGGTTCCTAACAGATTGGTGTCCCCAGTGGTGTTCACAGTATCACAGTATCATCAGGGTTGGAAGAGACCTCACAGATCATCAAGTCCAACCCTTTACCACAGAGCTCAAGGCTAGACCATGGCACCAAGTGCCACGTCCAACCTTGCCTTGAACAGCTCCAGGGACGGCAACTCCACCACCTCCCCAGGCAGCCCATTCCAGTGTCCAATGACTCTCTCAGTGAAGAACTTTCTCCTCACCTCAAGCCTAGATTTCCCCTGGCATAGCTTGAGGCTGTGTCCTCTTGTTCTGGCGCTGGCCACCTGAGAGAAGAGAGCAATCTCCTCCTGGCCACAACCACCCCTCAGGTAGTTGTAGACAGCAATAAGGTCTCCCCTGAGCCTCCTCTTCTCCAGGCTAAACAATCCCAGCTCCCTCAGCCTCTCCTCATAGGGCTGTGCTCAAGGCCTCTCCCCAGCCTCGTCGCCCTTCTCTGGACACGCTCAAGCATCTCAATGTCCCTCCTAAACTGGGGGGCCCAGAACTGAACACAGTACTCAAGGTGTGGTCTAACCAGTGCAGAGTACAGGGGCAGCATGACCTCCCTGCTCCTACTGGCCACACCATTCCTGATGCAGGCCAGGATGCCACTGGCTCTCTTGGCCACCTGGGCACACTGCTGGCTCATGTTCAGGCAGATATCAATCAGCACCCCCAGATCCCTCTCTGTCTGGCTGCTCTCCAGCCACTCCGACCCCAGCCTGTATCTCTGCATGGGGTTGTTGTGGCCAAAGTGCAGCACCCTGCACTTCGAGCTATTGAATGCCATCCCATTGGACTCTGCCCATCTGTCCAGGTGGTCAAGGTCCTGCTGCAGAGCCCTTCTGCCTTCCAACTCAGTCACATCTGCTCCCAGCTTGGTGTCATCTGCAAACTTGCTGATGACTGACTCCATGCCCTCATCCAGATCATCTATGAAGATGTTAAAGAGGATGGGGCCCAGCACTGATCCCTGAGGGACACCACTAGTGACAGCCGCCAGCTGGATGTGGCTCCATTCACCACCACTCTCTGGGTCCGGCCCTCCAGCCAGTTCCTAACCCAGCATAGAGTGTTGCCTCACTTGCTGCTTGAGACGTCCACTTTTCTTTGTATTTCCTGAAACAAGTCACATAGAAGCCTAACTCCTGTACATCTTGAGTGCTTAAATAAGAGGCAGGTTGGTAGTGTTAGCACCAATTGTTATCACCTGTTATCAACCACACTCAAATACAAAGTCAAACACTTTTAAACCATTCTCTAAAAGCTGTTCTCAAAATACCAATTTGTTGCTTTAATTTCTTGTCAGTCACTGCCCAGTCCTACACTTCATCAATGAATGACATGATTTCAGACACCGGTGAGCCATATGATCTAATGACTTGGCTGCTCATTTTGGTAAAGCTCCCAGTAACTTTTCAGACAGGAATTCAGACATGGATCAGCGCAGGCCCTCCTCTTACACCAGGGATCCCTGTTGATCAGACAGATGGGCAGTGTTAAAACTGGTATTAGGAGGAAGTTCTTTCCGGTGAGGGTGGTGAGACACTGGAATGGGCTGCCCAGGAAGGTTGTGGGTGCTTCATCCCTGGAGGTATTTAAGGCCAGGTTGGATGAGGCCTTGAGCAACCTGCTCTAGTGGGAGTGTCCCTGCCTATGACAGGGGGATGGAGCTGGATGGTCCTTGAGGATCCTACACCATTCTTCCAACCTACACCATTCTATGATTCTATGATTCTATGATTGTAGTAGGTATCACCCTTGCAATTCAGTCCTTGCAACATCCACATAAGACTGCTGTGGAGGCAGGAATTAATGTGTGGCCGAGTCGGGAATTTTATACAAAAATAGTTATTTTATTTTCCCAAAAGCCTGCTATATATACAAATATTAATTTAGTTTAATTAGCAGATTGAGTTGCGTGAGAATCATCTATAGGGATACCATTAATAATCTGACTATTTTGGAAGTCAGAAGCTGGAAAAGGCTTTAGCTATTAATTAATAGCGGTTTTCTTACTAATAAAGTTGAGCCAAAATAACTCACGATCAGGCTGACTTCCTGGTGAGGTTTGTCTCGTTCTCCTGCAGAAGCTGTCTGAGAGTCGTTAAGAGGTATTCAGCTCTTACAAAGGTGTCAATGGGGAAGCAATCCTTTGAAGCTTTCTGTATTCCCCTTGGGGGGGGAGTCTCAGGCAGACACCAACGTCCAGGCATGGACAAAATCCAAGGCGGGAACCCCCAAAGGTGGGAAGCCCCCCAATATTTATACCCTCACTAGACAAAGGGCAGAGTTACCACACCTTAGGTGCGAAAGCGCACAGCCAATCCCGGCTCGATCCCAGCGCGGGCACTGCACAGGGCACTCCTCGTGCTGGCAGGTCCCCTTTGCTCACCCTTTTCATGCCTGCGGGGCAGGCGAGGGGGAGGGAACCAGGCGGCTTTCCCCCTCCCATTCAAGCCAGGGAGAGATAGGAATTTAGGGGTACACAGGACTTCCAGGACAAAGACAAACATGATGTAGCTTAGAACTTGCACCCATTTAAAGAAGGTCACTGGAAGACATATTCAGAGTTGATCACTATACCTGAAGTACTGTGTAGTGATAGAGTGTCTAAACATATGGACATCAACTTGTGATAAGAACACTCATCAATTTTTTGTGTATGCACTGCAAAATTTATCTGTGTTTACAATTTTGAACACCTGGTGGATTTTTTTTTTCTTTCCCCAGTAAACTGTTGTAAGGACAAGAGGAAGGAAGGAAGGAAGGAAGGAAGGAAGGAAGGAAGGAAGGAAGGAAGGAAGGAAGGAAGGAAGGAAGGAAGGAAGGAAGGAAGGAAGGAAGGAAGGAAGGAAGGAAGGAAAGAAAGAAAGAAAGAAAGAAAGAAAGAAAGAAAGAAAGAAAGAAAGAAAGAAAGAAAGAAAGAAAGAAAGAAAGAAAGAAAGAAAGAAAGAGAGAAAGATAGATAGAAAGACAGAAAGTCAGAAAGCGAGAAAGGGAGAAAGTGAGAAAGGGAGAAAGGGAGAAAGGGAGAAAGGGAGAAAGGGAGAAAGGGAGAAAGGGAGAAAGGGAGAAAGGGAGAAAAGGAGAAAGGGAGGGCGAAAGGGAGAGAGAAAGGGAGAGAGAAAGGGAGAGAGAAAGAGAGAGAGAAAGAGAGAAAGAAAGAGAGAAAGAGAGAAAGAAAGAGAGAAAGAAAGAAAGAAAGAAAGAAAGAAAGAAAGAAAGAAAGAAAGAAAGAAAGAGAAAGAGAGAGAGAAAGAGAAAGAGAGAGAGAAAGAGAGAGAGAAAGAGAGAGAGAAAGAAAGAAAGAAAGAAAGAAAGAAAGAAAGAAAGAAAGAAAGAAAGAAAGAAAGAAAGAAAGAAAGAAAGAAAGAAAGAAAGAAAGAGAGAAAGAAAGGGAGAAAGGGAGAAAGAAAGGGAGAAAGGGAGAAAGAAAGGGAGAAAGGGAGAAAGGGAGAAAGGGAGAAAGGGAGAAAGGGAGAAAGGGAGAAAGGGAGAAAGGGAGAAAGGGAGAAAGGGAGAAAGGGAGAAAGGGAGAAAGAAAGAAAGAAAGAAAGAAAGAAAGAAAGAAAGAAAGAAAGAAAGAAAGAAAGAAAGAAAGAAAGAAAGAAAGAAAGAAAGAAAGAAAGAAAGAAAGAAAGAAAGAAGGAAAGGAAGGAAGGAAGGAAGGAAGGAAGGAAGGAAGGAAGGAAGGAAGGAAGGAAGGAAGGAAGGAAGGAAGGAAGGAAGGAAGGAAGGAAGGAAGGAAGGAAGGAAGGAAGGAAGGAAGGAAGGAAGGAAGGAAGGAAGGAAGGAAGGAAGGAAGGAAGGTTGGTTATCAGGAGTAGTCAGAGTGGATTTACCAAGGGGAAGTTGTGCTTAACTAACCTGAGAGTGTCTTGGTGGAAGGCCAATGAGATCCTGGGGTGTATTAGGAAGAGTGTGTCCAGCAGATCAAATCAGGTTCTCCTCCCCTTCTACTCTGCCCTGCTGAGACCTCATCTTAAATACTGTGTTCAATTTTGGAATCCTCAGTTTAAGAGGGACAGGGATCTGCTGGAGAAAGTCCAGCGGAGGGCTACAAGGATGATTAGGGGACTGAAGGGCATGGCTTATGAGGAGAGGCTGAGAGACTTGGGACTTTTCAGTCTGGATAAGAGAAGACTGAGAGGGGATTTGATAAATGTTTATAAGTATCTGAGGGCTGGCTAGGAGTGGGGGGACAGGCTCTGCTCACTTGCTCCCTGGCATAGGACAAGGAGCAATGGGTGCAAGTTGCAGCACAAGAGGTTCTGCCTCAACACACGGAGGAACTTCTTTCCTGTAAGGGTCCCAGAGCACTGGAATAGGCTTCCCAGAGAGATTGCAGGGTCTCCTTCTCTGGAGCCTTTCAAGGTCTGTCTGGATGTGTTCCTCTGTGATCTGTGTTAGATAGTATTGTCCTGCTCTGGCAGGGGGGTTGGACTCGATGATCTCCTTGGGTGCCTTCCAACCCCTAACATCCTGTGAACCTGTGATCGTGTGCAGTGCAAATTTTCTGCATCAAGCAATAAGTTAGGGAATGTTCCCCCAAAATGTGCAATCTGATGTGTTACCAAATAAACCAGGAACCAGGCAAAGTTCACCATAAGGGTGACTTCTCTTGAAAGTTACATATATTGTCACTGTAAGCATGTGGACTTAAAATCTGAAGAGCAAGTTCTCATTTCTTTCATTTGTGAATAACAACAACAAAAAAAAATAGTTCATCTTTAATTTTTGAAGGATGAAAAACAAACCATGACAACCACTCACAGTACATAAATAGAACATCAATGATAAATTATAAAACAGATCATTTTCTTTAGTGAATAATGAACAACAAATGTTGAAAAATTAACCATTTCATTTTATATTGATAGAAAACTTAAGAGCATACCAAACTAAGTTTCCTTGTTTGAACAGCAGAGAAAGAATGAGAGTTGCAGCCTCCAAAATTATAATAATTTGAGTTCTGGGTTAATTTTTAGTGTACTTGCAGAAAAATTCAAGAAACTTATACTTTATTGAATATTCTAGTGATTTATTTTTCCTGAACTTCTAATTGGACTGGGAGTCTATCTACTTCTGGAAATGTTAACCTTACTATTTTTCAAAGTGTAAATCTATTGACAAATTCAGGCATGTATGACATGGTTTATTTTCTTGGATAATACTTTTATATGAAGAAAGAGTTAAGGAAACTAAGAGACTTTATCACTGCAAATACACTATGTGTCTATATGCTGTATGTGCTTTGGGATGTTTACACATCATATGTTTTCATGTTTAGGACACAAGTTCTTCTATGCTTCTTCCTATGCTTCTATGCTTCATAGAATCATAGAATCAACCAGGTTGGAAGAGACCTCCAAGATCATCCAGTCCAAACTATGACCCAGCCCCATCATCATATCCATCACAATTTTAAAGCCAATATCTGCATAAGAAATCTACTAATTAAGTTGGTGGTAGATTTCATCACAGGATCATAGAATTACCCTGGTCGGAAGAGATCTCCAAGATCATCCAGTCCAACCTAGTACCCAACCCTGGCCAATCAATCAAACCATGGCACTGAGTGCCTCAGACAGTCTTTTCTTGAACACCTCCAAGCACGCTGACTCTGTGACCCCCTTGGGCACCCCATTCCAATGCCAATCACTCTCTCTGCCAACAACTTCCTCCTAACATCCAGCCTAGACCTCCCCTGGTTGCACAACTTGAGACTGTGTCCCTTTGTTCTACTACTGGTTGCCTGGGAGAAGAGACCTATCCCCACCTGGCTACAGCCTCCCTTCAGGTAGTTGTAGACAGCAATGAGGTCTGCCCTGAGCCTACTCTTCTCCAGGCCGCATGCCCCTAGCTCCCTCAGCCTCTCCTCACAGGGCTGTGCTCCAGGCCCATCACCAGCTTCGTTGCCCTTCTCTGGACATGTTCCAATATCTTGACATCTCTCTTGAATTGAGGAGCCCAGAACTGGACACAGCACTCAAGGTGCATCCTGACCAGTGTTGAATATGTGAATACGTGCCAATATGTTTAAGGAATTTGCACCTCAGAAATATTTTTTTTCTTCGTAGACCTGCAGGTATTGTTTCAGCTAAACAACAGGCAACACACTGCTTTTCAGCAACATTACTTTAATGGCTGAAGCCCACCTCAGTTGTGGCTCTACATAGCGTGATGGTGCTGTAAGCTTTTGAACCTGATGACATGCAGCCTACATTCAGAAAGTGTGTGTCCATATCCATTCCAAGACAAAGCTTTGCTCAGGAAGGAGACTATTTCTCTAATACATACATACATATACATGAATAATGTATTTCTGAACTTAATTTAGTGCTTCTGGGCATTCCAATATAGTCATGTTTGAATAAAACAGACCCGAAAATCCTTTCAACTCTCACAGAAGACAGAAAAGGAAGGAGAGGTGTTACTGTTGTGGGAGGTCAACAGGCAATGCGACACAGACCAATATGATCAGCGTGAATCTCACTGAAGACCCTTATTGTTTGTTCTGACTCCATTTATATGGTCTTCAGCATAGAGCACACACCTACACATTAGCATAATCTTGGTGAGAACAACCCAGTCTTTTATATGCATCACACCTTATTTTTCTCATTAACCAGATGCCCACTATCTCTCCTTCCCCAAATAAGGTATACTGCAGCTGTGGGAACCAAGGTCAGAATGCTCAGTCTGCTTGTTATTATGCCTTCTCACATTGCATTCCCACAGAGAGGGATGCAAATTGTTCCATCACCTGGTGGACAATCAGTGCCATTTTTTGGTCCAAAACTCCTTTTGTACTTCCCACTCGGTATTCTTTCACTACAATGACCCAGTATCTGAATATGTCTGGAAGCTGTGGGAGATTGTTCTCTCATAAGCCTCTCACATTTGATGATGCCTGAGAGACACTACAAAGCATTTGGAATGATTATTAGGTGGTCAGCTAAAACCATATTGATCACTGACAAAATGTCCAATAATCTTTAGCAGAAGGATTAAAGCAATATTTTACAAGTCTTTACATTTTCCTCTTTTGTCAAAAAACGGCACTTAGTTTTCACAAAATTTATGAGATGTCAGCTAAAATTTTTGAACAAAGATAAAGACTTTTTTTTCTTTCTTTCTTTTTAGAGCTGACCCTTTCATTATTTATAAACTTTATCTGTGAATAAAACCATTAATGCTACCTGGTACAAAGTGACCTACATCCTTGCAGTTCTCTCTTAAATAAAGTAGATCTTGAAGACCCATGAGCATTTAAATATCCATACTTTGAGTGCAGGCTGAACCTAAATTCAGCTTTCAATTCCATGCAGTTTTTCAGCTCCTTTTGTTTGTTTGTTTGTTTGTTTTTTTCCTCTTAAAAAGAATCCAGCTGCCTAGTAGCCATCCTCCCACTATCAGTCTCAGGCCATTTCACTCCCTTCAGCCCAGATTTATATTTCTTAACTTCAAATATATATGAACAGAAAGACTCACACCTTGAGTACTGTGTCCACTTCTGAGCTCCTCAATTCAAGAGAGATGTTGAGAAATTGGAACGTGTCCAGAGAAGGACAACAAAGCTGGTGAGAGGCCTGGAGCACAGCCCTGTGAGGAGAGGCTGAGGGATCTGAGGGTATGCAGCCTGGAGAAGAGGAGACTCAGGGCAGACCTCTTTGTTGTCTACAACTACCAGAAGGGAGCTGTAGCCAGGTGGTGGTTGGTCTCTTCAGCCAGGAAGCAGCAACAGAAGAAGGGGACACAGTCTTGAGACTGTGCAATCAGGGGAAGTCTAGGCTGGATGTTTGGAGGAAGTTGTTGGCAGAGAGAGTGACTGGCATTAGAGTGGGCTGCCCAGGCAGGTGGTGGAGTTGCCATCCCTGGAGGTGTGCAAGAAAAGCCTGGCTGAGGTGCTTAGTGCCATGATCTAGTTGATTGGCCGGGGCTGGGTGCTAGATTGGACTGGATGATCTTGGAGGCCTCTTCCAAGGTGCTTGATTCTATGATTCCATGATTCCTGTGATTCCAGGCACAAAATATAATTATCTAAATCAATCAATATGTTTTTCTGCAATGGAAGCTCACCCAACTTTGTTTCCCACTGAGGTCAAGAGCCTTGGTTACATTAGCATTTTTCTTCTGCTGCTCTTTGGAGATGGATCTTCCAAATTTCCATGCTTGCTGTGGTTGGATCCATTTGCATGATGGTGTGATATGAAGACAGATTCCTTTCCAGATTGAGCCCAGTCCAAAGGAGAAAATTCTGAACTTCAGACAGAGGTGTTAAGTTCTCAGCAAATCCAGCTCTGATCTGCTTATTCATTCCCACATTACCAAACTCCTGGCTAACACAGACACAGGCAAAGAGGGTTTTGACATGTTTAATCTCATGACGATCTTATATCTGTGAAACCAAACAAGCAATTTAAGAAATTAGAGTAAATTTTAAAGTTAACTAATTAGCTCTATGAAATAAATTTTGTTCGAAGCTCTTTCAAATGGCAGAACTTCTCAAAAGCACAAATGCTGCTTTGAGAACCCCCCTGATTTCTACATTATGTGAATTGGAAACCCCTTCACTTGCCTTCTTTAGGAGTCATGCAAGTTCATTTCATGTGTACACACGGGTCTTTCTAAATTGTAGAGGAAACTTTCACTTTCTCCATTCCTTAACATTTTCCTGTTAATATGTATTAATTTATTTCCTTTATCAGAGTGCCTTAATCTTACTGTCATGAAGAGCTGTGCCCTAACACATATGCTGAGTCACCCATATGTATCTTTCTCTAGTGGCTGTTGCTTTTTTTCCTGCTCACTTGTAGAATGCATCCAGTCACAGCACTGAATATGTAGTGCTTTAAAGATCCTCAGAGTGGAGCTCAACCACAGCCTAACAGAAACGTAGGATCAGGCACCAGCACCTTGGTGCAAGGTCAGTCCAATTCCCTCCCTGTTTTTCCCTTTCTGCTTTATCCCAATGGGAATTCAACAATACAGCCTTGAATGGAGTCTTCAGACTATACCATTAGCTTATTGAGTAAATGCACCTGCTTTTAAATTTTAATGATGCATTATAAATGTATTATACTTCGATGATTTTATATGCAGGTCAAATAAACTATGAGTTTTGTTACTCTTCAAATACTACTTTCCAAAGACTGGTTTTATAATTGTATAGCTTTTGTAGTTGCACATGTGCCTGGCAGTCTGAAAATGACTGTCGTTCTGTACCAGTGATCACAAGCTACTTTTGCCTGCAAATGGGTAGTTAATTATTTTGGTAACTTGAGAACAATATTATCTAGAATAAAGTATTTAGTCTGTATGGCTGCTGGGGAAGGGAGAAGAGGTTTTTCCATTGATTGGTTATGGTGGGATTAAGTAAAAACCCAGAAGTTTTTATCGTTGTATTTGAATTGCTCTAATATGTTAGTATACACATAAGGTTTTCTTTACTAGCTAGAAGAAGAGTTTGAAAACTATTGCAAATAATAATTACTGATTTTACAAAATAAAGCAGGTGGATACAGTGAATAATAGGAATTCTCTCTTGTGTTGTGACTGCCAAATGTAATTGATCACCAAAACACCGAGGTGCAAGACACAAATATAGAGGTTTGCTCAGGAGATTCACATGTATAAACCAAAGGTCTTATAGGCTAGTAGTTTTATTTCACTATCTGAAGTAAAGTGTACTTGATTTAGGAAATGTTCCCAAATACTTGTTACTGAATGGTTTGTCTATTTACTACAGAACAAATACACTTTAGCACAATTTTCTCTTCTCTACCTTGTCACATTCATTAGTGTTGACCTAGGATAATTCTGTGTGGTTCAAATGAGTTTGGACATTCTTGCTGATTTTCAATTGTTGATTCTCTTTTAAGACTCTAAATAAATGTGCCACAGGGATAAAAGTGATTACTTCTGGACACTTATCTTCATGGAATTAAACTGAGACCAGAAACTCAATCTTGTTTTAGTGTAATGAGTTCCAGTTGTTGTGTTTTGGTATGTTTTAATAAGATTAATTATCCTTAGCCTAGACTGACTCTTTCCTACATTCCAGTGGCTAACAAAGAATGGGCAGTCACTGAATTACCTGAACAGGAGATAATATCTAGTGTAGGAATATTATCCAGCTGGCAAAGAACTAATGTTACTGGTTTGTACCAGCCTCTAGGCAGAAATGGAGTCAAACATCTGTCACATTGCAGCAATTTTCATCTGGCTAATGGGCTTTTGGCTCTATATGCCAACTAGTGTAACCTCAGCTTACTTTAAAGTATTCCAGATCACTGTAAGATGATTTTCAGAATAAAAGGTTCTTAACCAGGTCTTAGTTGTTGCTCTTTCTCTATTCTCTGTCTGTAATGGATCTGACAGAAAATACTACAGTCTTGGTAGGATTCTCTTCCCTCCCCTCTCCTTCCCTTCCAAAAGATAAAAGATCCCTCTCAGAAAATACCTGAATTCATGAACAGCAGTTAAACATCTTTCAGAGGTTGCATTTAACTTCTCATTAAGGCTACAAGAGTAATTGTCTCCTGAGTCAAAGCAT
This sequence comes from Pogoniulus pusillus, assembly GCF_015220805.1. Lineage (NCBI taxonomy): Eukaryota > Metazoa > Chordata > Aves > Piciformes > Lybiidae > Pogoniulus > Pogoniulus pusillus. Next base: position 33,777,967 of record NC_087266.1, read on the forward strand.
AAAAGTGAGTAAATATGCAGTTCATTTGGTTATCGATGGACTTCTCAAAAGAGTAAGGTCAGACACTTCCCTTTTGAAGGATGGTTTACAACAAAATTGCTCTCAGCAACACTGATTTGCTCCAGACCTTGGTCATACCATATCCTTGATTTCTCTCTATGTAAATGGTGCTTTCCTACTTAGGCTTAAAGAGCCAACCCTAAGTATTTGAGCCATAGACACAAATGCCACCAAACATTGCAAATTTCTCTACGTTGTAGCTTACTCCTGAATCATAGCATGAACAATTTGCAATAGCAGCTGGTCCAGCATGTCTATGGTATTTGACTAATTCCCTTCATAAAATGTACATGTAAATTGTGAAGTGGAAGAGTATATATATATCAGAACTGTGAGCCCAATATGGTCCTGAGAGTTACTCAGTAGAATTCTTCATTAGGGAAACTGAAACCACAATTTGCAGTTCAAATCACCTTCTTGCAGAGTTGGAATAAATTGAATTCAGGCAAGGGAACCTGTGAAATGAACACAAAATTGTTTCCTTCAAAAGTTTGGATGTGATATATATCTGTTTTCCTTCAACAGCCCCTATATTTTCACAGTACTAATGAATGAGTGCTTAATTGCCAGAGTGAAGCTGGCTGGGGTTACTTCCCAGCAGAGTTTCTTGCCAAGGCCAGCTGGAATTCTGCTTGTGTTCTGCAGCTGATTAATGGAGGTTGCTGGTGTTAAACATAAATAAATAAGAACCCACACACAGCAAAAAGTGTGGAGTTCAAGAAATGTGTAGTGCTCCTCTGAAGTCAAACAATTTTCTTCAAATTAGAAAAGTTGTCAGTGGATCGATACAGTATCTCCTGATATAGCCATAGGAAATAACCAGCTGCAATCAACCTAACTGGTTACTGAGTGGCAGCATTTTCACAGAGAAAAGCAATCAAAATAGCTTTTTTTCTGACATTAAAAAAATCAGACTTCTTTCTTTTTTTTCCCCCAGACAATCTTAAGTGCCACTTTAGAATAACACAGAGATCTGGATTCTATTTTGTTTCATTGAAACAAGAATTGTTCAGACTGATTTCTTCCTGCAGGGGTTGTTGGAGTTTTGGGAGGTTTTGTTTGGTTAGGTTTTTTGGTTGGTTGTTTATTGCTGTTTGGTTGTTGGTTGGTTTGTTTGTTTGTTTTTTGTGGGGGATAGGACTTAGTCTTAAATATTTAAAGGTTAAAAATAATTTTTGGTGTGGCTAGAAGTTATATACTATACTAACATTACATACCTCACTTCTCCACTACTAAGATTCAACTTATTTCTCTTGCATTGTATGAGCTCCAGATGTCTTGTCATATGAAGGAAAGCTGAAAGAACTGGGTTTGTGCAGCCCTGAGAAGAGAAGGCTTAGGGGTGACCCCATAGCCATGTACAAGCACATAAAGGGTAGCTATCATGAGGAGAGAAAGTCATAGAATTATAGAATCAAGCAGGTTGGAAGAGACCTCCAAGCTCATCCAGTCCAACCTAGCACCCAGCCATGTCCAATCAACCAGACCATGGCACTAAATGCCTCAGCCAGGCTTTTCTTGAACACCTCCAGGGATGGCGACTCCACCACCTCCCTGGGCAGCCCATTCCAATGCCAATCACTCTACTCCTTTTTAGAAAGAGTCACATGGTAAAGTCAAGGGTCAATGAGGACAAGTGGCTACTGGGGAGACTTAGACTGGATGCCAGAAAGAAAAAAAAAAACCACCAAATTGTTAGATATTGGAATAAACTCCCAAAGGAGGTAGTGGATTCCCTTACATTAGACAGTTTCAAGGCCCACCTTAACAGGGTGCTGGGCCATCTCATTTAAACTGTATTCTTACCCTGACAGGTTGAGGTCCCTTCCAGCCGGATAATCTGTGAATCTAGACTTCCTGTGGTAAGAGATAGTGTTGCATAGTTCAGTAGAAAAATGGGATTTTATTGTTTTAAAATCAGATGGACCATTTAAAAGTTAATTATGTGAAGGAAGAGACTAATAAAAGTGCTCTGAAAAGAGCTTTTTGTATGTAGGCTTGAGGTTTATATCATATCCATCACAATTTTAAAGGCAACACCTACATAAGAAATTTACTAGTTAAGTTGGTGGTAGATTTCAGTAAGACTGAATAGGAAGGTTATGTTGCATCATAGAATCATAGAATCAACCAGGTTGGAAGAGATCTCCAAGATCATCCAGCCCAGCCTAGCACCCAGCCCTATCCAGTCAACTAGACCATGGCACTAAGTGCCTCAGCCAGGCTTTGCTTGAACGCCTCCAGGGATGGTGATTCCACCACCTCCCCGGGCAGCCCATTCCAGTGCCAATCACTCTCTCTGTGAAGGACTTCCTCCTAACATCCAGCCTAGACCTCCCCTGCCACAACTTGAGACTGTGTCCCCTTCTTCTGTTGCTGCTTGCCTGGCAGAAGAGACCAACCCCACCTGGCTACAACTTCCCTTCAGGTAGTTGTAGACAGCAATGAGATCTGCCCTGAGCCTCCTCTTCTGCAGGCTGCACACCCCCAGCTCCCTCAGCCTCTCCTCACAGGGCTGTGTTCCATGCCCCTCACCAGCTTTGTCGCCCTCCTCTGGACACATTCCAGTATCTCAACATCTCTCTTGAATTGAGGAGCCCAGAACTGGACACAGTACTCAAGTACTTATATCTAAAAGAGGTCTTTTTTGCCCCAAGTCTCTTACTATAAACAGGCCTGCTTCTATGGTTTTGATCAAATTTTACAGTAATTTAAACTAGGATAAACAATTAACAATGTCAGAGGAGATTACTTCATGTGTAAAGGAAATCCAAGTTTAACAATTTGAACACCATGTACTTAAAAATTATCCAGGGTTTTTATGATTTTGATGCCTCTGATGAGATTCTTCTCCACTTATATTGGTTAGTGGCCTCACCTAGAGTGAAAGGAAAAGGATAGGTGCCTCTGGAGAGTGACTTGTTCTATCCTAAGACAGGTGTCTAAAACAAGTTGGATGAATTATCCTCTGGTTATAGATACCTCTTTGCAGACTAATGAAGAGATAGGTGGTTCTCAGCTCTCGATCTCAGAAAGGCAAATAAAAGCCTCAAGACTTGTACTAGCAAAATTACTGATAGGAGGATTCATACTGCTTTTGGAAAACCTGTGAGATCCATGAGATGAAAGAAGTTTAAAACTGAACACACAGTCTTGATGATGCACTAAGGCTGAATGCCTGCATGGCAGGTTGTGAATGTAGTGGCAAATACAGATTTATACCAAATTGCTGTACCTTGTTGTTTCTCCATGAAAAATTAAGGATGGACTTTGGGGATAAGTCAAATATTGAGAATCCATTGTAAGCTTTTTGCTGAAAATAAATGAGATATTGGGGAGATTTTCACTTTTTTATACTACTAAATGGTCTATAAGTCATTTAAGTCTTACTGGGACTTCTGCCAGTACAATACATCATTCTTTTTAATTAAAATACTAGGATTACCCAAAAGCACTAAAACCCATCAAAAATGTCAAAAAACCTTGTCCTTTTTAATGTGAAATGTTACTTTAACTGAAGCAGGGACATGATTTTGTCCATGATGTCATCCCAACAAAACAATATGTTTCATAAGGCATTACCTTGTACATCTGCATTTTTATGTATGAATATACATTTTTCCCAATATGTATTTAGAGTAACTACATTGTGAGAGTCTAAATCCTCTCTCCCTCATTCATCAACAAAGATAAAGGTTGTCATTGTCTCTTCCTAATCAACAAAGATAAAGATTGCCTTTGATAACTTCCTGGACTCAGAGGAGGTGCTTGGCCAAAAGCTCAGGGCTGCAAATCAGCAGACAGTGCCTTGGAAATTCCTGGACTCCAGCCTGGCTTGAATGTCCAGGACGTGTACATCTCATGTCAGCTACCCTGAAGAGAAAAGGCTTATGTGTGTTCAGGGTATGGACAGGTAAACAGTGCAGAGAGGAGGTGGAGGCCCTTCCCTGCTGCTGCAGCTGGACCCCTGCAAATGCATGAATACACAGAAACATTTCCTGGGCAGCTGCACCTGGACACCTATCTGAAAAACTGTATAAAAAGACATGAGCAATGCCTGCCAATGTGTGCACCTCCACCAGAGCTGCAACACCACCAGCAGCACCACCAGAAGAACCCCTGATGAACTCCACAGATCATCCCTGGGCCACGCACCTATCTCTCTCTCTCTCCCCCATCTGCAACTGATGGTAATATAATCCCAACTCTTTTCCTTCCCTGCTTCTTCTCTCTTTCTCCGTTGTTCTCTTTATCCCCCTCCCCCCCCTTCACTCTCTCTCCCTCTTTTTTGTCCAACTTTATCCTTAATAAATACTTTTGTGGTGCTATCTGGTCTCACTTGCACCTTAATTTCACAGCACAGCAATCTATAAGAACAGATCTTGCTCCTCTGAACAGAGATATTGTTAATCTCTGTTCTCTGGACCTTCACATACATTAACTTATTTAAGCATGGATTTGGTGAGTTTTATGACAGACTTATGCAATGCTTCTTTTCATAAGATCACTTCTTATAAAAATAATTTATGAAGCACTGTGTCTCAGGAACTGTGCTCTGATTAGTTTGTTTAGACACAACAGTTTTCACAACTGCCATTGCGAATTGAGTTTCTTATATTTGCTTTGGACAGCAAACTGTCAACTACCTGCAAATGCTAGCAACTTCATACAATTTGTTCTGGCAAAAGGTCACCATGCAGAAAATTCTCAGTAAGATGTGGCAAGTCAGATTTCATACACACTATCCTCACTGGAACTAAGGCTTGAGCTTGTTGTTTCTGTAGTGCTCATCAAAGCTAGAGCAGCAGGGATAGATATGCCAGTCAGGTTTCCCTATTCTTCCACTATTAAAGTTTACTGCACTGTTTAATTTCTGATATTAAGTCCTGTGTAGCTCCTACAGGTCTGATGAAGCAAAGAGAACATCCAATTAGGTTTTAACCTTGGTTGCTTTCAGAGCATTTTCACCAACTAAAGTCAATGTATTTACTTTTATGTAAATGAGTTCAGATTTATATTCTTCCTGTTTGGTTTTTATTTTGGAAGGAAAATGTAGCAGTTCACACCAACACCCAATAACCTTTCACTCATCTGTACATATACTCTAGATGTAGGTGGTGGGTTTTGTACTCCTCTATTGACATGGTGGCATATTTTTCAAGATATCATATTAGTCTATTTTCTACAGGTTCTATTGTGGAGTGTTGGCTTATAGAAACCCCTTATTGACAACTGATATATGTCCACCTTGAGATAAATCAGTTAAAGAGATTAATGTGGTGAAATGCATCTGGAAGTATCCAGATGCTGATATGGAGATTTTCTAATACTTTTATCTCCCTTCAGGCCTCATTCCCCAATACTTCCCTTCCTTTCTTCCTTTCTTCCTTCCTTCCTTCCTTCCTTCCTTCCTTCCTTCCTTCCTTCCTTCCTTCCTTCCTTCCTTCCTTCCTTCCTTCCTTCCTTCCTTCCTTCCTTCCTTCCTTCCTTCCTTCCTCTCTCTTTCTCTCTTTTTCTTTCTTTCTTTCTTTCTTTCTTTCATTCTTTCTTTCTTTCTTTCTTTCTTTCTTTCTTTCTTTCTTTCTTTCTTTCTTTCTTTCTTTTTCTCTCTCTCTTTCTCTTTCCTTCTCTCTTTCTCTTTCTCTTTCTCTTTCTCTTTCTCTCTCTCTCCTTTTCTCTTTCCCTTTCTCTCTTTCTCTTTCCCTATTTCTCTCTCTCTTTCTCTCTCTCTCTCTTTCTTCCTTTCTCTCTATATGTACTACCAGTGTCCCTCTGAGTCAGAGTTCTGGATGAACCAAAACACTCTACCCACACCAAACCAGAAATACACACTGAGCAATCTTGGCCCTGATGTGGTACTGTTGAATACTTACTAAAATAAAGATCTAAGGTAAATTTTAGGCATTTCAGTGGATACTTTGCTGTGCACAATCAGAAAGAACACCAGAAGCCACGTCTGAGTCCAAAATATCCTGTAACCCATGAGAAAACTTCCCTGGCATCATGAAAATCATACTGGTTTGCAATAGAATATCACCAATTTAGACCCAAGTGTAATGAGGTTCTATGATTTGTTTGTTCACATGGAACTAAGAATCCTTCATAAGCACATACTTTAAGGTAGTTAATTAATTAGGTGCTTATTCCAATGTTGATGTTGCAAACACTTACATTCATGAGAAACTTTGCATATGTTTAGGTGGCATCTTGCAATTAATGAAAGCATTCAAAATATGGTGGGGTTTTTTTATACATATCTCTCTATTTTAGTTACTGAGACATCTGCAAAATCAAAGAAAAGCCTAAACTGGAAGGCAGGCAACATCCCCATCCACAGTAGACACAGATCTCTTGGTTAGGGCTCTGTCAGAGAAAGTGCATGGTACAGCTTTGAACTAAGCTTGTTAAATTTTAATCCAATTATCATCCTAGTTTCATGTAGCAGGCTCACACCTTTGCTTGTGCCTTCTCCCCATCAGAAATACTTTCTCCTCAAACAAAGTCAGCAGTCTCAACATTTCATCCAATTATGACAGCAAAAGGCTGTTGAAGGAGTCATGGGACAGGGAGAAGAATTAGGTGGAAGAAGGAAGCCTTCTGAAGTGTTTTGGCCAAAGATAAAATAAATGTTTCCATAAGTAGCAGACTCACCTCAGGATATTTTGTCACTCATCCAACTCTTCCTCCTTTCCTTGTCCAGTCAGGCTTAAGCTACTACTTAGGCCAACAGAGGAACTGTTTATGTGACAGTTCTCTAAGTAAGAAAGAAATCCTTTAGAGAGAAGATAAAAAGACTATATTTTTCTTGATTTGTTTGACTGCTATCTGTGCTTACAAGGCAAAATAGCAGTTCTGGCATCATTATTCTGAACTTACTCAAACTGAAGTGGTGATTGAGTTGTCTGTTGCCTCCCTGGTGATTCTCTAATCCATTAGGCTATAAGATGAAAAACTACTTGCTACCAGTTTCTGGGGAAAAAAAAAACCTTCCTTGGAAGTAAGGTCAGTGACACTGATTTTCTGAATCAAGTTCTGACAGTGGATTCCCAGGAACATAAATGCTTTCCTGAAAGCCTATATGACGCTGTCCCCAGTAGTCATGTTGGTAGTCATTATTTTGAGTTAGAATTCAAGGACCTGAGTGTTAAGATTAAGTTACTTGCTCATGGATAGTCAATTGTGCCTGAAAATTTAGAATTAAAGCCTAAGGTGAAGGCTACATTCCTGACTCATCACATCATTTTCTTTCTACTATTTTTTGTTATTTTATGATTCCATGTCATAGAATCACAGAATCAGTCAGGGTTGGAAGGGACCACAGGGATCATCTAGTTCAAATCCCCCTGCCATGGGCAGGGACACCCTAACCTAGAGCAGCCTGCACACAGCCTCATCCAGCCTGGCCTTAAACTCCTCCAGGGATGGGTCCTCAACCACCTCCCTGGGCAACCCATTCCAGGCTCTCACCACTCTCATGCTGAACAATTTCCTCTTCACGTCCAATGTGAACCTACCCATCTGCAGCTTTGCTCCACTCCCCCCAGTCCTGACACACTCCCTGATATCCTTCACAGGAATATGATTTATCAACTTACTGTTAGGAGTCCAAATAGTATGTCCAGATTTTTTTTTTGCCTTGTTTTTCAGGGAAGCCAGTTACATTTTCCCACATGCCAGTCAAAAGGGAGGTTACTAGTACTTATATATAGGAAGAGGCAGAGCTAAGCTGAGCTGCAAAGTGTTTTGAAATTCATGACTAGAAGGTGCTGCACAAAATGCAAATTATCATTGTTTCTCTTCTCTTCATCATGACACATCTTGGCTCCAATTTTACCACTGTATGCTCTCCTGTCTCTCCTTACAATTGTGTTATATTGCTCTCCTTGATCCCTCCTATCACCTCATCTTTCCTTCCACATCAAGGAGCCTTTCTCAGTAATAGTTCTAGCATTTGGACATAAGGAGCATGCCCCTCTCAGAAACATGATAATATTAAATCACTATAAAATGTGGTTATCTTCAGCTCACTCTGGATGTCATTCACAATTGTTCAATAGAATATTCAGAAGAAGAGCTGATGATAGGCCTGATTCTTTTCACTCAGGTGAGACTTACTGCTGTGTAACTGCACTGCCTCCATCAGGATTTAGCTGATTGTGAGTGAGTAATAATGGAATAAATGTAACTAAAGTTTTGGAAGCATTCATAGAAAATTGTGTGTGGCACATCTGGGGCTACGGTGGGATGCACATGTTCATCGTTACCAGCCAAAACAGTGAGGTCTCTGTGGAACTTCTCAACCTCTGAAGGCCTAGATTAAACACATGGACACTAAAGATAAGGCCCACAGTTCAGGTATACAATATTAATCTTTCCACATTGGCCAGGACAATTTGCTGATTTCAGGCAATACTGCAAGACCCTACTCAGTGGCAAAGCATTTCCATTTTAACAAATATGGGCACAGCAAATTCTCACTGTGACACCTGTGAATATTTCTTTTTCTATATAAATAAATTTGCTAAAGATTTTCTAATAATTCTAACATATAGAATCACAGAATCAAACAGGTTGGAAGACACCTCCAAAATCATCCAGTCCAACTAATCACCCAGCTCTATACAATCAACTAGACCACGGCACACATTCCAGTATCTCAAATCTTTCTTGAATTGAGTAGCCCAAAACTGGACAGAGGTCTCAAGGTTTGGTCTGACCAGTGTTGAGCACATGGGCAGAAAAACCTCCCTTGTCCTGCTGGCCACACTGTTCCTGATCCAGGCCAGGATGCCATTGGCTCTGCTGCCCACCTGGGCACACTGCTGGCTCATCTTCAGCTACTATCTGCCAGAACCTCTAGATCCCTTTCTTCCTGGCTGCTCTCAGCCACTCTGTCCCCATCCTGTAGTGCTGCCTGGCGTTGATGTGGCCAAAATGTAGATTCCTGCACTTGGCCTTGTTCAGTCTCATCCCATTGTCCTCTGCACATCCAGTCTGGCAAGGTTCCTCTGCAGGGCTCTTCTACCCTCCTGCTCCTGGCTTGGTGTCATCTGCAGACTTACTGATGTTGGACTCAATCCCCTCATCCAGATCATCAATAAAGATATTGAACAGGACTGGGCCCAGCACTGATCCTTGAGGAACAACACTAGTGACAGCTGTCAACTGGACGTCCCACCATTCACCACCACTCTCTGGCTCCAGCCCTTCAGCCAGTTCTTGATCCATATCAGAGTGGATCTGTCCAAGCCACGGGCTGCCAGCTTTGCCAGGAGCTGCTTGTGGCAGATGTAAAGAAGTATAGAAGTAAAGAGCTATAAACCTAGTAATTATATAGAAGAAAGTAGTAATTATTTAGAAGCAGCAAGAGGAATCCTAAGAATTTAGAATTTTGCTGATTTATTTAATCAAAATATTCAAATCGACCTTCTGGACATAGTGAAAGTCTCCATCTTGAAATAATGATAATTAGTGTGGGCTTGACCTAGAGAGGCCACACAACTAAATCATGACATAGAATCATCAAATCGTAGAATCAACCAGGTTGGAAGAGACCTCCAAGATCATCCAGGCCAACCTAGCACCCAGCCCTATCCAATCAACTAGACCATGGCACTGAGTGCCTCATCCAGTCTTTTCTTGAACAGTTCCAGGGACAGAGACTCCACCACCTCCCTGGGCAGCCCATTCCAATGGGAAATCACTCTCTCTGTGAAGAATTTCCTCCTAACATCCAGCCTATACTTTCCCTGGCACAACTTGAGACTGTGTCCCCTTGTTCTGTTGCTGGTTGCCTGGCAGAAGAGGCCACCCCCTTCCTGGCTACAATGTCCCTTCAGGTAGTTGTAGACAGCAATGAGGTCACCCCTGAGCCTCCTCTTCTCTAGGCTAAACACCCACAGCTCCCTCAGCCTCTCCTCATAGGGTTTGTGTTCCAGGCCTTTCACCAGCTTCAGTGCCCTTCTCTGGACATGTTCCAGTTTCTCAACATCTCTCTTGAATTGAGGAGCCCAGAACTGGACACAGCACTCAAAGTGTGTCCTGATCAGTGTTGAATACAGGGGAAGAATAACCTCCCTTTTCCTACTGGCCACACTCTTCCTGATGCAGGCCAGGATGCCATTTGCTCTCTTGGCCACCTGGGCACACTGCTGGCTCATATTCAGCCTACTGTCTATCAGTACCCTGAGATCCCTTTCTTCCTGGATGCTTTCCAGCCACTCTGTCCCCAGCCTGTAGTGCTGCTTGGGGTTATTGTGGCCAAAGTGCAGAATCCTGCAGTTGGCCTTGTTAAATCTCATCCCATTGGCCTCTGCCCATCACATTTTTTAAAAGATATTACTACCATGATAGCAAAAATAAATTCAATGCATATACTATACTTAGACTTTAAAAAGGCAGCTGACAAGGTTCGAGGAGATAAATTGCTTAGCTAAAATCAGTGAACAGCAGGAATAGGGTAACAGGCCAAACACTGGTATAATAGCACAGCACAAAGAGGTACCTGAAGATGGTTGTTGTTAAAGATAAAAAGAAGTCGATTAAATATATAAACTGAGAATAAATTCGAAGACTAGCCATCTAGATCTCTCATACCAGAAGGTAGCTATGACTAGAATAGGGAAATCAAACATTGAACAAATCCAACTTTTTCTTACGCCACTCCTCACAGGGCAGGAGGTGTATAAACCTGCCAAGGGTGGTCATGCCTATGGAATGTAGATTTGTTTTGCTTGCCTTTTTGGAGCAAGGTAACATTTATGATGATAGATAAACAGTTATTTAAACAAAGGCAAACAAGTCTCCTAAATTGTCAGTGATTTTAATGTCAGGCAAGCAATGACTAACAGAGGGTGCTTCTAGCTCCCGCTGCATGCCACAAAGCAGTGATAGGCATCAACGTTCTTCCCAGGAGCAAGGAATGAGGAAGAATGAAGAAGGAGTGGATCTGAGGCAAAGGAAAGCTGAGCCACTTAAGTTAAGAGGTAAGCAATGAGTCTGCAAGTAAATTGAAATGCAAACCATACATAATTACTGGTGCATGGAGCAGAATGTCCAGATGGCCAATGGCATCCTGGCCTGCACCAGTAACAGTGTGGCCAGCAGGACAAGGGAGGTTATTCTGCCCCTGTACTCAGCACTGGTCAGGCCACACCTTGAGTACTGTGTCCAGTTCTGGGCTCCTCAATTCAAGAGAGATGTTGAGGTACTGGAATGTGTCCAGAGAAGGGCAACAAAGCTGGTGAGGGACCTGGAGCACAGCCCTGTGAGGAGTGGCTGAGGGAGCTGGGGTTGTTTAGCCTGGAGAAGAGGAGGCTCAGGGCAGACCTCATTACTGTCTGCAACTACCTGAAGGGAGGCTTTAGCCAGGTGGGGTTGGTCTCTTCTGCCAGGCAACCAGCAACAAAACAAGGGGACACAGTCTGAAGTTGTGGCAGGGGAGGTCTAGGCTGGATGTTAGGAGGAAGTTGTTGGCATAGAGAGTGATTGGCATTGGAATGGGCTGCCCAGGGAGGTAGTGGTGTTGCTGTCCCTGGAGATGTTGAAGCAAAGTCTGGCTGAGGCTCTAGTGATGTGGTCTGTTTCATTGTCCAGGGCTGGGTGTTAGGTTGTCCTGGGTGATCTTGGAGGTCTCTTCCAAGCTGCTTGATTCCAACACCTCAACATCTTGAATTGATGGGTTTAGAACTGGACATGTTACTCAAGGTGTGGCCTGATCAGTGCTGAGTACAGGGGAAGAATAACCTCCCTTGTCCTGCTGGCCACACTGTTCCTGATCCAGTCCAGGATGCCATTGGCTCTGCTGCCCACCTGGGCACACTGCTGGCTCATCTTCAACTACTATCTACTTGTACCTCCAGGTCCCTTTCTTCCTGGTTGTTCTCCAGCCACTCTGTCCCTATCCTGTAGTGCTGCTTGGCGTTGTTGTGGCCATAATGTAGATCCCTGCACTTGGCCTTGTTAAACCTCAGTCCGTTGGCCTCTGCCCATCCATCCACTCTGTCAAAGTCCCTCTGCAGGGCTCTCCTACCCTCCAACAGCTCCACACAAGATCCTGGCTTGGTGTCATCTGCAAACTTACTGATGCTGGACTCAATCCCCTCATCCAGATCACCAATAAAGATATTGATGAGGGCATGATCTCCTGTCTTCGTTAATTCCTTCTAGGTCGTTGAAGTTCGTTGAAGTGTGAAAATAGAATATTCTAGAAGTGCTGTGAACATAGAACAGCTTGCTCAGGGAGGTGGTGGATGTCCCGTCCCTGGAGGCATTCAAGGCCAGGCAGCTTGGTGGGGCTCTGAGTAAGCCAATCTCTTTGGGGATGACTCTACTTACTGCAGGTGGATTGGATTAGATAACCTAGAGTTTGCTTCCAACCCAGTGCCTTCTGTGACTCTATGATTTCAAAAAGTGTTGTAGAAATATATTGCTGCAATCACAAGCTATAGCATATAGTTACAAAGCAACAGGTTAATTATCATTAGAAGTGGTACTTTCAGAAGTTCATACATTTTTTCATTAAATGCAATAGTTATACTGTTTTAACGTTGAGAATGAGATTTTAACTGAAAGATTTAAACCAAAGGTTTCTTCAGAAACTCCCCTACTATCCACATGGGTATGTGCATGACAATAGGCTCTTTCATTGTGGACAGGATTTTTGCATCAGTCACTGAATAATAATTATTGTCTACTGTAGCTTCACCCCACCCTACCTGGAGATGCACAACATTACAGTAGAGAGCTGATTTCTGAGTAGGCAGCTCCTCAAACAGGCAGTGATCTACCAGATGCTAAGAGGATACACAGAAACATGAGGGAGGGCTTAAGCCAGCATATAGGAGAGAAAACAGATGTGTGAGAAACATTATACAGGCACTGTCAAAAATGAAGAGAGAAGGAAATAGTCTGAAGGAGCAGATGGGTGGACAAAGTGACAACAATATCAAACAACAAAATAGACAACAAATGCCTAGAGAGTGGGAATGGGAAAAATCACAATACTTGAAGAGAGAAAAATAGGTAAATATGAAAATATTTTAAAATAATGAGGCACTCATGCGGTTTTATAAGATGTGTGTATGCAAATTCAAGAAGCACAGCAAAAATAATACCAATAGTAATAGTGGTTATGACTCTGAATCTATCAGGATCTCAGACAGGTTAATGACTTTGGTGTATCACTGTATCTAGAGTTCATAGAATCAGTCAGGGTTGGAAGGGACCACAAGGATCATCTAGTTCAAACCCCCTTGCCATGGGCAGGGACACCCTACCCTAGATCAGGCTGGACACAGCTTCATCCAGCCTGGCCTTAAACACCTCCAGCAATGGGGCCTCAACCACCTCCCTGGGCAACTCATTCCAGGCTCTCACCACTCTCCGGCTGAACAACTTCCTCCTCACCTCCACTCTGAACCTACCCATCTGCAGCTTTGCTTCATTCCCCCTAGTCCTGTCACTCCCTAAGAGTCTAAAATGTCCCTCCTCATCTTTTTTTTAGCCTCCCTTCAGATATTGGAAGGCCACAAGAAGGTCACCTGGAAGCCTCCTCTTCTCCAGACTCAACAGCCACAGCCCTTTAAGTCTGTTCTTGTAGCAGAACTGTTCCAGCCCTCTGAGCATCCTTGTGGCCCTTCTCTGGACATGCTCCAGCACGTCCACATCCCTCTTGTAATAGGGGCTCCAGAGCTGGATGCAGTACTCCAGGTGGAGTCTGACCAGAGTGGAGTAAGGGAGAGAATCATCTCCCTCAACCTGCTGTCCACACTTCTCCTGATGCAGCCCAGGATGGAGTTACACATCTCCAAAATCAAAGGTATGATTACCTAGGCCTTTTCAGAAACTGTTTGGAAATTTAAACTTAAACTATAAAGGCAATCACATCCTGGGCTGCCTCAAAAGAAATCTGTTGATTGAGAGAGGTTATTCTGCTACTCCAATCTTATGACGCCTCACCTGGAGTACTGTGTGCAGCTCTAGGGTCCTCAACACAGGAAGGACATTGACATGATAGAGAGGGTTCAGAGAAGGCCCACAAAAATGATCAGAGGGATGGAGCACCTTCTCTACAAAGACAGGCTGAGAGAGTTGGGATTTTTCATCCTGGAGAAGAGTAAGCTCCAAGGAAGCCTTCCAGTACCTGAAGGGGGTCTACAAGAAAGCTGGGGAAGGACAGTTTACAAGGGACATCTACAACTGTACGAGGAGCAATGGTCTGAAACCAGAGAAAGGTACATTTAGATAGGCCACTAGGAAGAAGTTATGTGCTATAACTGTGGTGGAACACTGGAAGAGGTTGCTCAGGGATGTGGTGGATGTCCCATCCCTAGAGACATTCAAGGCCAAGCTTGACTGGGGTCTGAGCAACCCAATCTGGTTTGGCATGACTCTACTTACTGCAGGTGCATCGGACTAGATAACCTAGAGTTTGCTTCCAACCCAATGCCTTCTGTGACTCTATGATTTCAAAAAGAGTTGTAGAAATATATTGCTTCAATCATAAGTGATCTATAACATATTTTAGAAGGTACAAAAGCATCCATATACAAAGTTGTACTGGTTTTGTTGATACTATACAAACATTGTTATAGCCAATATTTATTTCAGATCATACGGTCGTGGAAGGCTAATAGGTCTAAAACATATCCTGACTTGCCCCACCCTTCTGCTAGCAGGGGAAGCAAGGGCAGGTGGGAATGTGTTCCTCTGTGATCTGTGCTAGATAGTATTGTCCTGCTCTGGCAGGGGGTTGGACTTGATGATCTCCTTGTGTCCCTTCCAACCCCTAACATCCTGTGAAAACAAAGGCTTGGACCATTATGTCCCCTCCCAAAGTGATAAACCGGTACCCACAGGTGTTTATGCACTTGTTAGTGTCTTGCCCAAGTAAGGCAAAGCAAGCCCTGATTTTACCTAATATGGTCAGTTTGGCAAAGTGCCATTCTGATTGGTGAGGCTCTGTGGGCAAAGGAGCCATTACACTTGGACAAATAATATCAATGGAGATAAGTTGCAAGCAGTTGAGCTGTGCTCTGCCTCACTGCTCTGTTCAGACAATGTGCTGTGCCCCATTGCTTCCAGATTGGATAATGTATTGGATAATGTATCCTGCTCTGCCTCATTCTTCAGCCCAGCTTAGCCCTGATGTTTTGGGCTTGAACTACCTGGAAACTTAAGTGCTTCAAGTTTACCAGAAGGATCATTGCCTAGGCAGACTTTGACACAGACCTTGAGGAGCATCTTGGAGAAGGGTGAAGAGAAAGCATGCAGTCCCCACTTTTGGACCACCAGCTTCCTGCTGGAAGGACCTGCCTCTGCCACAAACTTCTGTTTGTGGGAGCACATCAAGCAGTTCTGTGGTAGGGGGGCTGGAAATAGATGATCCTTGTGGTCCCTTCCCACCCTGACTGATTCTATGATTCTGATTCTTAACACTGCCACAAAGGACCCAAGGGATTATCACCAAATTCTACTCCGCTGCTATGAGTAGAACAGACTTACCCTAGGGCTCCAGGCTGCCTGTTTATAAGTAGGGTGGAGCCATTTTGTGGCTAAATCTTTTCCAATTTTCTCATTCTCTTGAAATACCAAATTGCCTATAAGCATCCTTGTGCAGATTTTCTTGAGCAAATTAGAACTCAAATTTAACTAGTTTGGATATAGTTTGTAGGCTGAGATATTTGGAAATAGAAATAATGATATATTTTATAATTCCTGCCTCATTAATTGCCCAAACTAATTCACAAAGTAATGTATAAATAGACCATAGTTAAGTTTCTTTACAGCTGTATTCAGTTCTCAGCAGACCTCAGGGTTCCAACAACAACACTTTCTTTGTGTTTTTCATTTGATTTATAATTTAAGTAGTTTCTTTCAAAACTCTCAGTAGATTATGGAGCTAGAAAAAGAAACTAGCCTAGAACACCTTCACTGATAAAATGAACTTGATCTGTGCCTGATAAATGTTGATACTCAAGCAAGGTGAGTGTTTCTATGATTCTTTGCATTCCACTTGCATGGGATTAAAATAACTGACTAAGTGCAAAGTATATTAGAATCCAATCTACTATACCTTTGGAAGGCATAATATCTTTGGGTAAATGTTGTGGTAGGCCTGAATAGGCCAGAATAGGCTTATACATATCCTGGCTTGCCCAGACATGTTTTTCTGCTCTTCTTCCTTCCTCTGTGAGGAGAAGTAACCACATGAAAGAGGACAAAGAACCTAAACCCACTGAGTCTAAGGACCTTGGCTTTCCCAGACTTGTTTCACTCCTGTTTACACCCTGTGGTAAACAAGATACATACATTTGGCTTGTGCCTGCCTCATGCAAGGCCTATGTTCTTCCCAAATTTGGGTAAAGTAAGCCTATGGTTTCACCTAATATGGTCAAGCTTGGCTAACTGCCATTCTGATTCTGTATCCAAAGGTCCATTAATCTTGGGCTGTATTGATAAAAAAAGATGAGCAGGTAACACAACATGCTCTGCTGCTGTATTCGTGCTTGCTTGCTGCTGCTGCATTGCCTTCTGTCTCTGGCAATGATTCTGCCGTTGCCTTCTGCAGCACTGTGCTTTGCTAAGCTGTAAGTTAACTCTGTTGAACTGCCTGGAAACTGCTGCTTTGAGTTTACTAGGAACAGGCTCTAAATGCCACCACACAATCGGCCTGGTAGCCAGTGTAACATCATGCCAAGAGTGCACATTGCAAGACATCTTGCCTACACCTGCCAAGATGAGGAGCCCTGGAAGGGACACACAGATCATCCAGAGAAACCAGGACCAGGACAGAGATAGTCTGCCTCCTTTCCCCAGCAGCCTGTGAAGTCTGGTAGGAATCAGAAGCCTCAGCAGCTGACAAGACATCGATAGAAAGCATTTGGGTGCTGTCTGAAGCTATGGCTAACCCTGCACGTTGGGAGATATTTTTTTGTGAGTAAATACTTAAAGCCTCTTGTAATTCACCAATTGCCTCCTGCCATAAGCAGAAAGATGCTTCTTGAGTCCATTTAGTGGGCAAGCAGTATATTGACCACAACAACCTTCTCTTCCAGTTCAATTGAGTTAATGTTTATATTTTTGATAGTTATTTCTTAAATGTTCTAGATCCTGTGTTATTGTCTGTCTAATGTTTCCATGACCATGTGAGGAATCAATTATTATTAAAAAATAGTGGTTGGGATAGCAAAATCAACTAATTACCCCTCCATTACAGTAACATTAGTGGCTGTGGGAATTTCTTTTACTTGCAGCAGGTTAGAGGCCAAAGGAAAATTTCAAAATAAACTCAAGGGAGACATGACATGAAGGTAAAAAAGGAGCAATACTTTTTAAAGGCAAAAAAAAAATGGTTTCTTTGCTTTCTTTGATGGTTCTTATAATAATTTTTAACACAATGACTTCTGAGTTAGTTAAAAAAAAATAGAGATGCCAAGATTAAGTTAGGATAAACTGACTAATAAGAATGTGATGGTTTGGGTGTTCCCCACCCCCTCACTTAAGAAAATCACCCAGACTAAACTCAGCCAAGCTGGAAATTGAAGGATGAAGTTTTATATTTACAGCCTAGCACAATGTACAGGCAGGTATTTACAATAGATACAGCTATAGACAGAAATAGACAAGTTAAACAGTAATACAGAAACACAACAGCCCTCCCAGAAACCAGAGTCCCCAGAAGGAGCTCCCAAACACCCTTACACCTCCTGCTCACCCCTCTACCTTACCCCAGACTTTGCCTTATGTTCAAGGTGAGTTTGGAGGGTTGGCCAGCGGGGCTAGGAAGCAGAAGAATTAGTCACACAGACAGCAGGCTAGAGAGAAAGAAGTGCAGCCCAAAAGCCAACTCTCTTATCTGTGTTTGTGTTCTTGGTTTTATTCGTCTTGGCAAGCCTATGAGTGCAGCAGACATCACCATCGTTTCCTTTTCACAGCTAGGCTTAAATGAACACAAAGAAGAAGGTATCAGCAAAAGAAACAGTAAGGCCTTAAAAAGGTAGTGAAAGTAATTTATTGACAGCCTAGGTAGGCATTGCTAAAAATTTTAATGAATTCTGAGCCTCGGTGTTCACAAAGGAGGACTGGGAACAGATGCCAGAAACAGACATAAATTTAACAGCAGAGGTGGAAGGCATACAGAAGAAACTCAAGATCGTGCCAGAAGAGGTGACCTAGAAATTAGAACATGTAAAGACTGACAAAACTAAAGGACCAGAAGGTACACATTTGATGAAGCGTCCCAGAAGAGACAGGAAAACCTTTAGTAAGTTTATTTATAATCTCTTTGGAATTGAAAAGGGCAAAGTGGCACACATTTAAAAAGTGATCTAGCTAAAATCTAGAAAGCTTGGCTTGTAAGATGAGAGGTGAGCCAAATATTTTTAAATGTAAAGACATCAGTTAATTGCATGGGCTTTCTAAAGCCCTGCAAGACCATGTCTGAGAATTTCAAAAGCATTCAGAAGTGCATTTCTATTGTAAAACCGCACGAATGAGTATTTATTCACTAACACATTTAAGTTCCTTGTGTCTTAATTTGTCTTTTTTCTCTGCTAATGAGCTCTGTTAATAGGAGAGGAGATGGGTATTGACATATGTAAATATTGGAGGCTTTTCCAGAAAGTTCCAGCAATAAGGTAACATTACAGAATCACAGGATCATTCAAGTGGGCAGAGACCTCTGAGGTTATCAAGTCCAACATTCTACCCAACACCTCTATGACCAACAGACCCTTTCTTCACCTTCCCCAGCAGTGAGGCCACAGCAAATTCTTAAGACTTCCAGGTACTTTTGGAGATCTTTGTGCATGGTTTACATTTTGGCATTGATTTAGTTTAAAAATCATAGAATCATAGAATCATAGAATCAACCAGGTTGGAAGAGACCTCCAAGATCATCCAGGCCAACCTAGCAACCAGCCCTATCCAGTCAAATAGGCCATGGCACTAACTGCCACATCCAGGCTTTGTTTCAACACCTCCAGGAACAGTGACTCCACCACCTCCCTGGGCAGCCCATTCCAATGCAAATCACTCTCTCTGTGAAGAACTTCTTCCTGACATCCAGCCTATACTTCCCCTGGCACAACTTGAGACTGTGTCACCTTGATCTATTGCTGGTTGCCTGGGAGAAGAGGCCACCCCCCACCTGGCTAGAGCCTCCCTTCAGGTAGTTGTAGACAGCAATGAGGTCTGCCCTGAGCCTCCTCTTCTCCAGGCTAAACACCCCCAGCTCCCTCAGCCTCTCCTCATAGGGTTTGTGTTCCAGGCCCCTCACCAGCTTTGTTGCCCTTCTCTGGACATGTTCCAGCACCTCAACATCTCTCTTGAATTGAGGGGCCCAGAACTGGACACATTACTCAAGGTGTGGCCTGACCAGTGCTGAGTACAGGGGAAGAATAACCTCCCTTATCCTACTGGCCACACTGCTCCTGATGCAGGATGCCATCAGCTCTCTTGGCCACCTGGGCACACTGCTGGCTCATCTTCAGATACTACCTACCAGTGTCCCCAGGTCCCTCTCTGCCTGGCTGCTCTCCAGCCACTCTGTCCCTATCCTGTAGTGCTGCTTGGGCCTGTTGTGGCCAAAGTGCAGAGAGTAAGTGGTGCCTTTCACCCCTTACAAAATGAGCTGATGAGGTCTCACCTTCCTCCTAACTACCACCCACAGCCACATGATGGTCCCTGGCTGTGTGCTGAGTCCTTGGAGGCTCTCACCCTATCCAGGGCAGGCTTTTGCTGAGCAGGAGGAAGTAGTGGCTTCTCCAGGAGACCTGAGGAGGATTGCTGAGGGCAGCAGCAGACCCATTTGGTAAGACAGAGAGAGGCTAGGCACAACCTGCCTGCTCCAGACAAGGCTCTGTGTGCAGGGCTGGCCCCAGCTCCAAATGGGGACACAAAACCTGCATGTTCCAGTGTCTCAGGAGTCATCACACCCAGCTATAAAACAGAGACTGTCAGCTGCAGCTCCATCCTTGGCTCCCTGCTCAGCCTCCATGTGAAAAATTGGTTTGGGAAAGGAAATCATACACCTACTGAGCACGAATCTAGGGCTGAAAATGATTATCACTGTCCTAAAATTATATGGGTAACCCAATCTACATTCTCCAGGAAGTTCAGGACTGGAACAAGGCTTAGAAGAAATCCAGCACCCTGAGATGTAGATGTATTGACAGCATTGGATCATGTCCTCTTAGTAAGAAATAGGATGGGTGAGCAGAGGACAATGTGATGAGATTTAACAAGGCCAAGTGCAGGGTTCTGCACTTTGGACACAACAAGCCCAAGCAACACTACAGGGTAGGGCAGAGTGGCTGGAGAGCAGCCAGGAACAAAGGCACCTGGGGGCACTGGTATATTGTAGCTGAATATGAGCCAGCAGTGTGCCCAGGTGGGCAGGAGTGCCAATAGCGTCCTGGCCTGGATCAGGAGCAGTGTGGCCAGCAGGACAAAGGAGATTATTCTTCCCCTGTCCTCAACACTGGTCAGGCTACACTTTGAGTGCTGTGTCAAATTCTGGGCTCCCCAATTCAAGGAAGATGTTGAGAAACTGGAAGGTGTCCAGACAAGGGCAATAAAGCTGGTGAGGGGCCTGAAACACAGCCCTGTGAGGAGAGGCTACAGGAGCTGTGGGTGTGCAGCCTGGAGAAGAGGAGGCTCAGGGCAGACCTCATTGCTGTCTACAACTACCTGAAGGGAGGCTGTAGCCAGGTGGGGTTGGTCTCTTCTGCCAGGCAACAGCAGCAGAACAAGGGCACACAGTCTCACATTGTGTTGGGGGAGGTGTAGACTCGACGTTAGGAGGAAGTTGTTGGCATAGAGAGTGATTGGCATTGGAATGGGCTGCCCAGGGAGGTGGTGGAGTTGCCATCTCTGAAGGTGTTCAAGAAAAGACTGGATGTGGCACTTAGTGTCATGGTCTAGTTGATTGGCCAGGGCTGGGTTCTAGGTTGGAGTGAATGATCTTGGAGGTCTCTTTCAACCTGGTTAATTCTATGATTTTGTTTTTTTTTTTTCAATGCTCCATTAACACACGTAAGCATATATTATTAGTTTTGTGTGCTGGAGATGCTTGGGTATTCCAGGGAGTTATCTGTGTCTCTGCTTCTGGCCATGTGATTCTTCAGGACTGAGCATTATTTGTCAGACATTTTCTTTGTAGTCCAGAATCTCCTAGCCGTGCACTGTGCACCTGCAGGATGCTTTCGAACTCACCATGCTTACCACTTCACAATTCCTGTTGTTTTTCAGCTTTAATTTTAAAATATAGATATGACCCCATATATAATTTGTTAACCCACTAAGAACACCGTCTCATTGAAATTTTCCCTCGTCCCTGAATTATCAAAGGAATTTCCTCTGATATAAGCTTCTGTGAGACCTGAGCAAGGCCTTTGTCACTGTCCTGCACCACATCCTGGTCTCCAAGCTGGTGACACATGGGTTTGATGAATGGAACACTGCATGGATAAAGAACTGGCTTCATAGACGCACCCAAAGAGTGGCTTTCAACAGGTCCATGTCCAAGTGGAGGCCAGTGACAAGTGGAATACCTCAGGGAACAGTCCTGGGACCAGTCTTGTTCAACATCTTTGCGGGTGCCATGGACAGAAGCATTGAATGCAGCCTCAGCAAGTTTGCTGACCACACCAATCTGTGTGGTGCAGCAGACAAGCTGGAGGAAAGGGATCCATCCAGAGGGATCTGGACAGGCTGGAGAGGTGGGCATGAGCCAAGCTCATGAGCTTCAAAAAGTGCAAGGTCCTGCATCTGGGTTGAGGCAATCCCAAACACAAATAGAGGCTGAGTGGTGAGTGGCTGGAGAGCAGCCCTGAGGAGAGAGACCTCGGGGTGCTGGTGGATGAGAAGCTCAGCATGAGCCAGCAGTGTGCACTTGTAGCCCAGAAAGCTAACTAGAGCCTGGGCTGCATCAGGAGAAGTGTGGACAGCAGGGTGAGGGAGGTGATTCTCCCCCTCTACTCCACTCTGCTGACACCCCACCTGGAGTACTGCATCCAGTTCTGGAGCCCTCACTACAAGAGGGATATGGAGATGCTGGAGTGTGTTCAGAGAAGGGCCACTGGGATGCTCAGAGGGCTGGAGCAGCTCTGCAGCGAGGACAGACTGAAAGAGTTGGGGCTGTTGAGTCTGGAGAAGAGGAGGCTTCCAGGTGACCTTCTTGTGACCTTCCAGGATCTGAAAGGGACCTACAAAAAAGCTGGAGAAGGACTTTTCAGGATACCAGGGAGTGAGAGGACTAGGGGGAATGGAGCAAAGACGGAGATGTGTAGGTTTAGAGTGGAGGTGAGGAGAGAGTTGTTGAGCATGAGAGTGGTGAGAGGCTGGACTGGGTTGCTCAGGGAGGTAGTTGAGGCCCCATTGCTGAAGGTGTTTAAGGCCAGGCTGGATGAAGCTGTGTCCAGCCTGATCTAGGGTAGGGTGTCCCTGCCCATGGCAGGAGGGTTGGCAGGAGAGTTGGAACTAGATGATCCTTGCAGTTCCTTCGAACCCTGACTGATTCTATGATTCTATGAAATACAGACAGTTTCTGAACCTAACTATATATTTTCTAAAAGCCATGAGAAACTGATTTTTCTTAGTTTGGAAAAAAAATAGTTTAAAGAAATTACAGTGGATTAAACCAGACCAAAGCTGTAGAAAAATTCTTTCTTGTCTTCCTAGTAAAGTTTTTTTTTTTTTTCCAGAAAGAACCCAAGAGAAGTTTGCTGCAGGCCTGCTGATGTATGGTACTGGCAGTATGTTACATTAATGTCCTAAGAATTGACATGTATATTATAAAGGGTAGTTATAGGTTCTAACAGTTGTGAACGAGGGAAGTATCAGAGAAGTATAAGGCCAAAGTATCACTATTAAGACAGATTTTATTCTCCTTATATAAAAGTAACCTGAAACACAGAGTGTGCAGTAAGAGGCTGAAATCTGATGACTGCACAAAACTGGAAAATAAGTCAAAATGAATGAGGGGGGCACTAAAATAAAGAGCAGTTGGAAAGGCTAAGACCAAGGACAGATATATGGTTATGAAATAATACAGAAAAATGTAAGAGAAAGACAGTGAAGATGGAAAGAAAGATTTTCAATTTTCAAACAGCAATACAGAAAATCTAGGGGTGGCAGAATATATCATGTAAACCTTTGACCCATTGCTCATAAGCAGTAAATTGTAAGAAAGTGAAACTAGGCCCCCTAAGAAGGCTTGGGAAATGTAATTGAGTGGGAACTATTTGACTGATGTGGAAATGGGATCAGGAAAATAATGGTTTACTGGGCAAAACCTCCACAAATAATGTGTTACAACTATCAAATAAGGAGATTCTGATAAGGAGTAAATTCTATCTTGGGAGGGATTTCATGGAATGAACAAGACTTTGAGCATACCTCCATAAAAAATAATGCTGACATAACCTGGGTAGTCTTTGCTTGCTTTTAGCTAGTTTTCTGATTAGTTTGACCAATATCTCTGGTAGTTTATCTTAGAATCAACCAGGTTGGAAGACACCTTCAAGATCATCAACAACTTCCTCCTAACGTTCATCCTAGACCTCCCCTGGCACAACTTGAGACTGTGTCCCCTTGTTCTGTTGCTGATTGCTTGGCAGAAGACATCAACTCCCACCTGGCTACAGCCTCCCTTCAGGTAGTTGTAGACAGCAATGAGGTCACCCCTGAGCCTCCTCTTCTCCAGGCTAAACACCCCCAGCTCCCTCAGCCTCTCCTCACAGGGTTTGTGTTCCAGGCCCCTCACCAGCTTTGTCGCCCTTCTCTGGACATGTTCTAGTTTCTCAACATCTCTCTTGAATTGAGGAGCCCAGAACTGGACACAGCACTCAAGGTGTGGCCTGACCAATGTTGAGTACAGGGGAAGAATAACCTCCCTTGTCCTGCTGGCCACACTCTTCCTGATCCAGGCCAGGATGCTATTTGGTGTCTTGGCCCCCTGGGCACACTGCTGGCTCATGTTCAGCTACTATCTATGATTCTATTCCCAGGTCCCTTTCTTCCTGACTGTTCTCCAACCACTCTGTCTCCAGCTTGTAGCTCTGCTTGGGGTTGTTGTGGCCAGTGTAGGACCCTGCACCTGGGCACATTGCTGTTTATGATGTCATACTGTTCAGTTCAGTGAATGTAAATTAAACTGCAGCTCACTGCTTTCCCTGATGCCTACAAGAAATGGATAGTCTCTTGATAAATGTCGGCATCCAAGCATCATTGTTACCCTTGTACTTCTCCTGTAGGTCTTCCCTTAAGGAGATGCTGTCCTTTATCCATGGGTATGCTCAGTTTTGGAACTGCTGCACTGGGTGCAGCGTTATCCAAGATCTGAGTGTTCTGTCTTCACTTTGAGCAGAAGAGCTAAAATATCTTATCAACAGTCAGAAAATGCATTGCTGAAGATAGGAAAAGATTTGTTTCTCAGTAGCTGGTCCTTCCTCTGAAAGTTTCTGGCTTTCTCTCTCCTGTAGTGGTCCTGGGACCCAAGAGTGCCCAAATGGCTCACATTTCCATTCACAGGTCATCTATGCAGCTTCCTCTGAAGACCTTTTGTACAAAAAGGTATTCTATATCTTGTGAACTGGTGGGAGTACCTACTGCACATAGCCCTGCATACCCTCAGTTTGAACCCCTATACACAATGAGCTGAAGGACTGGATGTGATGTGACTAGTTCCTGGTTCTTCTGGCCATCTTCACATACCTCCTATTGTCACGTACACGTGGAAGAAACTCAGAATATAAACAAGGTAGAAATGCTGTGTTGACTGCAAACTAGCTTTACTTACCTGTATGTCTCTCACACAAGCATGTGATTTACCAGCAGGTAGTTCAGTGAATTTAATGTAACCTGACAGACAAAGCAAAATCATTAAGACACACTGGATACTCTGAAATGTTTTTTAATGATTCAGCTATAATTAATACGTGTGGTTAACAGATTTTAGTGAACAATGGGCAACAAAAAGGCAGTATATTGTTTTTTTTTATTTCCTCTTTGAGAGAGAGATCTGCTTTTTATAGTAATTGAGATCTAAACAGCTAAAATCAGGATTTTATACAAAAAGGGCAAGCTAACCTTACTAATGGTGATTACTCATGGTATAATAGAAAAGGAAATAAAAGCTTTTTTATAAAATGTATCAAATCCTAAGAGTGCTGTTAAACTCATTAAAGAAAAAATGAAGTTAGAGAAACTGGTCTTATTTTTTTTTCACTCCCAGTAGAGTTCATTTCTACTTCAACAACTAAGCCAAGGTCACATTTAACTCACTTCAATTTCACCCAGTGCACAAGCTAATGTCAATAGTACAGCTGCCATGCAGAGCTAAAGACTGATGGTTAGACAAAGCCATTTACACAAGGCTGGGTCTTTCATCTTCTCTCAGCTAGTGACATAAGAAAGCACTGAGGTTATTCTCAACTAGAGACTAAAACTGGCATATTAGAAAAAATGTTATTCTCCTTAGCTGTCACACAAAGGATCTGAAGAAATGTAGAAATGTTTTTTTCCTTGGTCATCTAGGGAGATCACAAAGTGACTCTAATAGCCTTCACTCTGAAATTTTCACATGGTTTAAGTGATTGCCAAGTCTGATATTTTCCATTTACACTTCATTGCCATCAGAAAAAGAAAAAAATCAATATACCTACCTACTCAAGTGTGTCACAGGATGAGCTTATAAAAGAAGACATCAGTCTTTTTAGGGCATGAAAAATATACTTATTCAAATATATCTTATTTAAAATGACATAAATTGCAGTGGTTAGTCAAGATTCGATTTCCTCTAAAATATAAGACTTAAAATATTCCCTGACTTGCCAAGGAATAAGAATCTTTCAAACTGTTGATATGTACAAATGTACTCCTTTTGTCTTTTAAGTTATACCCAACACAGTGTAGTATTAGTGACTATCTAATATTAGTGACTAATATCAGTGACTACCTTTAGGAATTTTAAAGGGTGGGTGAGATCTCACACGTTATCACATTTCTCAGCGATGGTACAAGAAACTGGAACCTTGCCAAAACATGGGAGAAATTTGGTTTGGTTTCTCTGTGTTTTTTAGTCTCCATTTTACTATGTATATGAATTTGAGTTGCCTCATCTTGTTTGCCCTGATGTGATTCCATGTAATGCTATGCTGCTCTAACAAGCTCAGACACCCTAAGCACAGCTATCTTGCCTTCACATGCTACAACTTTTACATTATCTTACCTGTCCTGTTGGAGATTTCTAACAATTTCCATACAGCAATATACAGTCTTTGTTTTAAGATTAATAAAATATCTTAAATACAATGGAATTGTCTTGTCAAAGATTTGACTGCTTCCCCATTGTCAAGAACACTTGACAAGTGAGAGCCAAATTTGTCCCTGACTCTTCTGCTCTCAATGGAAGCTGAAAGGTCATCATTCACCTTATGATGTCGTTTCAACCCCATTATCTTTTCTATCTTGTTTTAGCACCTTTCTCTGGCAAAGGGAGTGAGTAAGATGCTGAAGAACTGAGATGGTATTTCAGGCTATCTGCCAGCAAGTGCTAAATAATAATGGAATTTGTTTGCTTACAAATTGAGCAATTGAATTTAGACATCGAGCGGGTCACCTCTGTGATTTTTCCCATCCCCGTCTGGTCAATCATCTAAAAAGGAAGAATTACTAGGGTCAAACCCAAAACTCTTTCTGCCATGTGGCAGCACAACACACCAGCCATACAGCTACTAGGCCATCCCCCACAGTTACAAGTATTTCAAGGTCAATTTATCAATTTAACAGCTTCATCTTCTTAATCACTAAACTTCTGTCTCTTTGAGCTTGTGCTGAAAGACTGTGGCTGCTAATTAAAATGGAGCTTTACTAGCAAGTACACAAATTAGATCCTGTCAGTAAGTTTATTCTAACTATTGGTCATTTCTAAATGCCTTTTTAATCCCCTAATTTTTACATTAAAATTCAAAAGCCTAACAATCTTAATCACCCCTACATCAAATTCATCATTAAGAACAGGAAGCCAGATGGTATAATTTTGATTTACCGGACTTCAGCGTGAATTAATGTACTGAGTGCCGATAATGAATACATCAAACCTGATATTGCAGAAACCTATGAATCTGGCATGTTAAATTAATAACACACTTTGCACAATGAAAGCATGTAAGCTCATATAAAGCTGAGGAGTAATGGTCCCTTTTATTTTAAATGGTCTTTATTAGCCTGCAGTTTTGACTCTTAAAAAAAAAAAAAAAGGAACATTGAGCTTAAGAAAGTTCTGTCCCTTTCATATCTGTCCTTTTACATGTAGGTAGGAGTGGAATGAAAATAGAGATCCACCTGACCACAAACTTTATAGTTATGAAAGATATACTGGTGGGAAAAGGGCCCCAGTGAGTTGACTGAATTCATTCCATTTCCATTGGGATTGTGGTTAGAAGTTTGGCCGGCGTGCTGAAGTTCACTTAGCAAAAATGTCATAGTACACTCTTGTTTTCTACATGGGATAGTTAGTGGCTGCATGGAGTAGTTAATGAACAACACAGATCATGCCAAATCTTTTCCTTTACTATTTTCTTTCTAATATGTATTGTTTTTTGTGCCAGCATAGGCTGGATGTTAGGAGGAAGTTCTTGACAGAGAGTGTGATTTGCTTTTGGAATGGGCTGCCCAGGGAGGTGGTGGAGTCACTGCCCCTGGAGGTGTTCAAGAAAAGCCCAGATGAGGCACTTAGTGCCATGGTCTGGTTGATTGGCTAGGGCTGGGTGCTAGGTTTGACTGGATGATCTTGGAGGTCTCTTCCAACCTGGTTGATTCTATGATTGTATGGTGAATATGATGTTCGATAACATTTTATTGCAGTGGAAAGCCAGGAATTGATTTTACTGAAAACCAGAACAACATATTCAGAAATATTTGCTATAAAATGTTTGCCAGGTATGTATGGCCCATGCCTGCCACGTTTTTTAACTATCTAGCTATTATATAGCACAGAGATGGCATAGAGATTAGCATCTGCAAAAGAAAATTGATGGATAGGAATTTCAAATATTCTGGGTCATTTGAATCAGTGAGTAGCTTGTGTTCTAGCAGGAAGAGGTTACACAGGGTTGAAACTACTTAAATATATCACTCCTGAGTGTA
The DNA here is from genome assembly GCF_015220805.1 of Pogoniulus pusillus. Lineage (NCBI taxonomy): Eukaryota > Metazoa > Chordata > Aves > Piciformes > Lybiidae > Pogoniulus > Pogoniulus pusillus. The sequence goes on from NC_087266.1 coordinate 33,806,179, forward strand.
TAATTTTACATTTACTTAGTGTAAATTAAAGAAAACAAGGCAATCATTACATATTCTGGTAGACCTATTGATGCAAGGACCCAAGCTAACTCCTGCTCTCGTCAAAGACAAAATTGCCTTCAACTGCAGGATTGGTTGTAAATACTTAGAATCATAGAATCATCCAGGTTGGAAGAGACCTCCAAGAACATCCAGGCCAACCTAGCACCCAGCCCTAGCCAATCAACTAGACCATGGCACTAAGTGCCTCAGCCAGGCTTTTCTTGAGCACCTCCAAGGACAGTGACTCCACCACCTCCCTGGGCAGCCCATTCCAATGCCAATCACTCTCTCAAACTATTTTACTAGAGGATCTGGAACTTCCTTTTCAGATACATAGTGACAACACAAGTAGAAGTAGATCCTCCAGTATCAGCTATATCTGAAGTATATCTGAATTTCAGAATGAAATACAGTTTGAAATGGTTTTGCATTGAATGACCTAAAATACACAAATGTAGGCTTATCAATCATAACCTAGAGAGGCAGGATGAGAGTCACCTCTGTTTGGAAGCCACAGGCTGTTTGCTTTAAAAGCATTGAGACAGCTAAAAGATACCTAGTTCAGGTCAGAGCTGGATAAAGCTGACTGGATAGGTTAACATGAGCATAAACCATTTCTCTGACTTTATTCCTCCTTTCACTCTCTGCACAGTAAGTGAATGTTTCAACAGTCTCGGTGATACTGTGGGAAATATGTTCAATGTAATGAGGGTAGGATAACGCCAGGGAAACACTGCAAACCAGAATTAGTTGTTACTTTTCCTTTGGCTTTCCCTACTGCATGAGTGTGTTCTTTCACTTTCCACTATGGCATGTAATTTGTACTGCTTGGAGATAAATGGCTAAGATTGATTACTAAACAAAACAAGGGATGCACTACAGATTTGTCTAGAGAGGATATAAAAAACATCTTATGCCTCTTCTTTTGATATTTCAGTGTTTTTACCCTTCACAGAAATAAGACTTTATAAATATTTGGAGAAGAGGAGGAAAATACTTGTTTCAAAAAAAAAAAGGAAGACTTTTACACTGCAGAACCACTCTAGCAACTTGAACAAAGTAAGTCAGTTGCTCCTGGATGGAAATGTTTCTCACCCTAGCGCAAGCTCGTTTGACAAACCTATTATGAAATGAATAAATGTCGCTCTGTGTGATTTGTCCATTGTCAACATGTTAACACACTTTATTTGAAGGTAGATTGATGAAGGGTGGCTGAAGGAGTTTACCCTCCTGAGTTAGAGAATAGAAAACCCTTTTTTCTTAGCATTTTCCCTTTTTTTCTTAGAAGTTCACAAGAGTAGATATACAATTATCCTCGACTTGCTGATGCAAAGGAACAGAGCATTTAGTTTCTTGTCACTGTCTCTGAAATTCCTAAAGGTACAATTAGCATTTCATTTGACATAATGTTGAAAGGTTCATAGATTGATCTTCCCTAAAATGCAGCAAGAATTTTTTGAAATGCAAATTTTGACATTTATTAACTTTTATTCCAGATCTGTTTATAGACTGTAAAACTGTGCATACATTTAACTCAAAGAAGCTAAAAGGACAATGTTTAGGTGGATACTCTGTGTTATAATAAAAGTCTATTTTATTGTTTCAACAATGAAATTTTTATTATCAGAGATTTATGATATCAGCACAGCAGTTTTTACTGCATGATTCACAGTGTTTTTATAGATGTATATTCAACAAAACAAGGAGAGAAATTGTACTGCAGTGCACTCTCTCAGGAGTGCATTTCCCCATTGAAATAATGTCAGCAGTTTTCCACCTTCAAAGCCCTATGTTTTCAAATCAATTAACAATTCTAATTGTGCTGGAACAGTTGTTCACTTAGCTTGGCAAATGAGACAGGAAACATTATTTCCTTTCTTTGCCTAAAACGAAGACTTTAATCTTCAGAACCATATTTAACATATAAAAAACCCACACAATTGAAAAGTTAGGCAGTTTGGAAACTCACTCAATTGTAAATGTTTGGGTTTGTTGGTTTTTTTTTTAGTGTTCATGCCTTGGTAGAAGGATGGAGCAAGAGCTCTACAGTTTCCCCTCTGGGTGCCAGCAAACCATCTTAGGATTCATTCTGAGTATTTCCAGTGAGATTTGTATCTATCTGGACAGCTGTAAGAGTTATTGCTTTTGCAAGATGGTAAAACAAACACTGATTCTGACCGAACTAGTGATACCAGAATACAGATCTCTATCATGTTACACAGGGCTGACATAAAGTAAGTCATGCAACATGCCGGAGTCAGGACTTAAAGGTGAAATTAACATTCCATTTTATTTACATACATACACACATATCGTGTGCTTAGAGACATAGTGAAAGGTATAATTACTGTGACTTCATGCAGTTAAAATAAATACCTCTGTTTCTTCTGCGAAGCCTGAAGTGATTTAACAGATGGACAAAATAATATTACTCCATTTAACAAACAGAAGAGTCTCATGACACAACACAGACTTGTGCAACACACCCGTTTCAGGGTTAAAGAAGTCAAGTATGTTGCAGATGAACATCATGCACAGAACTCTAGACCTAAACAGAATGAGAAATTGTCTAGAAAAAAAAATAATGTACAAATTCAAAATTGTATCTTTTCATAATGCATATTACTCAGAAGGCCACAAAACCAGAAACAATGTAGCTTGATCATATCAAGAGAATTACTCAATTATCAAGAGTGATTTGCCATTGGAATGGGCTGCCCAGGGAGGTGGTGGAGTCGCCATTCCTGGAGGTGTTCAAGAAAAGCCTGGCTGAGGCACTTAGTGCCATGGTCTGGTTGACTGGATAGGGCTGGGTGCTAGTTTGAACTGGGTGATCTCAGAGGTCTCTTCCAACCTGGGTGATTCTATGATTCTATGCTCAGTGCAGGAGTGTGGTGAGCACATGCATTCACCTCAGTTCTAACTTTGTGTAGGAACTTGCCAAGAATATGGTCATACCTTGTGCATGAAACTCCTGTTTAGAACATCGCTTTCGTGACAGCTGTAGCCATGTCTTAGCTCAATCTAAGCAATCCTCACATTCATAGCATTGTTGTGGACACTGTTTGTGACATAATATTTACTCAGATCAGTTCCAAGAAACAACTAGAACAAAGTTTTGATTTTCATCGTTGGTTTTTTTTTTTCATTTTTACTGTTTTTATGTGGAGTTATTTGTATTTTTTTTCACTATGTATTTCTTTGCTTGTGTGATGGTGTGAATAAATAGGATGTCAAAGTAAAAATGGTATCAAACTTTTAGGAACTAATTAGGCATTCAGAATCTAGACTCAAGCTTATTTGGGTACACAGGGTTTTTTCTCACCTTTCTTCAACACTGATGCAATTGTGCACTCTCATGACTAAACTTAATTGCTCATTGTTGAGTTGAACAATATCTTCTCATTGCACAATTTTAATTATCCACTGATGAGGAAACTGTCTCATTTCTTGCATCTGCTAGAGGAATGGCATCATACTGAGATATTGGTTCTGGTATCATTGTCAGATTTCTGATTCAGGTGTTGAAACTTGATCCAAAACAGAGTGTAAGCTAGATAAAACTTGTCAGAAACTATCATCCCCTGGGGGTAATGAGGTAGGGTATCTACCTATCATTCATAAAATGAAAGTGGTATTTGGCACAGATTTAGTTCTTTTTGTTTACCTTATCATCGTACATCTCTGTACAGAGCTTAGTATCAATTCACTATTTTGGAAACGATTAACCAGACATTATTCAGGGTACTTAGCCACTTATGACTGCAGCACCTAAATTCAAGAAAAACTGCCTGCCATCCAAGGCTGCCAAATCTTCTTTTTTTTCTGTCTTCACAGTGCTGATAGGTAGACATAACACCTAAACTAGGTAATGATAGGAGCCAACACTAATGTGATTTGCTCAATGTTTTTTTCTAAGCTGATATCAGAGATTATAGCAAAAGGCAGACATGTGTGTGACACTGCAGATGCACAGACATGTTTCACCCTGGCTGACTATACATCTGGAGCAATATAAGTCCTAAAAATAGACTTGGGTACCTAAATGGAGACTCTGAAGGAAATAATTCAAAATAGCATTCTTGGGAAATAATGTTTTCTCATTGGCCACCTCGATTTATCACTTCCCAAGAACAGCAGTGGCACACTATGATGCCCTAGTCCTTGCCTAATGTTTTTCTTTCATTTCAGAAACTGAGTCTTTCTCAATTTAAACTTCCTTGGGACTCCACAAAGTTGATTTTCATGCTGGTTTTGTCCCAGCACTACCAAGTTTCCCACAAAATACAGGGCAAATGTTACCCTCCTTTAAAAAGAATTATGTTCTTTTCCCCCACATCTAAAGGCTAGAGTATCTATATAGGCAATCTCTGTTCCTTCACATCCTCCTGGGAGAGTGATTGGCATTGGAATGAGCTGCCCAGGGAGGTGGTGGAGTCACCATCCCTGGAGGTGTTCAAGAAAAGCATGATCTAGTTGATTGGCCAGGGCTGGGTGCTAGGTTGGACTGGATGATCTTGGAGGTCTCTTCCAACCTGCTTGATTCTATGATTCTATGGTTCTATGTATTACCTCCACTAAATGTGAGTGTTTAGGGCACCTGTTTCAGTAGGGGAGCCCTGTATTTCTTGTCCATACCAGTCACGTTGTTGAAATTTGCATTCGAAAATCACTCCTTTTTATGCAAAAAATGTCAAATATTTTTGAGGACAGAACTTAGAATCACTAGAAAGCCCTGCTAGAACATGCTAGAAAGCCCTATTCCCATCGTGCTTTTCTCTTCTGGCCCAACAAATTTCAAATCCACCTTGGCACAGTAAGGCAGATCTTATAACCACGTTAAAATGAGGGCGATTTTTTCCCAATGTATACTTAGCTCGCAAGACTGAAACTTCTACAAAAACAATGTGAAAAAGTTTGTGTCCCAGAAGCTTCTTTTTTCCCCTCTTTCAACCAGATGGTGTAATACATTCTGTTATCCCTTTTTACAAACGATTTTTTTCTTGCATAATTCCTTAGGGAGGGTGAGTAGTGCTCCTTCCCCAGACTCGATCTGTTCTCCTAAGTGAAAGGTAACAGCAGAGCAGGCTTCGGCATTCATAGAATCATATCATAGAATCATAGAATCAACCAGGTTGGAAGAGACCTCCAAGATCATCCAGTCCAACCTAGCACCCAGCCCTATCCAGTCAAGTAGACCATGGCACCGAGTGCCTCATCCAGTCTTTTCTTGAAGACCTCCAGGAATGGCAACTCCACCACCTCCCTGGGCAGCCCATTCCAATGCCAATCACTCTCTCTGTGAAGAACTTCCTCCTAACATCCAGCCTATACCTACCCCAGAACAACTTGAGACTGTGTCCCCTTCTTCTATTGCTGGTTGCCTGGGAGAAGAGGCCACCCCCACCTGGTCTCTCTTCATAGGGTTTGTGCTCCAGGCCCTTCACCAGCTTTGTTGCCTTTTTCTGGACACGTTCCAACACCTCAATATCTCTCTTGAATTGAGGGGCCCAGAACTGGACACAGTACTCAAGGTGTGGCCTGACCAATGCTGAGTACAGGGGAAGAATAACCTCCCTTGTCCTACTGGCCACGTGGTGGAGTCGTCATCCCTGGGGCAGTTCAAGGCAAGGTTGGATGTGGCACTTGGTGCCATGGTCTAGCCTTGGGCACTGTGGTAAAGGGTTGGACTTGATGATCTGTGAGGTCTCTTCCAACCTTGGTGATACTATGATACTGTGATACTGTGATATCCTGCTTATGCTGCCCATAGAGTAATTCTGCTACAGAAGAAACTAGTCCTAAGGAGTTTAAAATCTGTCAATCAGAGTCTTGTGGCTTCAATTCCACAGACTGGTCCTTGGCTCTTTTATATTTGCTGGTGTAGATAACACAGGAAATGGCTGCTGTGCTCCACTGTGAGAAACAGGTTAGAGGAGTGTGCAATGTCAACAGCTTCACAAAGGTGTATCTCCATAGGAAGGAAGGACATTGAAGCATCTTTGCTCCAAAATAATTTTTGCTGTGCAGATTCTTAGGTGGTAAAGTGCCTTTCAGAGTCCCTAGTGAGACATCTTAATTTAAGGAAGGCGTGGGGCTTCGGCTAACTTTTGGCACTAGCGTTTGTCATGTAACCATCTTTAGACGTGTCTCTTTCCAAGAGAGAAGAGTGTCTCAAATATCTAATGTGATGTCCTAAATACTTTTCTAGAGACACTGCTAAAGTTTAGGAGCTGTATCTGTTTCTGTGTCTGACCGATCTACTGTCATTATCTTTGGACCTGGAAGCTGCAGCTCATACAGAACTTGCCTCTCATTTGCACCCCTAGAGGAGAACAAACTATTCACTTCTGGTATGCTACAAGGTTTGTTCACTTTAGAGCCAATTCTCAAATATCAATTAGAAGATTATCTGGTGGTATTTGGGCCTGATAGGCCAAAAATAGGATTAATACATGCCCTGGCTTGCCCAGGCATGTTTTTCTGCTCCACCAGAGAAGCAGGCATGGGAAAGAAGACAAAAGAACCTGGAGCCACTAAGTCTAAGGACTCTGGCCTGCCCAGACTTGTCTTGGTCCTGTACAAAGTACACACACTTAGCTTGTGCCTGCCTTGTGCAAGGCCTATGCTTTTCCTAAATTTAGGTAAAACAAGCCTGTGGCTTTGCCTAATAGGATAAGGCTTGGCAAACTGCCATTCTGATTGGCTATTCTGTGTCCAAAGGGCAATTAATCTCAGCCCACACTGATAAAAGGTAAACAATGTGCTCTGCCATGCTCTGGTGTGCTATGCCATTGTATTCATGCCTGCTGTTGCCTGCTGCTAGTGGCTACAGCCTTATTGTTGGCCTGGAAATTTCATTGTCACGAATTTGCCAGTAACATCTGGGTTATGGATTATATGTGTCATGATTTTTAAAATAAATAAATAAAATAAGAAATCATTTCCCCCCCCTCATTTCATGCTTGTAGTCTCATTCTTGAATACACTAAACAGAATATGCTAACATTTACGGTATGTGTGCTTTGTTTTATCCATTCTTAACTTCATTTCATTATCCTGTTCTCGGCTAGCTAACAGTACCCACACTGGAAATCTGCTGCCATAGAGTTACATGAGATTTTGTATCTGAAGTGCCACAAACATCTACAACACTGTAGAAACAGTCATCATGATTTAAGATGGGTGCAAGTTACAGCAAAAGATGTTCCGCCTCAACACAAGGGGGAACTTATTTGCTGTAAGGGTCCCAGGGCACTGCAACAGGCTCCCCAGAGAGGTTGTGTGGTCTCCCTCTCTAGAGCCTTTCAAGGCCTGTCTGGATGTGTTCCTCCGTGATCTGTGTTAGATAGTATTGTCCTGCTGTGGTGGGAAGGTTGGACTCAATTATTTTCTTGGGTCCCTTCCGAACCCTAACACCCTGTGAGCCTGTGGTCCTATGAGATGTCTTATTCTTGACCACTCTTTGCCCTCTCCAGTGTTTAACTCATTCCTGTCGTTCCCTTTTTTCCTGTTCTTTGTGTCTGTGACCTATTGATTGCTTTTGATAGGATGTTTGATTGATGTTGCCTTGGCTAGAGAGCTGAGCTTTTCAAATTTGGTTTCGATATTTTCAGTGACTTCTAGTGTGGTAACTGTAGAGGCACTGAAATATTAAAGATGTCTGAGATGGGGATGGAATTAAATAAATAAAATTAAGAGTGGTACAAAATGTTCACTTCCCTTGTTCTTTGTATATTTTGGTTTGTTTAATGAATACCTTGCATTTTTCAACTGATTTTTAAAAGTATTTTACATAATAATAATAATAATAATAATAATAATAATAATAATATTGGATTTCTACCCCATAATAATAATAATAATAATAATAATAATAATAATAATAATAATAGCAGCATTGTCTGACACTTATTCCAAGTAAGATGATTTTTTTTTCAATCATTTATTTATTATAGTTCATTGCAACTGAAATCCACTTCATAATAATAGGGTAACTTGCTTGTTGATCTCACTTTAATCCATCAGTTTTACCTTAAAATATGAAATTATAAACATTATTGTTTTCCCTCTTGTTAGCAATATTTATTCACAAAAAGTATGTAATTAAAATACTTCATAGAATCATAGAATGGTTTAGGTTGGAGTGGTTAGGTTAACCTACTTATTGATCCCACTTTAATCTTTCAGTGTTAGTTCAAAATATGCACTTATAAGAGTTTTTTGTTTCATTCCTGTTGCCAATATTTATTCACAAAAAGTCTATAAAGAAAATACTTCAAAGAATCATAGAATGGTCTAGGTTGGAATGGTTAGGATAACCTGCTTACTGATCTCACTTTAATCCTTCAGTTTTACCTTAAAATATGGAATTATAAAAATGATTGGTTTCCCTCTTGTTAGCAATATTTAGTCCCAAATAAGGCTGTAATGAAAATACTTCATAGAATCATAGAATGGTTTAGGTTAGAAGAGACCTCAAGGATCATCTAGTTCCAACCCCCTGACATAGGCAGGGACACCTCCCACTAGAACAGGTCACTCAAGGCTTCATCCAACATGGCCCTGAACATCTCCAGGGAGAGGGCATCCATCCACAACCTCCCTGGGCAGCCTGTGCCACTGTTTCATCTCCTCCACTGGAAAGAATTTCTTCCCAACATCTAGTTTAAATCTCCCCTCTTCAAGTTTAAACCCATTTCCCCTCATTCTGTCATTAAAGACCTTGTCAATAGTCCCTCCCCAGCCTTCCTGTAGCCCCTTGATACTGGAAGGCCACTATAAGGTCTCCTCAGAGCCTTCTCTTCTCCATGCTTAAGAGCCCTAACTCCTGTAACCTGTCCTCATAGCAGAGGTGTATTTTTGTGGAATTTTAGGCATTTAATATCAATTTGACAGCTGCATTTCTGCACTTCATACACAAACATGCAGTTGTCTTTAATACTCTATTTTTTTAAAAAAGAGATAAAATATTCAGGGGCACAATGCATGAAACAACATAACCTGTCTAGCTTTGCTCAGAGTTAATCTCTCAGAGGAATTACAATGGTTGCCCAGATAATAATTACACTAGTTAATACTTTAGAAACTAAAAAAGGTTGAAACCCTGTGACTTGGTATATAGTAAATGTTTTTCACCCAGCTGAAGCTAATATCTATTTCTGTAAGTAGGATAATGTTTACAGCATCTTTATGACAGCTATGAGAGGTTTTGAGGACAGATTGAAAGAGTTGGGGCTGTTCAGTCTGCAGAAGAAGAGGCTCCAAAGGTGACCTTCTTGTGGCCTTCCAGTACCTGAAGGGGGCCTATAAAAAAGCTGGGGAGGGACTTTTTAGGCTCTCAGGGTGACAGGATTAGGGGGAATGGAGCAAAGCTGGAGGTGGGGACATTCAGACTGGATGTAAGAAGGAAGTTGTTCATCATGAGAGTGGTGAGAGGCTGGAATGGGTTGCCCAGGAAGGTGGTTGAGGCCCCATCCCTGGAGATGTTTAAGGCCAGGCTGGATGAGGCTGTGTGCAGGCTGATGTAGGGTAGGGTGTCCCTGCCCATGGCAGTGGGATTGGAACCAGATGGTCCATGTGGTCCCTTCCAACCCTGACTGATTCTATGATTCTGTGATCACAGTATCACAGTATCACCAAGGTTGGAAGAGACCTCACAGATCATCAAGTCCAACCCTTTACCACAGAGCTCAAGGCTAGACCATGGCACCAAGTGCCACGTCCAATCTTGCCTTGAACAGCCCCAGGGACGGCGACTCCACCACCTCCCCGGGCAACCCATTCCAGTGTCCAATGACTCTCTCAGGGAAGAACTTTCTCCTCACCTCCAGCCTAAATTTCCCCTGGCGCAGCCTGAGGCTGTGTCCTCTCGTTCTGGTGCTGGCCACCTGAGAGAAGAGAGCAACCTCCCCTTGGCCACAACCACCCTTCAGGTAGTTGTAGACAGCAATAAGGTCACCCCTGAGCCTCCTCTTCTCCAGGCTAAACAACCCCAGCTCCCTCAGCCTCTCCTCGTAGGGCTGTGCTCGAGGCCTCTCACCAGCCTCGTCGCCCTTCTCTGGACATGCTCAAGCATCTCAATGTCCCTCCTAAACTGGGGGGCCCAGAACTGAACACAGTACTCAAGGTGTGGTCTAACCAGTGCAGAGTACAGGGGCAGAATGACCTCCCTGCTCCTGCTGACCACACCATTCCTGATGCAGGCCAGGATGCCACTGGCTCTCTTGGCCACCTGGGCACACTGCTGGCTCATGTTCGGGCGGGTATCAATCAGCACCCAACTTCCTTCCTTTTCCCCTGATCTCTTTGCCTGGATTTTGCAAGGGGTTTTGCCCAAACTTTTTTTTGGATGCAGCCACAAACTTGGTGTTTGTGAGGAATACTGGTGTCAGTGAAGGGATTTTTCAGCTGAATTGCTTCACCGATTGTTTATTCTGTTATTTAACAAAGTATGTTCAGATGTGTGTAGGGAATTTAGTCAGTAGCTTGTACTAAAAAAAAAAACCAAAACCAAATCAAGTATTTGCCAATAATTTTTGTTTCTCTCATCAATCATGCAAAATGTTAATCATAAAATTATGATATTATGTAAATGTTTAAATGTCAATAAACAAACCCACATACGTTCAGTACGTCATTAAATTGATGGGGGAGGTGTTTAATTCATGGTCAGTCCACAACTATTCACAGGACAGGAATGAGTGTGAGAAGGTGAGGCTTGGAGCACCACAGAATTTGCCCAAAAGACCTCAGCTTAGAACTGCTCTTTCAGTTCAGCACTGGATCAGAATTAGCCAGAACTGGATCAATTCTACATTATGCACTACTGGTTTAGTTGGTGATCCAAGAAATATTGCCATGCTTCCTTTCATTTACTGGAAAAAACCAACTTAATTTCATAAATTCAGCCTGCTTGTAAGGGTTTTCAAGATTAAGACACCTGAGGACTGGCTTGGTCATGGAAACAGCAAGGTCTTCATTTGTTTAGCCTTTAATTTTTAGATCTACTGATGGTGCTAAAGCATATGATATTAGTGGAAACTTTAATGAGAATACATACTAATCTTAATAAGAATCTTGTTATGATCATTTTTAATGTGTTGGGTTGATGTTTTTTTTACTTCTTCTTTTGAGCATGGATGTACACTGTCTTCATCCACTATTGGGAACAAGTTACTGCCAAAACATTTCTGGGCACAATAATGGATGAATACAGTATGCACCTGGGGGGGGTTAATATGCATAATTCACTTATATATATAGATATAGATCATAGAATCATAGAATCGACCAGGTTGGAAAAGACCTCCAAGATCATCTAGTCCAACCTATCCCCCAGCCCTATCCAGTCAACTAGACCATAGCACTAAGTGCCCCATTGAGTCTTTTCTTGAACACCCCCAGGGATGGCGACTCCACCACCTCCCCAGGCAGCCCATTCCAATGGGAAATCACTCTCTCTGTGAAGAACTTCCTCCTAACATCCAGCCTATACTTTCCCCGGCACAACTTGAGACTGTGTCCCCTTGTTCTATTGCTGGATGCCTGAGAGAAGAGATCAACCCCACCTGGCTACAATATAGATATTTTAAAAATATATAAAACATAAGTAATACATAATTATAAATAATATATAATATATAAATAAATAATATATAATATATAAATAAAATATAAATATAAACCATGTGGATATAAATACATAAAATAGTATAGATATATGTAATAATAAAAAATAAATATGACTTAAATATAATATATACATTTATAAATATATAAATATATATATACACACACATATATATATATATATATATGCTGTGATGGTTTGGACTCTTACCCGCCCCCACACACTTTGTATTTGCCCCAGCTAACTCAGAAGGGACTCCAGGAATATAAATGAAGCTATTTATTTTACAACAGCAAATATACAAGCAGCTATTTACAATATATACAGTTATATATGGAAATATACAAAGGATAAACAATACAGAAGCACAACTCCCCTCCCAGAAACCTGAGTCCCCAGGAGGGGCTCTCAAACCACCCCAACACCTTCCTCAGCCCCTCTCAACCTTACCCCAGTTCCCAGGAAGAATAGAGGTGCAGCCAAGAGGTTAAGAAGGAAGGTTAGTGGCAGTGGGGTTAAGGAGATGTGACTAGGTCTGAAGGCAAAGGCAGAAATGAAAGACAAAATGGAGAATATTATCAAACGTTTTCCTTCTTCTTCCCAGAACTCTCAGTGTGACTGTGAGCGAAGAGACACAACCATGTTTACTTTTTCACTGCCCATTATCTAGTTCTTTTACCAAAACGTTCCAGCTTGCTTCAAACTAGCACATATGCACATACACATATATATATGTGATGGTTTGGGTGTTACTCTTCCCTCCCACACTTAAGAAAATCTTCTAGACTAGACTCAGCCAATCTGGAAATTGAATGAATGAATGAATGAAGCTTTATATTTACAGCTTAGCACAAGATACAAGCAGATATTTACAATAGATACAGCTATAGACAGAAATAGACAAGTTAAAAAGTGGTACAGAAACACAACAGCCCTCCCAGAAACCAGCATCTCCAGAAGGGGCTCCCAACCACCCTTCCACCTTATTTCCACCCCTCTACCTTACTCCAAACTTTGTCATATGCTCAAGGTGAGTTTAAAGCATCGGACAGGTGGGTTAGGAAGCAGAAGGATTAGTCAGGCAGGTTAGAGAAGCGCATGCAACCCAAAACCCCAGAGAGCAAACTCTGTTATCTATGTTTATGTTCTTGTTCTTATCCATCTCAGCAAGCCTATGAGTGAAGCAGACATCACCATTGTTTCCTTTTCACAGCCCATAGTCTAATTCCTCTCACCAGAACATTCTAGCTAGCTTCAATTTAGCACTATATATATATATGTATAACAAAGGCCACCTATAACCATTCACTACTGAATTTTATTGCACATAACAGGAGTGCAAAAACTTTGCACCTGTCAGTTCCTGGCTGATATTCAAAATTGTGTGCAGGTGTCAAAAAAAATGACCTGCCAGTCTGTGCTGGTGATTAAGGTCCCATTCAAACTCTTCACTGATTTTAAAAGAGAGTTTATCCTTGAAGAGTTATTTCTGTATGAATCTGTCCATCTCATATCCAGTATGTGGAAGGTTTATAGTTTTAATTAGGAATAAAATGATAGTTCCAATGGCAGTAAACACAGCATAGTCCATTTTGTGGCTAGTTACAAGTACAAAGGGTGACACACTGGCACTACTGAAGTCATGGCAAGGTTTGCCCTTGATTTTGAACATGTCTACAGTACGTATGTCTGTATCTACTGATGGCACTAATTATAACAGCCAAGTGTTTTTTTAATGGGGTCCAAATTGTTCCCTTGGAGAGCAATATGCTAATCCTAAATTTGACTGCCTAAGGGACATGTCCAGGATGAGCTTCCCAAATTTTGCTTATTTCATAGAGACAGAGTGGAAGGATCCACAGTCCACTTGTGGTGGCTTGACGCCCAGGTTCATATTAGAAAGTTTTCCAGGAGGAAATGTCTCAATAGCAGCACAGCAGAAGTTGTTTGTAGTGACTTTAGCAGTCTTTTTAGCACATCCTGTTGTGATAGGACAAGGCATGACGGTTTTAAACTAAAAAAGGGAGAGATAGACTAGATAGAAGGAAGAAATTTTTTACAGTGAGAGTGGTGAAACTCCAGAGCAGGTTGCCCAGACAGGTGGTAGAGGTTCCCTCCCCAAAAACATTTAAGGTGCATTTGGATGGGGCTCTCAGCACTGTTCCAATGTTCCTTGTTAATGATGTGCCTGCTCACTGCAAAGTGGGTTGGACTAGATGACCTTCGAGGTCCCTTCCAACCCAAAACATTCTGTGATTTTGTGAGGATCAGAAAGGTCACCAGAGATGACACCTCTAAAGAGGGTGATTCAGAGTGCTTACATCAACATCTTCTTCAAAGTCTCCTCTGAAGAAATGGAATTCTCTTCATGTTTGTTGAACACACATCAAGCCTGGGAAGATCACAGACCTCAGTTGGATGCTGAGGTTGGACCATAGAAACAATACTCTCAGGGATTTTGGATTAGCTGTCTATCTAGGAACGTCAAATGCCTGGCAATGAGCCATCCTCAGTGTCTTTGGAGAGATGAGCAGGTATTTCACAGACCTTCCTGCAGCTTGAAAATAGGATTAGTCAATTTTCTCGTCTAAGGAGGACAAATTTATTACACGCAGAGAAAGATGAAAATGAAGATAAAAGAAGGTCAATATCTTCTTAAGCCTACTTCTCTGCTTGGCAAACTGAAGAAAGTCATGACACTAAGGTCAGTGAGAATAAGAGTTGGTGAGTCTGGCAAGGCTTCTTGTCCTATTGCGCATTGAAGACATTCCAATAAGAGCTTGTTGGTGTATGTATTTACATTAAAGGAAGACAGTTATACCAGTTACACAGAAACCTGCCTGCTACTGATCTCATCAGAGTGTACAATGATAGTCTAACAACTCCCACACATACTGAGCTCTATTCAAAGAATTCTGTGCCCAGAGGCATTTAAAATCAGAATTAACTTAAGGCTGGATGTTAGGAGGAAGTTCTTGACAGAGAGAGTGATTGGCATTGGAATGGGCTGCCCAGGGAGGTGGTGGAGTCACCGTGCCTGGAGGTGTTGAAGAAAAGCCTGTCTGAGGCACTTAGTGCCATGGTCTAGTTGACTGGCCAGGGCTGGGTGCTAGGTTGGACTGGATGATCTTGGAGGTCTCTTCCAACCTGGTTGATTCTATGATTCTATGAAAGTAATATGATAAACCAGGGAATGGAGAGCCAGGAATGAAGCAAGTGATTTGATTGCATGTTTGTATCATAAGAAAATAATTTTTAGATGTCTAAGGTAGAGTAAGATGTATTCCACATTTATCTACTTCCGCAAGATGAGCAGGCATGCACTTCCTTTTGCCTAGGGTAGCCTTTAGTAGCAGGAACAGATATAAAGGGGTTTCAGCATGGTAGAATCATAGAATCAGTCAGGATTGGAAGGGACCACAAGGGACATCCAGTTCCAATCCCCCTGCCATAGGCAGGGACACCCTAGCCTACATCAGGCTGGCCAGAGCCTCATCCAGCCTGGCCTTAAACACCTCCAGCAATGGGGCCTCAACCACCTCCCTGGGCAACCCATTCCAGGGTATCACCAATCTCATGCTGAACAACTTCCTCCTCATGTCCAGTCTGAATCTCTCTGCAAATGCAGTCTGTGTGCAGCAGGACACATTACCTCCTGACAGAGGGTTTCAGATACTGGCAATGACTGAAGCAACCAGGAGCGCTTCACAGAGCCATCAGTAAGAACCACTCCTAAGGGTTTGAACACTGAGCAATCTTATTAGAGTTGTAGAAAGGGACAAGATTTGAAGTCTCATCTCTCTCCTCCCTTCTGTGCTGGACAAAGTAATGCATTTATAAGAGCAAATAAGTGCAGAGGTGAAATCATGCTTGCTCTGAATATGTGAATGGTCCATCCCTTCACTGGGACATCTTTAAGAGATTTAGAATTCTGAAAAACAAGTTCCCTGTGGTACTTGATCTAGAAGGTGCTGAGTATTTCCTCTGGGAGTAGACAAACTCCCACTTCCTGCTTAAGAGAGAGATGGATGTTGTGGTTTCTTTCATGCCTTTTACATTACTATTATTTACTTTTGATAGTAGGAAGGGTCTATTGATGGCCTTCTTTCTGGTGAGAAGTGAGCTACATACATCATCAAGATATAAAATCAAAGGCCTGTGAGCTGAAAAAAATAATGGCTTGCTCTAAATCCTGTTGACTGACAAGAATTGTGTCACATTATTATCATCTTAGCTTCACTTTCATAAAATTATAGAATCACAGAATCAGTCAGAGTTGGAAGGGATCACAAGGAGCATCTAGTTCCAATCCCCCTGCCATAGGCAGGGACACCCTGTTCTAGATCAGTCTGGCCAAAGCCTTATCCAGCCTGCCCTTAAACACCTCCAGGAATGGAGCCTCAACCATCTCCCTGGGCAATCCATTCCAGGCTCTCACCACTCTCATGCTCAACAACTTCCTCCTCATCTCCACTCTGAATCTCCCCACCTCCAGCTTTGCTCCATTCTCCCTAGTCCTGTCCCTCCCTCATATCTTAAAAAGTCCTTCCCCAGCTTCTTTGTAGGCCCCCTTCAGATCCTGGCTACTTCCAGATATTCAGATACTTCAGATATTTTCACATCAATGTGCAGTTTATTTCCTTGGGCTGTGTTCTGATTTCTAAGATCTGAGACAGCATTTACAGAACTTATTGTAGGGTTTTGTGGGAGAAGAAATTTGGTCAGATTTATGCTAGTTTCTTGCTCCTCATGTTAAAATGATGCAATAAAAATCACGTGCAAATCCGTTTTAATAGGGAAACCTAAGATTATTTTTAATCACCCTGCACCTGTAACATAGGCTTTTACCATGTTATAGACACAAATAATAGAAATCACATAAAGTCTCTGCTCACAAATTTCCTTTAGAAAGCATTTACTGATTCTACCTGACTTGTTTTTTCATGTCATTGCAAAGACAAAACAAACGCTGATTAAAGCAATTAAAACTTTCCTTTGTTTGCATAAAGAGATGTATTCAGATCTTGCTTTTTTTTTTCCTTTGTAGACATCTTAATAAGCACCAGTAGATTGAAATGAAATCTGTCATCAGTCGTATTTTCTACTTCACATACATATTAAGAAAGATTTGTTACCGAAGCTTCCTTATATGTTTTCCATTTGTTGTTGTAAAATGGCAAATGTTGAAATAACACTAGATCTATCAATCTGATAATATAATGCAATACATCTGACAGCTGAAGGAGTCGGGGGGGGAGGAAGGAAAATGTACTAACATATAGTATCTGGAGTAGAGCATTTTTGTTGTTGTTATGTTTTTCTTCAAAAACACAACTGTGCTGTTTGGGTGTCTGCCACCATGGAGGGATATAAAGCATTATTGTGGATGGAGAATTCAGCTTTAGCAGAATATAAATTAACTGCCGTGTAAATATAAACATCAATTAAGTTCTGTCACTTGTTAAATATTTATTTACTAAAATGATTTAAGTAGAAAAGCTTGCTGAGGGGAAAATTGTCTGCTACTATCGATACACTGCTGGTACCTCTTAGGAGCCTGCTTTGTTTCTATTGTTTCTTTACTTATAATCTCTAATGTGTGGTTGCAGAGGTTGCTGTTTCAAGCAGATGAAAATTTAAGGTGCACTTCTCACCAATGCTGAGCTGTATTAGGCATGTAACTCCAATTAATGCTAATGGGAATTAAGCAGGTAAATACCTTCTTGCATTAGTGGATAAAGAGATTCCCAATTTCTAAGGCAATTCAGACTTCATCTATGCAACTGGAACACAACAAGATCAGAGTAGTGTCCAGAGTGGAGTAGGGGACAAAATTAAATCCCTGCAATGTATCAACCTTTTCAAAGGATGGTTTAGACCTACATAAACTCATGGGGAAATGTTAACTTGCCTGGTCTTTTTCCACTCTTGGCTAGATGCCATGAGGCTTGAATCAGAGAATCACAGAAACAACCAGATTGGAAGAGACCTCCAAGATCATCTATTGCTCAGCCCTATCCAGTCAACTAGACCATGGCACTAAGTGCCTCATCTAGGCTTTTCTTGAACGCCCCCAGGGACGGTGACTCCACCACCTCCCTGGGCAGTCCATTCCAATGCCAATCACTCTCTCTGCCAACAACTTCCTCCTAACATCCAGCCTAGATCTCCCCCAGAACAACTTGAGACTGTGTAACCCTTGTTCTGTTGATGGTTGCCTGGCAGAAGAGACCAACCCCACCTGGCTACAACCTCCTTTCAGGTAGTTGTAGATAGCAATGAGGTCTGCCCTGAACCTCCTCTTCTCCAGGCTGCACACCCACAGCTCCTGCAGCATTTCCTCACAGGGCTGTGCTCCAGGCCTCTCACCAACTTTGTTGCCCTTCTCTGGACATGTTCCAGCACCTCAACATCTCTCTTGAATTGAGGAGCTCAGAAATGGACACAGCACTCAAGGTGTGAATAACCTCCCTTGTCCTGCTGGCCACACTCTTCCTAATCCAGGCCAGGAGCTTGATCTAGTGGAAGGTGTCCCTGCCCACTAGATGATATTTAGAGTCCCTTCCAACCCAAACTATCCTGTTAATCTATGAATCTATGCTATATGTTAAGATACTTATGACACCCAGTTGTCTCTCATTTCTTTCTCAACAACATTATTAAAACATCAGTTTCTTTCACGTCTGTTGCCGTCAAATTAGTACATCCGAATAAATCCTCATCAAATAAGAGTCACAGAATGAGTAAATTATACCATTGAAATATACACATCATCATTATTCTTTCTGAAAAGAATAATTCTGTTATGCTAATCTTGTGCTACCTTGGATACCATATTTATTTGGCTCCAGCAGATGAGAATCATTTCAATAAGAACCTAGATTTTTTAAATAGATATACTGCAGAATAGTCATATTCTGGAAATATAAGTTGACTGAAATCAGGTCCTACAATGAAGCTTAACTTTATTTCAGATCAGGTTTACAATCTGGAAAGCTTGCCTCTGATGTGTAAAAATGAGTGAGATCAGCTAGACATACATAATACCACACTGAGAAGTTCATAGAATCATAGAATCAACCAGGTTGGAAGAGACTTCCAAGATCATCCAGTCCAACCTAGCACCCAGCCCTATCCAGTCAACTAGACCGTGGCACTAAGTGCCTCAGCCAGGCTTTTCTTCAATACCTCCAGGGACAGTGACTCCACCACCTCCCTGGGCAGCCCATTCCAATGCCAATCACTCTCTGCCAACAACTTCCTCCTAACATCCAGCCTAGACCTCCCCTGCCACAACTTGAGACTGTGTCCTCTTGTTCTGCTTCTGGTTGCCTGGGAGAAGAGACCAACCCCACCTGGCTACAGCCTCCTTTCAGGTAGTTGTAGACAGCAATGAGGTCTGCCCTGAGCCTCCTCTTCTTCAGGCTAAACAAGTGCAGCTCTCTCACCCTCTCTCCTAGAGTTTGTGTTCCAAGCCCCTCACCAGCTTTGTTCTCCTTCTCTGGACACGTTCCAGCATCTCTAAGCAGTCATTAGAATGTTGAGTTTTGTGTGAAGAAAATCAGCCCTGTGGAAATTGTAAACAGCAAATGATGTGTTTTAAGCCTTAGATGATTCCAAGATGAGGCACATCCTTACTCCTAAATTTACTTTTGTGGAAATCTTTCTAAGTGTAATCAATCATGTCCACACAGAACAAATCTAGGATGTACAAACCACATCAGAACCTCTGAGCGGTCATTGTTAAAAGGCCTAAGGGTTAGGTGCCTAGATGCCATAAATACTAATTCCCAAAAAGTTCTTTTTGCATTCCCCTCTAAATTTTCAGTAATGATAGCAATCACACAAACCATTTCAAAATCCTAATCAAATGTCTTTTCAGTGCATTCATAAAATGAAATGCTGATGCAGCACATTCTGTTTAATTGAGATACACTTAAACTAGGAAGTCCGCTTAATCAGGATATATCCCTGGGAACAATTTAAGTCCAATGATACTTAATGGCAATGACTACTGCTTAATGGGGATGGCAATTCTGCTTAATTGAGATTTCCTCCAATGATGCAGTAGTTTACAGCTGTACAATTTTAAATAACTGAGACTAATTTTGTTACGGGCTTATGTTTTACTAAATGTATTTTAAGTAAATGTGATGAATGGGATGAAATAACACTTGGAAAATGTTTGTTTCTGTAGCAAATAATGTCTTACAGCACTAAAAAAAAAATCTATCGGGGACAAAGCAAAAAGAGTTATGAAAGAAACATGTTAACTGAAAACAGTAGTGTTAAAGGAAGTTAAGTTTGGCCTGTAGGGATTTTTATCCTAGAGAACAAGTAGTTCTAGTGGAAAAAGGTTCCAGAATTCAGCTTTTAATCTAGGACAGTATCGTCTGAACCTTCAAGTGTCAAAAGATGGAGCAGTAAACAAACAAGGAGTACGACCCAGCAACACAGCTACAAGAGTCAGAACAAAAAGCAGCAGATGCAGCACCATCCACTGCGTACATATTGTGAATGGCAGGAGGAAAGATCTCTGAGGCATCTTTCTGGTTGTCACAAAATCCTCTCATATACAAAATATGTCATGAAAGAAAGCAGGAGGCAACATATTGGGACCAGTCTTGTTCAACTACCTGAAGGGAGGTTGTAGCCAGGTGGGGGTTGGCCTCTTCTCCCAGGCAACCAGCAACAGAACAAGGGGACACAGTCTCAAGTTGTGCCGGGGAAAGTATAGGCTGGATATTAGGAGGAAGTTCTTCGCAGAGAGAGTGATTGGGATTGGAATGGGCTGCCTGGGGAGGTGGTGGAGACGCTGTCCCTGGAGGTGTTCAAGAAAACACTGGATGAGGCACTTAGTGCCATGGTCTAGTTGATTGGCCAGGGCTGGGGAATAGGTTGGACTAGATGAACTTGGAGGTCTCTTCCAACCTGGTTGATTCTATGATTCTGTGACATCTTTGTTGGTGACATGGACAGAGGCAACCTCAGCAAGTTTGCTGATGACACCAAGCTCTGTGGTGCAGCAGACACACTGGAGGGCAGGAATGCCATCCAGAGGGACCTGGGCAGGCTGGAGAGGTGGGCACAAGCCAACCTCATGAGCTTTAACAAGAACTAGTGCAGTGTCCTGCATCTGGGTTGAGACAATCTCAAGCACAAATACAGGCTGGGCAGTGAGCGGCTGGAGAGCAGCCCTGAGGAGAGGTACTTCAGGGTGCTGCTGGATGAGAAGCTCAACATGAGCCAGCAGTGTGCACTTCCAGCCCAGAAAGCCAACCAGATCATGGGCTGCATTAGGAGAAGTGTGGCCAGCAGGGAAAGGGAGGTGATTCTCCCCCTCTGCTCTGCTCTGGTCAGACCCCACCTGGAGCACTGCATCCAGTTCTGGAGCCCCTATTACAAGAGCCTCCACTACCTCCCTGGGAACCTGTTCCAGTGTCTCAACACCCTCATGGTGAAGAGCTCCCTCCCAACATCCAAGCGGAATCTGCCCACTTCTAGATTTGGTCCATTCTCCTTAGTGCTATCACTACCCAACATCCTAAAAAGTCCCTCACCAGCTTTCTTGTAGGCCCCCTTCAGATATTGGAAGGCCACAATAAGTTCTCCTCTGAGCCTCCTCTTCAGACTGAATAACCCCAACTCTCTCAGTCTGTCTCCACAGGAGAAGTGCTCTAGCCCTCTGATTACCCTCATCATCCTCTTCAGGACACACTCCACCATCTCCATATCTTATCTGTAATAGAGGCTCCAGAACTGGACACAACACTCCAGGTGAGGTCTCACCAGAGTGAAGTAGAATCACTTCCCTCAATCTGCTGGTCATGCTTCTCTTCATGCAGCCAGGGTATGGTTGGCTCTCTGGGTGGCAAGTGCAAAATGATGGCTCATATTCAGTGTCTCATCCACCAGTGCCTCATGTCCTTGTCTTCAGGAGTGTTCTTCAAGCCAGTCACTGCCCAGTCTTATTTGAATTGCACTGACTCAGATGCAGGACCTTGCACTTAGTCTTGTTGAACTTCACAAGGTTGACTTCTGCCCATCTCTCCAGCCTGTCAGGGTCCCTCTAGATGGCATCCCTTCCTTCCAGTATGTCAGCCTGTCCTGGTAGGGCTTAAATCCTGCCAGGCAAGTTTAACCCTAGCTCCCCACCTCCTGTTGTGCTGGGGTCCAGGAGTGAGTCAGATGAGCAAAGTCTTGAGGGCTAGGGGCCTTTGCACCATGTGTCAGATGTCTTGTGCTGCCCTCACCCTACCTGCATGGTCACATGAGGCACAAAGCTTTGAATCCATTGGCCAGAACAATGGTGCTAGTGCCTCTTGGCCAGTTGGATTTTCCAATCAAGAACCTTTCTGCGTTGTGCCTTTCTGTATTCAGCCTTTCTGCATGGAGCCTTCTTGCCTCTCCTCATTTGCGGCTCGTTAAAGGCAGACACATGTTGCAGCTCACACCAGTGGCTTAGCAGCATCTTCTTCCCTCTGCCTGAATTATTTGTATTTTACCCTGGGATCATTATAGTGAGTTTGAAAGCATCTTTGGTACAGGAGACTTTCTCAGGGACCAAAACAGTGTGAGTACCTCTGCTGGAGTGAATGCCAAGACTCCATAGGCATAGCTAGAATTTTTCCTGTCCTCACCCTCATATTTTCCAAGTTCTGATGGTTTAAACTGTTTAGTTCTGTGCAATTGTTTCCTGTCAACTGAAAATCCAAAGAACCTCAGGGAATTTCCCTGATTTTTTAATAGTAATAATAGAAATTAATATTTGTACAGGAATTAATAGTCATCATTCATAAATATTATTAATCTCCAATACACAGCCACTGCTTGGTGTCGTTGGCAAACATGCTGAGGGTGCACTCAATATCACTGTCCATGCTGCCAAGATTGGTCCCAGTACTGATCCTTGAAGGACTCCACTTGTGACTATTCTCCACCAGGGCAGTGAAGATGAATACTTTCTAGCCTTGGTATCCAAAGCACAGGTGAAAACTTTCAAGTCCTGGTATCCAGAGCAAGACCTGGAATGTCAAACCATGCACTCCAATGTGTGTCAATGGGTTTTCGTTAGAGCAGCTCAGCCATAGGGAGCACTTGTAAAATGGGGGAAGTCCATAATGACTAGGTAAAGAAACAGGCTACTATTATGCAAAGGAAAACTTAAGAGAATATAATCTTGAAAGACAAGTCCTCCTCTGGGAAACAAACAAAACAGTAATGCTGCAGGAAGAATCACTGATTTTAAAAAATGCACTTTTCCTACAGTGTTTCCTCGTCTGCATTCTAAAGAAATATGGCACAGCTATGAGAGCTGATAAACATATTCATCGGCTTTAAATTTAACCTGCTTAAATCTTTTAAAAACCTTTGAGTAAATAAAGTGCTTTTATGACTGTAGGATTATATGGCTAAGGAAGTCGTAATGCTGTCACATTTCACAGCACTGCATACAGCTCTACGAGTAGTGCTTAGTTCTCATCTTTGCCACCATGTCCATCCCTTACCCTGTCCTGTGATGAGTCTGCAGTTCATGCCAAATTTATTGTGGTTGCTTTACGGTGTGCAGAATAATGAAGAAACTTGTTATAGTCTTTAGAAAAGTGAAAAAAAGATTATGCTTAATCATAGAATCAACCAAGTTGGGAGAGACCTCCAAGATCATCCAGGCCAAACTAGCACCCAGCCCTATCCAGTCAACCAGATCATGGCACTAAGTGCCTCAGCCAGGCTTTTCTTGAACACCTCTAGGGATGGTGCCTCCACCACCTCCCTGGGCAGCCCATTCCAATGCCAATCACTCTCTCTGGCAGGAACTTCCTCCTAACATCCAGCCTAGACCTCCCCTGATTGCACAACTTGCAACTGTGTCCCCTTGTTGTCTTGCTGGTTGCCTGGCAGAAGAAACCAACCCCCACCTGGCTACAATCTCCTTTCAGGTAGTTGTAGACAGCAATGAGATCCCTCCTGAGCCTCCTCTTCTCCAGGCTGCACACCCCCAGCTCCCTCAGCCACTCTTCACAGGGCTGTGTTCCAGGCCCCTCACCAGCTTTGTTGCCGTTCTCTGGACACATTTCAATATCTCAACATCTCTCTTGAACTAGGGAGCCCAGAACTGGACACAGCACTCAAGATGTGGCTTGACCAGTGCTGAGTACAGGGGCAGAATAACCTCCCTTGTCCTACTGGCCACACTCTTCCTGATCCAGGCCAGGATGCCTTTGGCTGTCCTGCCCACCTGGGCACACTGCTAATTCATTCAGCCTGCAATCTAGCAGTACCCCCAGGTTCCTTTCTGCCTGGCTGCTCTCCAGCCACTCTGTCTCCAGCCTGTACTTCCTTGCACTGATTCCTATTTAGCAGCCAGAGCACAAACTCAGAAGTGGAATTTGAAATATGACACTGTCATGCTACAAAACTCCTGAATAATCTGTTGCAAATAGACAACTTCCATATAATCAGCAAAGGAAGGTGGTTCAGACTTGTTGAACCCTAGTTATTATAGGCTTGAACAACTCCTGATAGAGAGGAGAGATATGCATGATTATGCAGGCAAGTACAAGTTAAGTAAGGCTGACTCCTGCTCACTGCAAATCTAATTGACAATTTTGTTGCCCTTCTCTAGCTATTTAAGAAAAGTAGTGAGGTCAATGGTAATGACATATCTCATGGCTGGAATATGCCACCCACTTGGTTTTGTTTTACAAGGCTTTGATTGCAAACTTCAAACCTCAGCTTTGTTATAAGGAAAGATTTTAAAGAGTCTTGTTGAGTGAATTTTCTACTTGTGAAAGGTGACTGGTTGACAGCTACAGAGACTGAAATGCTCTGCTTGCACAGACAAACTGCTGTACCTTTGCACTCCTTCTATCAGTATTACACTATCATTTCTGCTTCCACTTCCTCATAGTTTTGTGTGTACTTCAACCTTGACCTTGTCGGGTCATTCCTAGGCTGAAAGCTCCTGCATCTTGGGCAAATGCTTGAAACTCACAAAAAGGGCCTCAAATAATTATATTTACCAATGTTGTTAAAAGACTTTTTCATATTGTTCATTTTAAAGAAGGAAAAAAATATTGTTTTCTTGTTGTGATTGTCAGGATTAATAATAAAAATTAAAAAAAAACCAGCAAAAAAACCCCACAACAACAAAAAAAAAAACCAACCCACATTGAAGAGAAACAGAAACAGGATAGAAATTATGTAGTCAAGCCTCCTAGCTGTGTAAACAATTCTCAGAACTAATGCACTCAAACAAATGAGTCTCCTATGGCCCCGGAAGCCAGAAAAGCTCCTCGAATCCACACAGTGCAAAAATGTTATTAAGTAAGAGAGAGACTGAAACAGAAATAGTTTCTCTGATGCCAAAAACCAGTAGCAAAGCATGCCATTTACACTTCAGCTATTAATAAGACATTCTGGCAAATACTCATTAACTGATTTCTGTCTAAACTTATTTATAAGCCATATGGCATCAGAGGAATAAATTGTTCCTTGTTTCCTGAAATTAGACCCACATTTAGGAGTCTACTTTGTTGCTACATAACATGAAGAAGATAAAATACAAAGGTGTTAATTTTTTTTTCCCTAGTCAGAATACATTGATGAACTAAAATTCTCCCTGAGGAGAGGGACTTGGGGGTGCTGCTGGACAAGAAGCTCAACACGAGGCAACAGTGTGCACTTGCAGCCCAGAGAGCCAACCAGATGCTGGGTTGCATCAGGAGAAGTGTGGCCAGCAGGTCGAGGGAGGTGATTCTCCCCCTCTATTGTGCTCTAGTGAGACCCCGCATGGAATACTGCATCCAGTTCTGGAGCCCTTATTACAAGAGGCATGTGGATGTGCTGGAGTGTGTCCAGGGAAGGACCACTGGAATGCTCAGAGGGCTGGAGCAGCTCTGCTATGAGGACAGAGTGAAAGAGTTGGGGCTGTTCAGTCTGCAGAAGAGGAGACTCCCAGGTGACCTTCTTGTGGCCTTTCAGGATCTGAAGAGGGCTTACAACAAAGCTGGGGAAGGACTTTTCAGGCTTTCAGGGAGTGACAGGAATAGGGGGAATGGAGTAAAGCTGGAGATGGGTAGTTTCAGGCTGGCCATGAGGAGGATGTTGTTGAGCATGAGGGTGGTGAGAGCCTGGCATGGGTTGCTCAGGCAGGTGGCTGAGGCCCCATTGCTGGAGGTGTTCAAGGCCAGGCTGGATGAGGCTGTGTCCAGGCTGCTCTAGGGTAGGGTGTCCCTGCCCATGGCAAGGGTGTTGGAACTGGATGATCCTTGTGTTCCCTTCCAACCCTGACTGATTCTATGATTCTAAAATTAATTCTTTACATTTCAGTGTCTGCCTTAATGTCTAAAAAACTTCGAAGTCCTACTGTCTATGGAGATGTAAAAACCTCAGGATACTTCTCTCACAATACTAATAGATTCCATGCCCCCATTGGATCCAGTAGACAATCAACTGTTTATGAAACTTACTGCTTACAAACCTGATTTTTCACCAATGGTTGCTAGCAACCATTTAGTGTTGTGTTGCCCTTCAAAGGATACCAGATAGCTCGTAAGCAGTGGTGATATACTCTTTGTATTTCTTCTCAGAGTATGCTTTAAAAGCATTGCCAGTTTCATTGGCAATTGGATTTAGCTCCAGACTACACCTACATTTAGATGTGCAAAGATGTATGGTTGTGTAAGCCAAGTTTCTGCCAAAGCATTCGATGGAGTCTAGAAAGTGACCAAATGCAAAAGTTAGCAAAATGTGTCTAGTCCTGATCAAACTGCCTCAGAATATCTCAGACAGTCACATGTACTGTTATATAAAGCAGGAAATTTGTGAGGAGCATACATCCTCCTGGAGTACCAGATAGACACTAGATGGAAAAGTAGTTATTTCACATGGTAATAACTTTTTCTGGCCTGCTAACAGAATTGAGCCATTTTAGAAGAGCTCTAGGTCTTTTTGAGTAGTTTTCTGTGACCTAGAAGCTTAATTCAGGCAAATACCTTGAGTACTGTGTTCAGTTCTGGGCCCCCCAGTTTAGGAGGGACATTGAGATGCTTGAGCATGTCCAGAGAAGGGCAACGAGGCTGGTGAGAGGCCTTGAGCACAGCCCTACGAAGAGAGGCTGAGGGAGCTGGGATTGGTTAGCCTGGAGAAGAGGAGGCTCAGGGGTGACCTTATTGCTGTCTACAACTACCTGAGGGGTGGTTGTGGCCAGGAGGAGGTTGCTCTCTTCTCTCAGGTGGCCAGCACCAGAACAAGAGGACACAGCCTCAGGTTGCACCAGGGGAAATTTAGGCTGGAGGTGAGGAGAAAATTCTTCACTGAGAGAGTCATTGGACACTGGAATGGGCTGCCCGGGGAGGTGGTGGAGTCGCCGTCCCTGGGGCTGTTCAAGGCAGGATTGGACGTGGCACTTGGTGCCATGGTCTAGCCTTGAGCTCTGTGGTAAAGGGTTGGACTTGATGACCTGTGAGGTCTCTTCCAACCTTGGTGATACTGTGATACTGTGATACTGTATTACTGTGATAACGACACCTATATTTAGATAGATAAATTCATATTGGGTGTCTGAAATTTAGACAGAAATGTCTAATTCTCACTGACTGGATCACTGACAAGCAGTTTAAAACCATATCATGTAATCATAGAATGGCTTGAATTGAAAGGAACCTTAAAGATCATCTAGTTCCAACTTTCCTGCCATGGATAGGGACATCTCCCACTAGACTTGGCTGCTCAAAGCTTCATCCATCCTGGTATTAACTACTTCCAGGGATGAGGTATCCACAACTTCTCTGGGCAGCCCTGTCTCACTCAGTTACCAGACATGCTTCCTTGCATTAGATAAAATGAAATGTGAGAAGAGAGAAACAGTAGTTCATTTTAGTTCCCCGACCATGACATAATGTAAGATTTCCATCTCACCTCAATCCTTACAAAAGTGAAACTTTAAGGTATTATATATTCTCTCTGTCACACTGACTAATCCCATACTCCAGCTGCAGTAGGTGGAGGTGCTGTCAAAAATTATCCTTTTTATAGAAGTGTTGAACTCCTGTTTGGTTATGTTTGTTTCTCCCCACCTTATGAAAAATAGAGAACAGGGAATTATTAGTACTATCTTTCCCTAATACATTATGGTTCAGTCGTATTTCAGCTTCAATGGTCTCCCATAAGATCCTTGCAGACCAGCTGTTGATGTACAGGCTGGATGAGCAGTGAGAAGAGTAAAAAACCTGCTGTAAAAGTGGGGCCATAGGGTGGTGATAAGAGGCACAAAGTCTGAGGTAAGTAACAACATACACCATTGTTCAGTACTAGGTCAAATCTTGTTCAGCATCATTCTCATGATGGGGCAGAGTGCACCCTTGAAAGTTTGCAGATAACAAAACTGGGAGGAATAGTTAGGCTGAGGGAGCTGGGGTTGTGCAGCCTGGAGAAGAGTAGAGTCAGGGGTGACCTCATTGCTGCCTACAACTACCTGAAGGGAGGCTGTAGCCAGGTGGGGTTGATCTCTTCTGCCAGGCAACCAGCAACAGAACAAGGAGGCACAGTCTCAAGTTGTGCCAGGGGAGGTATAGGTTGGATGCTAGGAGGAAGTTGTTGCCAGAGAGAGTGATTGACATTGAAATGGGCTGCCCAGGGAGGTGGTGGAGTCACCGTCCCTGGAGGTGTTCAAGAAAAGCCTGGATGAGGCACTTAGTGCCATGGTCTGGTTGATTGAACAAGGCTGGGTGCTAGGCTGGGCTGGATATCTTGGAGGTCCCTTCCAACCTGGTAGATTCTATGGTTCTATGATTCTATGATTATACAGGATGATTATGCTCACAAAGGAACTTTAACAAGGGCTAAAATGGGTTAGCAGGAACCTTATGAAGTTCAATAAGGAGAGAAGTGTGGAGTCTCGCATCTGAAGAGAAGTAACCCTATGCAGCAGTATATGATGGCAGCCACCAAGCTGGCAGCAGCTTGTCAAAAAGGACCTAGGGGACCTGGTGGACATTGAGTTCAACGGGAACTAGCAGTATGGCCTTGAAGCAAAGAAACTGAATGGTATCCTGGGCTTCATTGGGTGAACTATTGAACAGTTTGAGGGAGGTGTTACTTCCTCTCTGATCAGCAATGGTGAAGCCACATCTGGAGTAGTGTCCAGTTCTGGGTCCCACACTA
The DNA here is from genome assembly GCF_015220805.1 of Pogoniulus pusillus. Taxonomy (NCBI): domain Eukaryota; kingdom Metazoa; phylum Chordata; class Aves; order Piciformes; family Lybiidae; genus Pogoniulus; species Pogoniulus pusillus. The sequence continues at coordinate 33,835,019 of NC_087266.1, forward strand.
CAAGAGATGTACAAACATGTTGTCAACTGTATAGCAAAAGCCCACTTAGATGGAGCATCTCTTCTCTAAGGAAAAACTGAGAGAGCTGGAAGCATTTAACTTGGAGAGGAGAAGCCTCAGGGAGGATCATATTGATGTATAAAAATACCTGAAGTAAAAGTACAAAGAAAGCACAGCCAGGCTTTTTTCAGTGGCAGCCAGTGATAGGACAAGAGATAGTGAAACACAAGAGGTTCCATTTGAACATCAGGAAACACTTTTTTACTTTAAGAATGACCAAGAGTTGCCCAGAGAGGTTGTGGAGTCTCCATCTTTGACAACAATCAGAAGCCATCTGAACAGACGGCTGGCTCTAGGTGGTGCCTGCTTGAGCAGAAGGGTTGGACCAGATGATCTCTGGAAGTCTTCTGCAACTTTAGTCATTCTGAGAAATAAAGAATTCATCAAAGATGTGAAAACTTGAATTCAATTCTTCCTCTGATTTCACAGAAGGACCATATATCTCGCAAGCAAGAATAAACTGTAAGCTAGGACAACTGAGGGTTGGGACTTCAGTGTTGTAAACTTTATATATGCATTCAGCACTGGGGCCAAGACTGCAGAGAGATAAATACTGTCTTTTAATAATTGAATCACTCCTTGTTGCTCTGTGTCTCTGGAAGCATGCTCGTAGAGCAAAGAAATTTATACTAATATACATAATTGCAAGATTTCCTTACCTTCCCTTCTTGTCTTGAACAAAGGGAGGTGTTCATCTGCACTGCCATGGGGAAAGAGATGTGACTCAGAAGTTTGTAATCACTTCCTCAAATCTCTCTTTTGTTAAGCTTTTTACAGTGTAAACCAGCCTTCCCAGCTCACGACCAGTAAAATCCTGAGAAGACAGAGCAGCTTCTCCATCCATTCCCAATTCATTCAGATCTTGTCCCTGTAGTTGTGAGCAAAGGGAAGCAGCAGAAGTTCTGAGAAGCGTAAAGCAACTACCCAGACAAGACAAAGAGGCCCTCTGCCCAATCTATCCATTGTGTGTTTCTATTGCATGGAAAACCTCTCTTTATTTCAAACTCTATTTAAAAAGCAGCAAATGGTCAATATGGTCTCATTTTGATTCTTACCTCCAATGAAAACGATCTTCTGCTGATATTGGACAAATTAGCAAACACATAATTGTAAGACAACTCAGAATACAGAATGTGCCCATAAGCGCCTAGGAAAATTTAGGTGCCTCCAGGGTTCTGTGCCAGATGAGGAGGGGTAATCCTATTATTATACAGAATAATAGAATGCTTATTTTATACTTGCAGCTCTGCCAACTTCTCTTGTACTTGAAACCCCAGCCCCGAGGTCATGTGAATGTGCTCAGATTTAATTTTAAACAGAAAAAATGAAGTTTCTAGCATCACAGATGAAAAGAAAGCTTGAAAACAAGAACTGCAAAGATCTAAAACCCAAACAAAGAGAAAGATGGAATTAATGTTTGTATATACACATCACATATATATTTATATATATATATACACACACACCTACTTATAACTAATTGGTTAATAAGATGATCTTCATTTTCTTTATGGTATAGCTCATAACTTTTTACAGTGTAGGTTGGTAAATCCGTGTCTATAATTTTTTGGTGTAGACATATATGCATATATAGGTTGTTGATGGATGAATTCCAACCCATAAAATAATTGAATATTACCTTAACAAAACAGTGAAAATCATTCACCAAAATGCAGTTTCCTGATGTAATAGGGGGATATGGTTTTGGTTTTACTGATGTGAACATCAAAAACTGCTAGCATTATAAAAAGAAGGTAAAGTTTCAGCATTGGAGTCTCTCAGAACCTCATCTAGCTTGAGCAAATAAAACCTAGGCTGTGCATTCACTAAAATGAAAAAAATATATGGTCTAACACACATTATTTTATTGTTTAAATGGTTCTCATTCATGTTTCATTTCAATAATATTTCCCCAGCTTGTAAAGCTTATGTTACATTGAGCTCCTCTTTAAATTCACAATGCATAAAACTGCCAGGTGGCCTAATAACGGAGTGCATTAACAGATTGAACTATAAATCAGATGGTTGTGTTCACATACTGTAAAAACACCAAGGTTTTCTTTCAGGTTTGAGTTTACACAGATTGCTCAGAGACTGCGATTGCTCTCAAATATTAAAAAAAAAAAAAAACAAAACCCATGTAGCTCAATTTTAACATTCAGACTGATTTTATATTTCAAACATAAAATTCTTCTCTTATAGCCTATGAGAAAGCGCACACAAAATACCATCTGGTTTTTCACAAGAAAGAGAGGGATGGCAAAAAAAAAGAGGGAGTTGGAATATTTGCACTGATGTCACAGTGGAATGCCACTTTAAAATGGAATTACGACTTGTAGCATTTGTTATGACTGAAAAGTATGTGATATAGAATGACTGAACTCCCTTACAAAGCATCAGCTATCACAGGTAAAGAACACTCTGGTGAGGATGTACAACAGTTTACCACGAATGCACTGTCTCACTTTCCTGGAGAAGAGGAGGCTCAGGGGTGATCTTATTATTGTCTACAACTACCTGAAAGGGCATTGTAGCCAGGTGGGGGGTGGCCTCTTCTCCCAGGCAACCAGCAATAGAACAAGGGGACACAGTCTCAAGTTGTGCCAGGGTAGGTATAGGCTGGATGTTAGGAAGAAGTTCTTCACAGAGAGAGTGATTTCCCATTGGAATGGGCTGCCCAGGGAGGTGGTGGAGGCACCGTGCCTGGGGGTCTTCAAGAAAAGACTGGATGAGGCACTTAGTGCCATGGTCTGGTTGATTGGTTAGGGCTGGGTGATAGGTTGGACTGGATGATCTTGGAGGTCTCTTCCAACCTGGTTGATTCTATGATTCTATGATTCTTAAAACAACCTTTTCAGTGACTTGCATTTTGGCTTCCCTTACTAAAATATAGTCAATTTGTTTCCATGGCACTAGAAAATGAATAAATCTGAAAAGGTAAAACTTCGTTTTGGGAACCTTAAAGAGTAGGGGGAGACCTTTATTTATATATTTGTATACATATAACTTTCTTATACACATCTATCTATTAAAAAATAAAATAAAGGCAGAGATTGTGTTTTTCTGACATTTTGTTTCCAGAAGAGACAAAGCAACAATGAAATCCATCAGCTGAGGTTCGGAAGAACATGGGATAATTTCTCTTTCAGGGGAACTCAGGATGTCATTTAGACCAATCTACTGCTCAAAACAGAGTCAGTTATGATGAGGTCACACAGGGTTAAACTCAAGCCTCTACATTTGGTTTTGCTTCAAAACACTGGATACACTACCTATTTTTCAGCTTCTATTATTATTCTGCCAGCATATGCATGAGACATTCTACAATGGTTTGGGAGTTACCCACCCCACACACACTTAAGAAAATCACCCAGACTAGACTGGAAATTAGGGAATGAAGCTATATGTACAGCTTAGCACAATATACAAGCAGATATATGCAAATATATACAGTTTTATACAAATTAAAAGTAACACAGAAACACATTACCCCTCCCAGAAACAATCAGAGTCCCCAGGAGGGCTCCTGACCCAAACTCCCTTCCTCCTCCCTCTTTCCTGTGCTAGTTTGAAGCAGGGTAGAATGTTTTGGTGAGAAGAACTAGATCACAGGCTGTGAAAGGAAAACAATGGTGATGTCTACTCCCCTCAGAGTCTTGCTGAAGAGGAAAGGAAAACATTAGATAACACTCTCGCCATTTTGTCGCACTCTGCCTTGGGCTGCTGACTGAGCTGCATCTTACTCCCTAACCTCACCTTCCACTCACCTTTGCTTCTTAACCTCTTGGCTGAACCTCTATTCTTCTTTAGGACTGGGGTAAGGTTGAAAGGGGCAGGGGGAAGGTGCAGGGGTGCAGGGGTGGTGGAGAGCCCTTCCTGGGGACTCAGGTTTCTGGGAGGGGAGTTGTGTTTCTGTATTACCTTTTACCTTGTCTGTTTCTGTATATAACTGTATATGCTTGTATATTGTGCTAGCTGTAAATAAATAGCTTCATTTATATTCCCAGAGCCGACTGAGACTAGTCTGGGTGATTTCTAAAGTGGGGGGGGGGGGGGGGGGGGGGGGGGGGCAGGCAACACCCAAACCATCACATTCCCTTCCTCCAGAAATAACCAGATCACCCCACATGTATCTCATGTGATAAATCTGGAGATCTGAGGTGAGATGTCATAAAGGCAACAAGGAGGTTAGAGGAAAAAGAGCTTAGGTGAATTAGGGAATTAAAGGCAGAGTCAGCCAGAGACCAGACCACCAGAAAGAAGGCACAGCCTGAAGTGAAGAGCTGAGCAGTGTGTGTGTGAAGTGCTCATCTTGTCTATACTCTGACTAGTTGTGTTTCTCAGCAGAAGAATGGTGATATAGGGTAGTGTTGTTTTTTTCTTTCTTCTCACAGCTAAGGATTTAATTTCTCTCAATAAAAAAATCAGTCTCAAACCAGCACACATTCATAGCAAAAGGAACTCACTAGGATCATTCTAACTGCTAACTTCTGTGTAGGACTGCAGAATCTCATCTCAAGGACACTGCAAACTAAGAAATGCATATAGAAAGACGAATAAATATATGGCAGACATTTATATACAAAGTCATTTGAGATAACTCCTTTGAGAGGAAGTATTTAGAAAAAATAAAAGAATCACAGTCTTATTCAATAGAATGAAGTTATTTTCATCATACAATCATAGAATCATAGAATCAATCAGGTTGAAATAGACCTCCAAGATCATCCAGTCCAACCTCACACATAGCCCTGTCTAGTCAACTAGACCATGGCACTAAGTGCCCCAGACAGGCTTTTCTTGAACACCTCCAGGGATGGCAACTCCACCACCTCCCTGGGCAGCCCATTCCAATGCCAATCACTCTTTTTGCCAACAACTTCCTCCTAACATCCAGCCTACACCTCCCCTGGCACAACATGAAACTGTGTCCCCTCATCCAAATGCTGGTTGCCTGGCAGAAGAGACCAACCCCCATCTGGTTACAGCCTCCCTTCAGGTAGTTGTAGACAGCAATGAGGTCTGCCCTGAGCCTCCTCTTCTCCAGGCTGCACACCCCCAGCTCCCTCAGCCTCTCCTCACAGGGCTGTGCTCCAGGCCCCTCACCAGCGTTTTTGCCCTTCTCTGAACATGTTCCAGTATCTCAACATCTGTCTTGAACTGGGGAGCCCAAAACTGGACACAGCACTCAAGGTGTGGCCTGACTACTGTTGAGTACAGGAGCAGAATAACCTCCCTTGTCCTGCTGGCCACACTCTTCCTGATCCAGGCCAGGATGCCATTAGTTCTCCTGCTCACCTGGGTACACTGCAGGCTCATGTTCAGCTAGAGTCTACCAGTACCCCCAGGTCCCTTTCTTCCTGGCTGCTCTCCAGCCACTCTGTCCCCAGCCTGTAGCACTGCTTGGCATTGTTGTGGCCAAAGTGAGTGAAACCTATAAATCTATACCCCAGAGGCTCTCATCAAGCAGACATTTGTCAGAAATAGGGCACCATAAAACAAATAACAGCTATTCAAATAGTGATGAAACAAAATAGCAGTGCTCAGGGTGTTAAGACAGTGTCTGAATTTTTCCTTTATGTACAAAAGATATATCTTTCTATATGCTTGTATAAGATATAGGAAAGTCTGAATGAAAAATAAAAGGTGTTAATAATGCTGGATTAATAGTGTGCATTTTAAAGAAACAACTCTTTAGGGTTTTTTTTAATGTTTAGAGATTCTATATGTAATCTCTGGGTCAAAAACCACAGATTAATTTCTTAAAACACTCTGATGACTTAAAAACAAAATCACTTTTAAAATGCTAAATAGTTTAATATTTCAGCTTGATCTAAAAAGGACAAGATTATCAGACCAAGTATCTGAAGGGATCCTACAGGAAGGGTGGAAAGAGACTCTTCTTAAGTGTCTAGTGATAGAACAAGAGGGAACAGTTTTAAGCTGAGAGAAAGCAGGCTCAGAATGGATCTTAGGAAGAAGTTCTTCAGTACAGGGATGGTGGGACTCTGAAGTAGATTGCCCAGGTAGGTTATGCATGCCTACTGTCTGGGGCTGTTTAAGGCCAGGTTGGATGATGCCTTGAGCAGCTGAGACTAGTTGAAAGGCATCCCCGCCCATGGCTGGGATGTTTGAATAGATGAACTGTCAGGTTTCTTCCAAACTGAGCCATTTTATGATTCTATGGAATGAAAAATAAAGAATAGTTAGAGAAAATAATCTTTTGACCATTTAGGTGATCACTATCCATGAATTGCTATCTCAAGTTATTCTGCTAAAGTTTTTGAGAGGATATTTCCCATGAAAATATTTCCATCCCTGCAATGTTTTTCTCAATGTACAAATGTGCTAAGGGTGAAAACAAGCTCCAAGACTAACATTACAAAAATACAATTGCTTTTTTACCTCTTCCAAAAGGTGCAAGGAAAACCACTCACACATAGGATTGGACAAATGGAAAGTTTAAATGGAAAGGCAAATCATATACTACAGTGCCAGTAGTATACTGCAAAGCATAGCAACACAGAGGCTCATTTAGCCAAAGCTTCAGACAAACAATCCCAAGGCAATTCCAAGCACGAACACAGGCTGGGCAGTGAGTGGCTGGAGAGCAGCCCTGAGGGGAGGTACTTCAGGGTGCTGCTGGATGAGAAGCTCAACATGAGCTAGCAGTGTGCACTTGCAGCCCAGAAAGCCAACCAGAGCCTGGGCTGCATCAGGAGAAGTGAGGCCAGAAGGGAGAGGGAGGTGATTCTCCCCCTCTACTCTGCTTTGGTGAGACCCCACCTGGAGTACTGCATCCAGTTCTGGAGCCCCCATTACAAGAAGGATATGGAGATGCTGGAGCATGTCCAGAGAAGGGCCACGAGGATGCTCAGAGGGCTGGAGCAGCTCTGCTATGAGGACAGACTGAAAGAGTTGGGGCTGTTCAGTCTGCAGAAGAGGAAGCTCCAAAGGTTACCTTCTTGTGGCCTTCCAGGATCTGAAGGTGACCTACAAAAAAGCTGGGGAAGGACTTTATAGGTTGTCAGGGAGTGACAGGACTAGGGGGAATGAGCAAAGCTGGAGGTGAGGAGATTCAGGCTGGCCGTGAGGAGGAAGTTGTTCAGCATGACAGTGGTGAGAGGCTGGAATGGGTTGCCCAGGGAGGTGGTTGAGGCCCCATCCCTGGAGGTGTTTAAGGCCAGGCTGGATGAGGCTGTGGCCAGGCTGATGTAGGGTAGGGTGTCTCTGTCCTTGGCAGCAGGGTTGGAACTAGATGCTCCTTGTGATCCCTTCCAACCCTGACTGATTCTATGATTCTATGGTTCTATGACACTGAAACCTCTTTTTAGCTGCTCCTGCTACTAAAGGCTACCCTAGGCAAAAGGAAGTGCATGCCTGTCCATCCTGCAGAAGTAGTTTAATGTAGAATACATCTCAATCTACCTTAGACATCTAAAAATTATTTTCTTATGATACAAACATGCAATCAAATCACTTGCTTCATTCCTGGCTCTCCATTCCCTGGTTTATCATATTACTTTCATAGAATCATAGAATCCACCAGGTTGGAAGAGACCTCCAACCTCCTCTAGTCCATCCTGTCACCCATTCCTGTCCAATCAACCAGACCATGGCACTAAGTGACTCAGTGTGATGGTTTTGGTGTTCCCCACCCCCCCAACTAGATTCAGCTGGCTCTGGAAATTGAATGAAGCTTATTATTTACAGCTTAGCAGAATATACAAGCAGATATTTACAGTATATACAGTTTTATACAGAAATATACAAGGTAAAAGGTAATACAGAAACACAACAGTCCTCTCAGAAAACTGAGTCCCCAGGAGGGCCTCCTTCCACCTTCACCCACTCCTTTCTGCCTTACCCCAGACATTGCCTTGCGCCCAAGGAAGAATTGAGTGTGGGCCAGGGAGGTTAGGAAGCATGTGGATTAATCAGGTTAGGTTAGAGAGAGAGAGAGATGCAGCCCACATCCCAGACAGAGAGCGATTCCCTTATCTATGTTTGGATTCTTGCTCTTATACCTCTCAGCAAGCCTATGAGTGAAATAGATATCACCATTGTTTCTCATTCACAGCCTGTAATCTATTTTTTCTCACCAAAACATTCTAGCTGGCTTCAAACTAGCACACTCAGCTAGTCTTTGCTTGAACACCTCCAGGGATGGTGACTCTATCACCTCCCTGGGCAGCCCATTCCAATGCCAATCACTCTCTCTGGCAACAACTTCCTCCTAGCATCCATGCTAGACTTCCTTCAGCACAACTTGAGACTGTGTCCCCTTTCCTCCTAAACTGTCTCTTTTGAGTTTTTGGTTTACTACTGTCCCAGGTTGAGGCTCTAGGGTTAAAAAAATCTTCTGGGGACTAGAAGATTGTTATTCAATCCCATAATTCTGCTATCTCTTTATAAACTCACAACAAGGTCAGTTCGTTTTCCTTTCCTCCTCCTCCTGCCCTGTGTCTGGCGGTCCCCACTTTTTTGGGAAGAACGTGTAAGCAGCAGGCCTGTTTTTGGGCCTCCAGAGGCTTTTTTAGGCCACTTGGAAGGTGGAGGCATTGGGGGGGTTGTGTAGGATTGGAGCACTGGGGAGCATTAGATTTAGTTTTTGGGTTGGGGGAAAATCCCAGGGGGTTTGCCAGGGATGCAGTAATTACTTTATAATGTCTATCTCTGTATTTCTCTCTGTATATAATTCTGTACTTTTCTCTCCAATTTCATTTGAGAGCTTAATTTCTATCAGTTACCTCTTAAAAAAACATGACAACTACTTAGTTTGCCCCAAAACAAAACAGGAGTGGTTTTGGTGATACTTTGTGCCAGTAGTCATCCCTAAAATAAAGTCTAGGCAAGACTGAGCCAGCCTTGACTTTGGTTGCCACATACAATTACAAAACACTTCCTCAAACATCACTTCACACCCTCCAGCTAGGCCTCAGAGCACGTAACGTACCCTCAGCTTTGTGTTATAAACACATCGCTGTGGTGATCTGCGACTCAGGTTTCACATAATTGAGAACTCCTTAAAACAGATGAAACAAAAAAGAAAGTGGTATTTTAGGTTCTCAGGGGTAACACACAGGGATGAGTCACCTGTTGCCAGGTGCTTTGTGGACGGAGACAAGCTGCTTCAAGTGAGCGTACCCATGAGCATTGTGAAGTGAACCTCATGAAAGTCAACCTTTCATGCCACTTGGCCTGAATAAATAGGTTTACTAAGAGTGGGCATAATAGGAGTACATATATGTTAGGAGTACATCCAGCACAGGTTAAGTTACAAGCTCCAGGTTCCATTATGCTCTATGGACTGTAAGCTGGCCAGTTGGAACTTCAGAAATTAACCTGTAGAAGTCTAGGATAGATGAGATCAATGCCATAGACAATGTCAATCATGGCAACATAAGGAGAATGCACCTCAGTGAGTATACAGCAAACTCCAGGGATTAAAATACAAGTGTAAGATTAGGACAATTACAACATTCACAAAAAGTTTTACATGGGATTGGGAGCAACGGGTGGAGGAATAAGAGAACTGATGTCATTTACCTGGACCTGAGCAAGGCCCTGGACATTGTCCCAAACTACATCCTGATCTCCAAGCTGGTGACACATGGGTTGGATGGGTGGACCACGAGATGCATAAAGAACTGGCTTGATGGCCACACACAAAGAACGGCTGTTAATGGCTCCATGGACAGGTGGAGTCGGTGACAAGCGGAGTCCCTCAGGGACTGACAGGGGTCACTCTTGTTCAACATCTTTGTCAGTGCCATGGACAGAGGTATTGAGCGCACCCTCAGCAAGTTCACTGACAGCACCAAGCTGTGCAGTGCAGCAGACAGGCTGAAGGGAAGGAATGTCATCCAGAGGGACCTGGACAGGCTAGAGAGGTGGGTACAGCCAACCTCATGAGCTTCAACAAGAACAAGGGCAAGATCCAACATCAGGGTTGAGGCAATCCCAAACACGAACACAGGCCTGGCAGTGAGTGGTTGGAGAGCAGCCCTGAGGAGAGGGACTTGGGGCTGCTACTGGACGAGAAGCTCAACATGAGCCAGCAGTGTGCACTTGCAGCCCAGAAAGCCAACCAGAGCCTGGGCTGCATCAAGAGAAGTGTGGCCAGCAGGGAGAGGGAGGTGATTCTCCCCCTCTACTCTGCTTTGGTGAGACCCCACCTGGAGTACTGCATCCAGTTCTGGAGGCCCCATTACAAGAAGGATGTGGACATACTGGAGCATGTCCAGAGAAGGGCCACGAGGATGCTCAGAGGGCTGCAGCAGCTCTGCTATGAGGACAGACTGAAAGAGTTGGGGCTGTTCAGTCTGCAGAAGAGGAAGCTCCAAAGGTTACCTTCTTGTGGCCTTCCAGGATCTGAAGGTGACCTACAAAAAAGCTGGGGAAGGACTTTATAGGTTGTCAGGGAGTGACAGGATTAGGGGGAATGGATCAAAGCTGGAGGTGGGGAGATTCATAGTGGAAGTGAGGAGGAAGTTGTTGAGCATGAGAGTGGTGAGAGGCTGGAATGGGTTGCCCTGGGAGGTGGTTGAGGAGGTGCTGGAGGTGTTTCAGGCCAGGTTGGATGAGGCCGTGTCTAGGCTGATGTAGGGTAGGGTGTCCCTGCCTGTGGCAAGGGGCTTGCAACTGGATGATCCTTGTGGTCCCTTCTATGATTCTAAGATGGCAAGCACAGAACTGCTAGCTTGAGGGTTTTTATTGCAAAGCACTGTTGATTTTCATTTTCTAAACTCGGAAGCTTTAATTCAGCAGTTCATTCAGTTCTGGTCTTATCTTCCACCATATATCTATCTACAGTCATTTTTCTACAACTATTACATTTTAGATGAACATTTCTAAACCCACTGTGCTGGTCCAGCTCACACAGGCACAGGCTATGGGACATGTTCTGTCAGTCACTGTGATTCGTTTTACAGAGGAACAGAGAAAATTATTAGGGACCTGGGGTGTGGCTCTACACTGTGGATATTCTAATGTAACAAATGAATGCAAAGACATTTCCATGACCAGAAAGAAATTTAAAAATATCTACTTTTGCCCAGAAGATCCAAGCCTAAAAGGAGATAGGAGGAGCTGAATCAATCTTACTAAGTGATCCTAATATAAGGACCAAACTGAGAAATCTGAGTCATTGTTTGCATAGCTACTCCATAGACGCACACCCAACCTGCCAAAGAATTGCTGCTTCAATGCTTTTACTCTCACAAGGTCATTTGTGGTTACTTCTCCTGTTGAGAGCCTGGAGCATGGGTTGAAACAACACAAATGAATCAGGCCTGTGATATGCAGGCTTCAGCTCTTTACTGTCTGACTGCACTGCTGACGTCTGTCCTTTGTGTTTCAAACAGAGAACATTCCATTACAGAAAAACCAAGATAAAGTAACCCTAATGTTAGAAGTGGACATTAAAATGAGTATGCTGTAACCTCGGAATGGTGATATGGCAATATACCCAGCCCTGTTACAACTCCACTTCTTTTCCCCATGTAATAGCATTTCACACACCTGTTGCTTTTCACTATGATGTGGGAAAACTTTCAGGTTTCAAGTTATCTTAAAACATACAACAGTTGATATTTACAGCTGCAAGCGTTGCAAGCTGATGCCCTTTAGCACTGCACAACAGGAAATTTAAATAGTGATGATCATAAGAAAGCTTAGAATAAAGAAGCACAAAGGAAAGAGTTCAGTTAATGACTACAATTTGCAGTTGCTCAAGCCTTTACTGAGCTTTATTTCTTCATTTTAATTTGCATTTCTAAAGTAACAAAAGGTATTTATCTCAGCACATACTCCTCACGAAATCATTTTAAAACCCAGTTCATCTACACACTATAAATAACCAGCACCCTCAGCATACTGGATAAACAGGATCACAGAGTCACAGAATATCTTAGATTGGAAAAGACCTTGAAGATCATCAAGTCCAATCCTTAGTTTCACACTGACAAGTCCTTGACTAAACCAAATCCCTCAGCACAACGTTTAGTTACTATGAATTGCTATGGTTGAAAAGGATGAAACTCAACCAGTAGCTGAAGTCCACATAAAGTTCTAGAGGAAATATAAAGTCTCTGAGACTACTCTGTTCTTATTTCATCTAATCTCTTCCTTCAAAATCTGTAATTATTTAGGAGGAAGTTCTTCACAGAGAGAGTGATTGGCATTGGAATGGGCTGCCCAGGGAGGTGGTAGAGTCACTGTCCCCAGAGGTATTCAAGAGAAGACTGGCTGAGGCACTTAGTGCCATGGTCTAGTTGATTGGCCAGGGCTAGGTGCTAGGTTGGACTGGATGAGCTTGGAGGTCTCTTCCAACCAGGCTAATTCTATGACTCTATGAATCTTTGATTTCTTTTTTGAAACAGCTAGGACTGTGTGAAAATCTCAATCCTCTCTCTCTTTCCTTCATCAACAAAGATAAGTGTTACCATCATCTCTCCCTAATCAACAAAAATAAAGATTGCCTTTGTTAACCTCCTAGGCTCAAACAGGGTGCTTGGCCAAAAGCTCAGGGATGCAAATCAACAGACAATGCCTTGGAGGAAATTCCTGGACCTCAGCCTGGCTTGAATGCCCAGGATGTGCACATCTTATGTCAGCTATGTTTATTCCGGGTATGGACAAGTAAGCAGTGCAGGGATGGGGCTGAGGCCCTCCTCCAGCACTGCTGCAGCCTGGCAAATGCATGAATGAAGAGGAAGATTCCCTGGGGAGCTGCACCTGGACACCGATCTAAAAAACTATGTAAAAAGACATGAGCAATGCCTGACAAAGTGTGCACCTCCTCCAGACCACCACCAGAGCTGCACCTCCACCAGAGCACCATCAGAGCTGCACCTCCAGCAGAAGAATTCCTGATTAATTCCATAGAAGATCATCCCTGGGCTACACACTTGTCTCTATCCCCCTCTTCTGCGGCTGATGATAATATAATCCCTGCTCTTTTCCTTCCCTGCTGCTTCTCTTTTTCTCCGTTGTTCCCTTTAGCTCTCTGTCCCACTCTCTCTCCCCCTCTGTTTTGTCCAAATTTATCCTTTAATAAATAGTTATGTGGTGATCTGTGGTCTCGCTTGCACCTTAATTTCTCGACATGGCAATCTATAAGAACAGATCTTGCTTCTCTGGACAGAGATATTGTTGATCTCTGTTCTCTGGACCTTGACAGACCGGGGCACACAAAATTCAGAAAATTCAAGTCATAATGGCCATGATGAGTTTGTCATCACTCTAAGCAGACAGAATGTCCCTGCAAAAATTACATACTAATTACAATTCAAGTTGGGTATTGACTCCCCTCTCGTTCTCACAATTATGAAGTCTTTTTTTATGTCTTGCTTTGCAGCCCATGAGGCACAGAGATTAGCAATGCAGCTGTAAAGCATGCTGAGATGGTTGCTGGAAAATATTATTTTACTTTTGCTTACTGTTTTCAACTAATGCATTCTTGATATCTGACATTGAATGCAAGCATTTATTCAGCTTCATTTAATTTCTTATTATGTCCTGCTCTTTGGTCAATAGTGCATTTGGAAAGCATATTTTCAATGGTCTCCACAATAAGCTTCTTACCGCTGATGCCTTGAAAGAAATTGGGATATTGAAGCCAAATCGTGGGTATTGATCTAAATTTGTTTCTTGCCTATACCAAGTGAAAGAAGCAGTATACAGGGTGTTGCTATTAGTGCTGTCTTGTGCTGCATTGTTCTGGGGCCAGATGACTTTTTGTTGCTGAACTGCAGATCAAATGATCTAGGGCTTATCATGGATTTCTTGGATTGATATTCATGATTTGATCTCAAGGAACAATTCAGATTTCCCCCTGATTTCACAGGGATGCAGCAGCTTACAAACAACTTGGAAGAAAGGAAACAGTAGGATTTCAATAAAGGAGTGGGTGAGAGCATGAATTTTCATCTGCTCTCTGCTGCTGGATACTCAAAGGTCTGTGCACCCACACAAATCATTGCAGTGAGAGATGGAGCAGTTCATGTATACTACCTTCAACCACGACTAATCAGTCATTGTGATGCAACATACTACTTCATATATGTCAAGGTTGAAATTACATACATTTCACACGTGCCTAGAACAACTGGGTGCAGAGCAGCCCTGAGGAGAGGGACCTGGGGGTGCTGGTGGATGAGAAGCTCAACATGAGCCAGCAGTGTGCACTTCCAGCCCAGAAAGCCAACCAGATCTTGGGCTGCATCAAGGGAAGTGTGGCCAGCAGGGAGAGGGAGGTGATTCTTCCCTTCTACTCCACTCTGTTCAGACCCCATCTGGAGTACTGCATCCAGCTCTGGAGCCTCTATTACAAGAAGGATGTGGAGATGCTGGAGCATGTCCAGAGAAGGGCTATGAGCATGATCAGAGGGCTGGAGCAGCTCTGCTATGAAGACAGAGTGAAAGAGTTAGGGCTGTTCAGTCTGCAGAAGAGGAGACTCCCAGGTTACCTTCTTGTGGCCTTCCAGGATCTGAAGGGGGCTTACAAAAAAGCTGGGGAAGGACTTTTCAGGATATCAGGGAGTGACAGGACTAGGGGGAATGGATCAAAGCTGGAGATGGGTAGGTTCAGACTGGACATGAGGAGGAAGTTGTTGAGCATGAGAGTGGTGAGAGGCTGGAATGGGTTGGCCAGGGAGGTGGTTGAGGCCCCATTGCTGGAGGTGTTTAAGGCCAGGCTGGATGAGGCTGTGGCCAGGCTGATGTAGGGTAGGGTGTCCCTGTCGATGGCAGGGGGGTTGGAACTGGATGATCCTTGTGGTACCTTCAAACCCTGACTGATTCTATGATTCTATTCTATGAACTCATCAGGCTGCATCTAACATACATGATATTTTGTGGTTTTTTTGCTTTTGTTTGTTTGGGTTTTTTTTTTCAGAAATTGACACAGGAAATGGCACAGCCAGGTCATAGTAGCCATAAAGAGAGAAAAAAACAGGAATCTTGAAGAGGTAACTTAAGTCAGAAGGCCTACTTCATGCAATCTACAGTATCTACGTGGACAAAGTTCCAAGCCAACCCTAAAGTAGAAAGTTTTACCTCTCTTAATAATGAAAGGATTAGAAGAAATTTACACAAAAGTGAAGAATGCTGACAGAGAAATACAAGTGGATTTTCTAGCAAGCAGCACAACTGAAAAAAAAACCCCAAACAGATAGTGCTGGAGGAGAAACAGAGGAATATGGAGAGGCAAGAAACAATAGATAAGAGTCTAGCAAGAATAAAGAAACTTAGATATTGATAGCCTTAAAACCCTACAATCAACTCCCAGGGGAAAGGACAAGTATAAACATTCTACCAAAAACTGTGTAACCAAGGCTGGAAATGGTCCTTTCCAATCAGGGGCTAAGGCAGTTTGCATCCCAGTGATGGAAGGGGTATTCTTTAAATGTCAAATACTAACTCTCAAAATATTAGTGAGCAGCATGGGAGTAGACTTTGCTTAGGTAAAAAAAATAGCTGCAAGAGCAGTCCTATCTCGGGGGGAATAATAAACTGCACCAGTACAGGCTGGGAGGTGATCTGCTGGAAAGCAGCCCTGTGGAGAGAGACCTGGGGGTCCTGGTGGGTAACAAGTTACCCATGGCACAGCAATGTGCCCTTGTGGCCTAGAAGGCCAATGGGATCATGGGGTGTATTAGGAAGAGTGTGTCCAGCAGGTCAAGGGAGGTTCTCTTCCCCCTCTGCTCTGCCCTGCTGAGACCTCATCTTGAATACTGTGTTCAGTTTTGGGCTTCCCAGTTTAAGAGGGACAGGGATCTGCTGTAGAGGGTCCAGTGGAGGGCTACGAGGATGATGAGGGGACTGGAGGACATGGCTGGTGAGGAGAGGCTGAGGGACCTGGTGTGGAGGGATTTCTTGCTAACAGGGCATGAACTGATAAGAATGAGCAAACCTGTGCTGCTGAGTGTCCTTGAATCCGTCTCAGAGGCAGGAAACCAGGTGGTGGGTGGCACCCTCCACATGCAGCTGCAGGAGGCAGAGCCAGCCAGCCATGGGGGGCTGACTTTACAGGTTGTTATTGTAAAGTTAACCTATCTGTACCACACACATAACCTTGAGCCAATCTGTGCTTTCCACACGTACCGATCTCAAACTACGTTAGCTGTGCACGCCTCTTCCAAGTAAGCATATAAGTCACTGTAACGCAGAAATAAATTGGAGACCGATTATCTAACCATATTGCTGGCCCAAAAGTCGTTCATTCCAGGGTGCAACGCAGGCAACCTGGGGCTTTCTAGTCTGGAGAAGAGAAGTCTTAGAGGGGATTTGATAATTTTTTTTTAATATCTGAGGGCTGGCCAGGAGCAAGGGGACAGGCTCTGCTCACTTGTTCCCTGGGTTAGGACAAGGAGCAATGGGTGAAAATTACAGCACAAGAGGTTCTGCCTCAACACAAGGGGGAACTTCTTTCCTGTAAGGGTCCCAGAGCATGGGAAGAGGCTCCCCAGAGAGGTTGTGGGGTCTCCTTCTCTGGAGCCTTTCAAGGCCTGTCTGGCTGTGTTCCTCTGTGATCTGTGTTAGATAGTATTGTCCTGCTCTGGCAGGGAGGTTGAACTGGATGATCTCCTTGGGTCCCTTCCAACCCCTAACATCCTGTGAGCTTGTGAGCCTGTGAACAGATAGAATACTTTGAAAGCCACAAGCTTTCAAACGAATCAGAATGGGAAACAATTACCCAAACCAGGTGGATAGCACCTACTGAACACCTATTTAATCAATTATGCAATAGCAACTATGCACAAAGCCATATGGACAGTAATCTATTGTGCTCCCAAATTTCAGGAAAGGGAACCTATGAAACCATCACCCCACCTGTCTCTGGCAAAAAAAGTCATCACATAACTTCCCAAATAAGCTACCATCTCAGGAGGAATTGCTTCCAACGGGGAAAATGTAAAACATCTTTTTGCCTCTGGATGAGATTGTTGCCATAATCATTATACAAATTTGTCTTTTATTCTGCTGGTTTGAATTTATCAAAGGCTACAATGGCATAAATTCTCTGTAGTTTTCATTTTCACCTGGGCTCTGTGAAAAACAGCAGTCACTGCTTTACAGCAGATTGGCTCTTTCCTGGCACAGAAGTCCTTTTGAACCACACTGAGTTAGCATGTCCTGTTTGATGCTCCATTGCAGCATCTAATAGGATTAGACTCTGAATTTGTAGTGATTAATCTGAAACAGATGAGAAGCTGGCACAGGTGTCTTTCTATACCACTGACAATCAACTTAAGGCTTTTAGTTTTGAACTGGGGTTTTTTTGTGGTTTTTTTTTTTGGGGGGTGGGGGTGTTGGTTTGGTTTGTTTTTTTCAAAGATGCCAGAATAATACTATAAATAAGACCCACTACATTATCTTTGACAAAGTGGAAACTTATATATGATTTCCTGTATCAGTGTTTCAGCATACAGTCTTTGGAAAGAGGAGAGTCTAAATCAAACATGCTGAATATTTCTAGAGATTGGTGTGGCAGAAAAGAGAACCTCACAGGTAGAGTTTGTGAACATTTTTCCTTATCTCTGATAAATTCCATTATAGTTATAATGAATTTGCTCTAATGCAAAAAGAGATTGTTGAAAGTGTGTTAGCAACAATGATGACCTGCACCATATGATATCACCTTAGGTATGTCTACTTTTCAAAAGCACTGTTGATTGCAGCAAAATTAAGTCCCTCTTTGAAAGGTCAATGCAGTGGAAACTCACTGCAATGAGACTGGAATAACTGCATGAGCTAACCTGGCTGAACTTGTTTTGTCTGAATGCTAATCAAATATGTATCTTCATACACAGTTTTGTGCTTGCTTAGCCTTGTTTTAAAAACAACACCTTCTAGCAGTTGGGATCAAATCCAACTTTACACAATTTCAGGATGAACTGTATAAATATTATTTAGAGTGAAGATGAAAAGTAGAATTACACTTCTAACAGTGAATGTATTTATCCTAAGATATTGCTCAATAACATAACCACAACAGTAATCATTTTAATTAAAAATACCTCTGAATCTCAATGCTTTTTGGAACAAGGACAGAAAATCTGTGCTACCAATATAGAACAACTATCTTTAGGAAGAAGACAATAATCACAGGACCATAGAATTGACCAGGTTGGAAGAGACCTCCAAGATCATCCAGTCCAACCTAACACCCAGCCCTGTCCAATCAACTAGACCATGGCATTAAGTGCCTCATCCAGGCTTTTTGTTAACACCTCCAGGGACAGTGACTCCATCACTCATCACCTTTAAGATGTAAAAAGCACCAAAGATGAAAATAAAAAGAGTGAAATTGTTTTTTAATGACTTTTTGATAGCTGAAGTATCTAAGATTATTTTAAAATATACGTTGATATTAATATCAATATCTTCATTTCAATTAACCAGATTACATTATGAACCAGGGCCTCTCAAGAAATCAGGCTTAATGTGTCAGTTTAGGTATCTCAAGAAGGTTGCTTGAAATTGAACCTTACATTAAAAAAAGTCTATATTGTTAGAACATTCTGCCCCTGTACTCTGCACTGGTTAGACCACACCTTGAGTACTGTGTTCAGTTCTGGACCCCCCAGTTTAGGAGGGACATTGAGATGCTTGAGCGTGTCCAGAGAAGGGCGACGAGGCTGGTGAGAGACCTTGAGCAGAGCCCTACGAGGAGAGGCTGAGGGAGCTGAGATTGTTTAGCCTGGAGAAGAGGAGGCTCAGGGGTGACCTTATTGCTGTCTACAACTACCTGAGGGGTGGTTGTGGCCAGGAGGAGGTTGCTCTCTTCTCTCAGGTGGCCAGCACCAGAATGAGAGGACACAGCCTCAGGCTGCGCCAGGGGAAATTTAGGCTGGAGGTGAGGAGAAAGTTCTTCACTGAGAGAGTCATTGGACACTGGAATGGGCTGCCCAGGGAGGTGGTGGAGTCGCTGTCCCTGGAGCTGTTCAAGGCAAGGTTGGACGTGGCACTTGGTGCCATGGTCTAGGCTTGAGCTCTGTGGTAAAGGGTTGGACTTGATGATCTGTGAGGTCTCTTCCAACCCTGATGATACTGTGATAACAATCTGAGATGGAATGTCTTTTTGTGGCCCTTGGAAAGGCTCAGACATTAAAGATGCAGATTAGGATTCACCTAGGTTATAACCTAAACTATAACCAAGGCTGCTCCTTTAACGTAGAATCATAGAATCATTTTTGTTGTAAGGGCCTTCTAGTATCACGAAGCCTAACCACTAATCCAGCACTGCCAGGTCACTGTTAAACCATGCCCCTAAGCACCACTTCTATATGTCTACATGATTCAGCAGTAGTGGTCACTCCACCACTACCCTGGGCAGCCTGTTGAAGACTATTTCCAGATGAAGTTCAGCAAGGACAAGTGCAGAGTCCTGCATCTATCTGGGGAGGAATAATAAACTGCACCAGTACAGGCTGGGAGGTGATCTGCTGGAAAGCAGCCCTGTGGAGATGGACCTGGGGGTCCTGGTGGATAACAAGTTACCCATGGCACAGCAATGTGCCCTTGTGGCCAAGAAGGCCAATGGGATCCTGGGGTGTGTTAGGAAGAGTGTGTCCAACAGATCAAGGGAGGTTCTCCTCCCCCTCTACTCTGCCTGGTGAGACCTCATCTTGAATACTGTGTTCAGTTTTGGACTCCCCAGTTAAGAGGGACAGGGATCTGCTGGAGTGGGTCCAGTGGAGGGCTACGAGGATGATGAGGGGACTGGAGGGTATTGGCTTATCAGGAGAGGCTGAGGGACCTGGGGCTTTTTAGTTTGGAGAAGAGAAGACTGAGAGGGGATTTGATAAATGTTTATAAGTATCTGAGGGCTGGCCAGGAGTGGGGGGACAGACTCTGCTCACTTGTTCCCTGGGACGAGACAAGGAGCAATGGGTGTAAGTTGCAGCACAAGAGGTTCTGCCTCAACACAAGGGGGAACTTCTTTACTGTGAGAGTCACAGAGAACTGGAACAGACTCCCCAGAGAGATTGTGGGATCTCCTTCTCTGGAGCCTTTCAAGGCCTGTCTGGATGTGTTTCTCTGTGATCTGTGTTAGATAGTATTGTCCTGCTCTGGCAGAGAGGTTGAACTGGATGATCTTCTTGGGTCCCTTCCAACCCCTAACATCCTGTGAGCCTGCGATTTCTCTTTATTCACACTGCATAATATGGCATATGGAACTGAAAGACTGAAAATTACCTTTTTCTGATAAACTCCATCTAAATCAGAAGTTAGTTGTTAAAACACTGTCCAGAGTGCATCAGAGGGAAAGGAAAGCATTGGGTAGCTGAAATAGGAAAGAAAAATAACCTTTAAGTGTCTTGTCTTTTGTGTTAATAATATCGAATTTAGTGAGTCCTTCCCAATGTTTTACTTGCAGAGCAAATATTTTCTCTTTCAGTTATTGAACTCATGATGTAATGTCAGCTAACAGCACCTTCAATTTCGTTAACTAATGAATAAAGATCACCAGAAAGGTGATGAACTACTACAAAGTTTTAAAGGATAGATGGAGACAAATGAGTTTTTGCATGTAGTTCAGAAGTTATATACTGTGTTTTTTGAGCATAAACAAATGTGGGTTTGATTCTGGTAGATGTAGGCACATAGGGTAATTACACATCTAAGAAAGGTTCTGTATGATTTCAAAGAGAGAGAATGTGGTGCCATTTAGCTAACCTTGATATTTGACATCCAGTACTGTACAGAAAGGGAACACCTTCAGAAGAAAATTTGCTTCTGTTTTCCTTTTTGTTATCTTGATAATGGTTAATAACAATCCAGAGAGAAAATTTTAGCATTACTGAATTATCACTCATCTGGCATTTCCAGTTTCAGTACTGCTTAGTTGTGTGGTTTCCCTCCTGGTAAGGATCTAAATGCAGATATTAATGTACTTGCCAACTCAAGCACAATAGTTTCATAGATATTTCTCTACCTTACCTCACAAGTCTGTTAGTAGCTTATACTCTAATAGCCTAGCTACTGCCTTATGGTCTCTTTATGGAAACAGAAAGGATTTGGAAAGAAACTGGAATAAAATAGTCACCTGCTGAGAGTGACATCAAATTTTGTTGATTTGGTTTGTCACATTCTCCAGGGCAGTGATGCTCTCCTCTCTGTTTTCAGGCTGCTGTTTATTTTCATCATTGCAAATGGAAGAAATTATTTGTGAATTTGCATGATTTTTAGGGAGGGATGAAAGACAGATATTGTAATGTGAGATGTGTGGGGCCCTTACCTTTGAATTTCTGGCTGTGCTAGTATCGTATCTTAATTGTCTTTGCCTCTCTTGACATTGCAGCATAGTTATCCGTTAGTGCTTCCAGTGTTTAGATATCTGGTTTTGTGTATTACAGAGGAATTTCTGGTCTCCTGGTCTCTGCAAATCAGTGTCTTCACTCTGCTTTATGTGAAATGTTGTCAAAGCCTGCAAAGTGCAGAATGCAAAGGTCACTGCCTTAATGAACTTGCTGGCCTTCTACAAAGGATTCCTAAAACTGGAATTCAGCAAGACTCTCTGTATTTAAATTTATATTGAGGTTTTCCAAACTCTGGCAGATCTCTTTTTCAGGACTGGTCATTCAAAGACTGGATGAGGCACTTAGTGCCATGGTCTGGTTGATGGGATAGGGCTGGATGATAGGTTAGACTGGATGATCTTGAAGGTCTCTTCCAGCCTGGTTGATTCTATGATTCTATGAACTTCTTAGTGTGGTCTTATGTATGTCTATCTGATCTCACTCATTTTTACACATCAGAGGCAATCCTACACATCAGATGCAATCCTATATCTATGATATAGGATATTTTAATGATTAAGTGAAAATCATTTTAAATTATATATAGAGACTTATCTTTTAGTTACAGGTATCTTAAACACCTATAGTGACTTCCTATATCTATATTTGATCTTCTTAATTTCCTGTTAACTATCAACTTAATAGTTCATTTTGTCCTATTTTTTGTATGATGTTTCATGCTCTGGTTGTATATATGTTAATGTTTCCATTGACAAGAAAGGTTGAATGGAACACCTGGGGAACTATAGACCTGTCAGTCTGACCTCAGTGCCAAGGAAGGTCATGGAACAGATCATCTCAAATACACATCACACAGAGGACAACCAGGGGATCAGGCCATAATTTATGTAGAGTAGGTCCTGCTTGACAAAACTGATCTCCTTCTATGAGAAGATAACTTGCCTAATGAATGAGGGAAAAGCTGTGGATATTGTCTACCTAGACTTCTGTAAAGACTTTCACACTGTTTTACATGGAATTCATGTGAAAAAACCTGGGTGGTCATGGCTGGATGAGCATACAGTCTGCTGGAGGTGATCTAGTCTAATGCCCCTGCAACAAGCAGGGACAGCCCCAACCAAATGAGGCGGCTCAGACCTCCCATCAACACTGACTGTGAATGTCCCCAGGAATGGGGCCTCTACTGCCTTTCTTAGCAACCTGTTTCAGAGTTCCAGTGGTATAGAGTGTGCAGCTTGGTCTTCAGCATTCTACTGCTCAAATTTTAACCATGCAGTATCAAAGATACTCTCAGATTTTTCTGCTCATCCTCAGGCTGAGAATCTAGTTAACTCTGTAAGTAATCTTTCTTATCTCTAGGACAGGTCAAGAAGCCAAATATCTTATGTTTCCTCATATAACCTAAGCATTTTCCTTCCAGAAGAAAAATACAAATTTAGAGGAAGAAAATCTTATCTTGTGATAATTGAAACACTCACATTTCCCCCATAAATTTAGAAACAAGGACATGCACAAATCAGAGACTACTGGCCACACAAGTGATTGCAGAGTATGGCAAGGTGTAGACCTTCAGGAGAAAATGGGAATATGCTGCTCTTCAGTATGAGGAAGCAAGAGCAAAACGCACTGTATAATTTATGACATTGCTTGAGTTGCTTATCTGAGAAATAAATAGAGAATTTTCTGGTTTGGGGCTTTTAAAGTATAATCAGATATGACAGAATACCCGCCTGAACATGAGCCAGCAGTGTGCCCAGGTGGCCAAGAGAGCCAATGGCATCCTGGCCTGCATCAGGAATGGTGTGGTCAGCAGGAGCAGGGAGGTCATTCTGCCCCTGTACTCTGCACTGGTTAGACCACACCTTGAGTACTGTGTTCAATTCTGGGCCCCCAGTTTAAAAGGGACGTTGAGATGCTTGAGCGTGTCCAGAGAAGGGTGACGAGGCTGGTGAGAGGCCTCGAGCACAGCCCTACGAGGAGAGGCTGAGGGAGCTGGGATTGGTTAGCGTGGAGAAGAGGAGGTTCAGGGGTGACCTTATTGCTGTCTACAACTACCTGAGGGGTGGTTGTGGCCAGGAGGAGGTTGCTCTCTTCTCTCAGGTGGCCAGCACCAGAACAAGAGGACACAGCCTCAGGCTGCGCCAGGGGAGATTTAGGCTTGGGTGAGGAGAAAGTTCTTCCCTGAGAGAGTCATTGGACACTGGAGTGGGCTGCCTGGGGAGGTGGTGGAGTCGCCGTCCCTGGGGCTGTTCAAGGCAGGATTGGACGTGGCACTTGGTGCCATGGTCTGGCCTTGAGCTCTGTGGTAAAGGGTTGGACTTGATGATCTGTGAGGTCTCTTCCAACCCTGATGATACTGTGATACTGTGATACTGTGTGAACTTCTCTATTCAATGCTTCAACATTATCAGCCTGATCCTAACCAATATCTGATCATGCCACATGCAACTACTAAGGTTTATCCAACTCTTTTCTGTCTGACTTTTAATAGACTGTATCTATGATATTGAAATACCTTTAATCAGAACTCTAATGTAACAGTAGCCTTCTTTTGCAGCATAGATAAGAATAGAAAGTTATTTGAATCTGAACAAGTGTTTGCATCACTCATAAATTGACAGTGTTCCTGTATCGCCACTAAAAAGAAGTATAGTCACAGAATAATAGAATCATAGACTGCATTGTGCTCAATGGGACCTTTAAAGGTCATCTAGTTCAACTTTGCCCTACAGTAAGCAGGGACATCTTTAGCTAGGCTAGGTTATATCTTACATTGTCCAAAGTTTCTTCAAAAGAACTACTTCTTCATGTTAATGACAATACAATTCCCACAAGAATGTCAATGTAGCACAAGCATAGCTTATAAACACTACCTGAAGTTAACTCTGCATCACATCTCTTCACAGAGAAAGTGATTTGACATTGGAATGGGCTGCCCAGGGAGGTGTCTCCAGGGGTACCCCAAATTCCTCTCTTCTCCTTCTCACTCTGTGAGTTTGAATGAGAAAAGAAAGACACAAACACCTGCTTCCCCCAGCCCTGTCCTGCAGGCTTGAAGGGGGGCAGCAAAGGGTGTCGCCCATGGGCTGACCTGTGTGGAAGCCCACGCTGAAGTCGTGCTAGTGGTTAGCTGGGTTTTCATGCCCAGTATAAATAGTAAATGGACATTTTGTCTAGAAAAAGGATAAATAGAGCAAGGATTCCTGCCCTGAGGGTTCATGCCGTGAGAGTTCCTGTCTTAAGAATCCCCTGCCACTGCAAAGGACAGATTCCTGCCATGACTGGACAGTCCCCACTTTTGGATGGCTCCCATCTTTCCTACAGCTCTTGCTTTTATCCCATCCCTGCTTTTGGATGGTTCTCCCCATTTTTGCAAAATGGGCAAGCTTGGTCAAGCCCTGGGATCCTTTGAGAGAGCACTGGCGACATCTGGACCACCCTCACTCATACTCCATCGGTAGCCAACTTCCTGGCTGCCTCCCAGACTGGGGACACTAGCAGTTCTGGCTCCCCGCTGCCACTATGAAGGCAACATCACTCCATGACCATCCCACTCAGGAAGAAGTGCTTGAGACATTTCTGAGTTTGACAGCTCTGCCACTCACCTAAGGGCTTCTGCAGTATGGATCTCTATTATTGGATATAGCCTGCAACATCAGAAGGTTGCTCCTGCAAGGGATCACTGCTGAATGCCTATCTCACCTCCATGAGTAATGCCTGCTGTTCCCTTAATCTTCTGCCTAGCTTGATTGATAGTGAGGTAAAGCTGTGTTTATAGCTTAGCATTTTCCATTTCCTGACTTCCTAAATATCTAAATTTATCTATAATACAGTTTTTGGAAGAAACTCCCAAGCAAACTGAATCTGTTAATAAACTAAACTATTTTTTGAATATAGTTTTGGGGGCAGGGTTCCAGGAAAATAAAATAATTCCATTTTTTATAATTCCTGACTCAGCCACATTAATTCTCTGCCTCCATGACAAGGTGGTGGAGTCGCTGTCCATGGAGGTGTTCAAAAAAAGACTGGCTGAGGCACTTAGTCTATGATCTTATGAGCTAATTTCAGGGGGCACTCTGAATTCAGTGTCTATATTAGTGGCCCCATGCATGAATAAAAACTGGGATGTAGTTTATCAGCATACACATTACCAAATATTTGATACCTTATTTATAACCAAACTAGGTTTTTTTTCCCCAGCAATGAGATGTAAAGGTGATACTACAACACAGATTCCCTTTAATTTGCCAAATCACTTTAACTGATCTTATGTGACACTCATAGAAGAATTTAAAAGTCTCCAAGCCAACCGCAAAATCTCACAGTGGTTGTATCATATGATTTTGTGAGTTACAGATAAAAGCACGCTTTAACAAGTGCAGTGGAGGTATTTCTAATGCACTTCTCTTGAATAGCTCTTCAATAATGGTTTAAATCATAGTATAATAAATGAACTTGTACATGGATTTAACACATTTTATTTTATTGCACTCTATCTCAACCAATTTTTATCCTACTTTATCCCAAATAATAAGACATTTTCTGTCTGTAAGCATAATAAAATAATTTCAGTGTCTTCAAGCAATAGTTATAGAGTTCTAAGAATATATGCGTATAAATTATTTGCCTGTTTCTGGTCAATAGACAAATAATTGTAGTGCAGTGCAGTTGTAGTTTGCACTGCCAGCTCTGCAGAGAAAAACTGTCCCATTGAAGAGTAACAGCTTTATCTCAAATAGTTGTGTTCTAGAAACACAGCTATGTTCTCTCCCATCATTCAGGTACCAAATGAGCCAACAGTGTGCACTTGCAGCCCAGGGGGCAAACCATATCCTTGGCTGCATCAAGAGAAATGTGGCCAGCAGGGCAAGGGAGGTGATTCTCCCTCTCCACTCCACTCTGTTCGGACCCCACATGGAGTACTGCATCCAGTTCTGGAGCCCCCATTACAAGAGGGATGTGGAGACGCTGGAGTGTGTCCAGAGTAGGGCCACGAGGATGCTCAGAGGGCTGCAGCAGCTCTGCTATGAGGACAGACTGAAAGAGTTGGGGCTGTTCAGTCTGGAGAAGAGGAGGTTCCCAGGTGACCTTCTTGTGGCCTTTCAGTGTCTGAATGGGGCTTACATAAAAGCTGGGGAGGGACTTTTTAGACTATCAGGGAATGAGAGGACTAAGGGGAATGGAGCAAAGCTGGAGGTGGGTGGGTTCAGAGTGGATGTGAGGAGGAAGTTCTTGAGCATGAGTGGTGAGAGGCTGGAATGGTTGACCAGGGAGGTGGTTGAGGCCCCATTGGTGGAGGTGTTTAAGGCCAAGCTGGATGAGGCTGTGTCCAAGCTGCTCTAGGGTAGGATGTCCCTTGCCATGATATGGGGCTTGGAACTAGATGCTCCTTGTGGTCCTTTCCAACACTGACTGATTCTGTGATTCTATGATTCAAACACCCCCTTTGAATTTTCATCCTTTTTTCCTTATTTTCCTTTTTCATCCCCACATGTTACATTTCCATTTGGAAACTGTTCATTTCCTACCTATATTTTGAGGTTAGCTCCAGATGGCTTTCAGACTCATATTCTTCTCACGGTCATTCTTACATGCAGATAGAAATTGCAACTTCATTTTCTATGTGGACTTCCTGATGAAGCACTTTTAATATCTGATGCTTTCTTTAGCCAAATTAAAAATGTGATATTCTTTACCAGTGCTCTTTGTCACCATGATTCAATTTAAAACCAGCATGGTGACATCTAAGACTTTCATCATATTTTCCTTCACCTCTTTTCTTTCTGAGTCTCTGCAGATCACTGCATTCTGCTCATCTTTGAAGGCCTAATCTCTCTTATTTTGTCTACCTTCAGACATTAAATGGTATAGCATCAGCTCATATTTTCACATCAGCTAACAGAAGTAAGACCAGTACAGTGTAGAGATGTTCCAGCTGCCTCACACGAGCTACCCTGAGTGCCAATAGGAGTTGACCACAATATATCAGAAATTATAAAGTTTAATTTACCCTCCTTCTTACTCTTTGTTAAATCCTGTGCTGTTGCCATTACCTGGTAAGGTGGTGTGACAAAATACTCTAACAGCAGGCAGCATTTCCTTATTTTAGTTTTACATAATTCATGATTCATTTTATTGCTCTCTTTCCTTAAACTCTGTGGTTTTGTACTTATTCATAAACTCATAGAATAGTTTGGGTTGGAAAGGACCTAGATCTAATTTCAACTCCCCTGGGAGTTCCCCCCCAGGGAAACCTTCCACTAGACCAGGCTGCTCAAGGTCTCATCCAATCTGTCCTTGAACATCTCTGTGGTAGGGGCATCGGTGAGCTCCCTGGGCAACCTGTATCTCATCACCTCTTCTGTAAGGAATTTCTTTCTAATATCTAGTCTAAATCTGTCCTCCTCAAATTTCAACCCATTCTCTCTTGTTCTGTGATTCTAAACATTTAAAAAATAGTCCCTTCCTGGCTTTCTTCTAATCCCCTTTCTGGTACTGGAAGGCCTTTTTTTCATAGAATGATAGAATCGACAAAGTTGGAAGAGACCTGCAAGCTCATCCAGTCCAACCTAGCACCCAGCCCTTGCCAATCAACCAGACCATGGCACTAAGTGTCCCATGCTTTTATGACTGTAGGATTATATGGCTAAGGAAGTCATAATGCTGTCACATTTCACAGCACTGTCTGCATACAGCTCTACGAGTAGTGCTTAGTTCTCATCTTTGCCACCATGTCCATCCCTTACCCTGTCCTGTGATGAGTCTGCAGTTCATGCCAAATTTATTGTGGTTGCTTTATGGTGTGCAGAATAATGAAGAAACTTGTTATAGTCTTTAGAAAAGTGGAAAAAAAAATGCTGAATCATAGAATCAACCAAGTTGGAAGAGACCTCCAAGATCATCCAGCCCAGCCTAGCACCCAGCCCTATCCAGTCAACCAGACCATGGCACTATGCGCCTCAGCCAGGCTTTTCTTGAACACCTCCAGGGATGGTGACTCCACCACCTCCCTGGGCAGCCCATTCCAATGGGAAATCACTCTCTCTGGGTAGAACTTCTTCCTAACATCCAGCCTAGACCTCTGTTGGCACAACTTGGGACTGTGTCCCCTTGTTCTGTTGCTGGTTGCCTGGCAGAAGAGACCAACCCCACCTGGCTACAGCCTCCCTTCAGGTAGTTGTAGACAGCAATGAGGTCACCCCTGAGGTGTTCAAAGAAAGACTGGATGAGATACTTATTGCCATGGTCTATTTGATTGGACAGGACTGGGTGCTAGGTTGGACTGGATGAGCTTGGAGGTCTCTTCCAACCTGGTTGATTCTATGATTCTATGAAAAAAGAGGCATGTATAACATTAAGGATGAGGCAAAGCCACTGGACAGGCATAAAACATGACAGGTTTACTAAGAATAATTTACTTCCTTAGGAGCAGCTTTTACATTTTAGCACATTTACAGAGCACTTTACCTTTAAAACTGGAAAATAATTCTAACAAAATACCTTCACAATATGCATGTTAGATTACTTGTTATATCAAGCTTATGAAAACAAATGTTTAGCTTTTTCTTTCCCCTTTGCAGCATCAAGAAATTGTGCTTGTGTGAGACACATCAGCTGAGTCCTGTCTAGTGCATCTATCTCCACTTAAAAATTAATAAAGCCATACACTCAGTTGTCAGGGATGCTGGGCAGGCCTGATCAAACTAACAGATGCTCATTCTGGACAACAGAAGGAAACTAAAATTCTACATTTTTGGCCAAAATGAAATCTATCATTTATATTTCTTTCTGATTTGTCATCTGACCACTACAGTAATACAGTGCTTTTTATTCTAGAGCTAGATTTTGTTTGGGTAGTCTAATTTCACAGCAACAGGAGTGCTGTGCAATAAAGTCAAACAGACTGTTGCATGTGGTAGGAGAAGCAAAATCATTGCCTTTAGATGAAAATACAGCCTTGTATCAGTAGGTCTGTTTAGTGCAACCTCCCATAAAATCTATCTCAGGTCACACAGGAATGCACCCAGACAGGTCTTGACAGTCTCCAGAGAGGGAAACTAGGAAACACCATAACCTCTCTGGGCATGCAGAGAGAAGGCTCTCTGTTCGTGAAACACAAACCACATGAGGAGAGGCTGAGGGAGCTGGGGGTGTGCAGCCTGGAGAAGAGGAGGCTCAGGGCAGACCCCATTGCTCTCTACAACTACCTGAAGAGAGGCTGTAGCCAGATGGGGTTGGTCTCTTCTGCCAGGCAACCAGCAACAGGACAAGGGGACACAACCTCAAGTTGTGCTGGGGAAATTCTAGGCAGGATCTTAGGAAGAAGTTCTACCCAGAGAGATTGATTTGCATTGGAATGGGCTGCCCAGGGAGGTGGTGGAATCACCATCCCTCGAGGTGTTGAAGAAAAGCCTGGCTGAGGCACTTAGTGCCATGGTCTGGTTGATTGGATAGGGCTGGGTGCTAGGTTGGACTGGATGAGCTTGCAGATCTCTTCCATCCTGGTTGATTTTATGATTCTATGGGCCTTCATCCAGAAGAGGTAGAAGGAATATTGGCAGCTCAGGGCTCTCTGGCCCCTTGTGAAAATGGACATCTAGGCTGGTAGCTCACCTCCTGCACCATTGCCTCCTGGCTGGTTCAAGCTTACTCTAGCTATTATCTTGCAAATAAAGTCAGTAATTAATATTTTAAAAGTAAGAAAAATTCCCATTTCTGCCATAAATATGGAGGTTTCTTTCCCAGCAAAGCATGGCACAGAAACAGCTGTTTCTGTACAACTGAGTGGGTAAAAGCAGCAGTTAAAGAAACAAACAGCTGCCAGCAAAACTGCTGTAAAGCTGATGTGCCTCCATCAAAATCAAAGGCTATTTTACTAGGGACAGATGTTTGAATGTGTTTCTACCTCTTTGTGTCAGTCCTCTTGTTCCCTCACTCTTTTCCTGTGGATTCCCTGTTTGACTATGATTAAAGCAGAGAGGAAGACATTTGGAAGAAAAGGAACAGAGAGGCTGGGTCAAGGAAATAAACCACAGCCATTGTTCTTGAAAGCGGCAAATCAGAAACCAGTGCAGATTCCTGCAGCCCTATGACACAGACTTGTAGTCCATTTTAGTGTGAGCAACAGTATTTTCATAGAATCATAGAATCAACCTGGTTGGAAGAGACCTCCAAGTTCATCCAGTCCAACCTAGCACCCAGCCCTATCCAGTCAACCAGACCATGACACTAAGTGCCTCAGCCAGGCTTTTCTTGAACACCTCCTGGGATGGCAACTCCACCATCTCCCTGGGCAGCCCATTCCAATGGACATTTTTAATCTACAGCACCCTTTTCCAAAGGGGTTAAATGTTCCACAAAAGAAATATGGTGTTCAGATCTCACATTTCTCACTTACTATGCAAGATTATGTAAGACTTAGGGGGATGTGGCTGAGAAAACCTCCTTGATATTGGTAAAGACCAAAAATTTGGCCTCTGTTTTCAGTACTATTCACGCTTTAGAATATTTTATATAGTAAATTAAATGTAATATCAATACATTGTAATTTACAATACAATACAATTTACAGTATGTGCCAGTTTGAAGCTAGCTGGAATATTTTGATGAGAGGAATTAGATGATGGGCTGTGAAAAGGAAACAGTGGTGATGTCTGCTGCACTCATAGGCTTGCTGAGATGTATAAAAACAAGAACACAAACATAGATGACAGAGTTGTTATCTGGCTCTGGCTGCCTGCACTTTTCTCCCTAACCTGCTGTGTAACTAATCCTTCTGCTTCCTAACCCCCCTGGCCAATTCTTCAAACTCACCTTGAATTTAAGGCAAAGTCTGGGATAAGGAAGAGGGGTGGAAAGGAGGTGAAAAGGAGGTGAAAGGGTAGTTGGGAACCCCTCCTGGGGACTCTGGTTTCTGTGGGAGCTGTTGTGTTTCTGTTTGCAACACTTTGGACTGGATGATCTTGGAGGTCTCTTCCAAGCTGGTTGATTCTGTGATTACTTTTTTGTCTGTCTATAACTATTGTAAATATCTGCTTGTATGTTGTGCTAAGATGTAAATAAAAGCTTCATTCTTAATCCCAGCTTGGCTGAGTCTAGTCTGGGTGATTTCATAAGAGTGGAGGGGTGGGTAACTCCCAAACCATTACAGTCATGTAGCCTAAGAGCTTCCTCAAAAGTCATTCTCATCTGATAACAATTTATGTAATCCATCTAGAATACTACAATAGTTTTGTCAAATGGAACTAACATCAGAACTACACCCACATCCTTCATAGTCTTTCCTTCTATTTGTCTGTGACTTGCCTTATATCTGAAAATTGTGTATGATGTTTCTGGGAGGGCTGTTGTGTTTCTGTATTACCTTTTAACTTGTCTATTTCTGTCTATAGCTGCATCTATTGCAAATACCTGCTCATATATTGTGCTAAGCTGTAAATATAAAGCTTTAGTCTTTAATTTCCAGCTTGGTTGAGTCTATCTGGATGATTTCATAAGGGTGGGTAGCATCAAAACCATCACACAGTACAGTGTAAATACAATACATTATACATCATTGCATGCTGGGAACCAGTATTCAGCATTTCTATACATTAAAAAAAAATATTAGATTCAGCTTAATTATTATTCAAATCTACTAAAGTAGTCAAGAACATTGAGAAAACTCTGTTCTGCAAAATGAAATTTTACAGGTGACAGGCACATAGAAAATTTCAAAAATGAATGTTTTGTGCTATGTGAATTACCAAGACCATGTTCATATTTTTCATAGCTATTTATACAGTAAGTGCTCATCACAACTCAGAGAAATTGAAAGAGTGTATTTCTTACAAATGGGATTCTTACACTCAAGCAGAAAATACTAGTCCCTTAATTGATATTAATAATTTATTGAAGTGGTATCAGAATACTGCTTATCAGCCTACAATAGTGGGATATGGGATCTATACTGGAAGGTTTACAGTTTGTTGGTTTTTATGCCTAGCTGGCAGCCAAGCCCCATGCAGCCCCCCTCACACAAGTGTCCCTTGCCATCTCATCTCCACCCACACCCCAAGCAGGATGGGAAGGGGAATCAGTTGGAAAAGGCAAAGTCCCATGGGTTGAGATTAGAAAAATGTAATAGAACAGAACAAAGGGAGTTTTTAAGTCTGGAGAAGAGAAGACTAAGAGGGAATTTAATAAATCATAGAACCATAGAATCAACTAGTTTGGAAGAGACCTCCAAGATCATCCAGTCCAATCTAGCACCCAGCCCTGGCCAATCCACTAGACCATGGTACTAAGGCATGGCCTCAGCCAGGCTTTTCTTCAACACCTTCAGGAACAGCAACTCCACCACCTCCTCGGGCAGCCCATTCCAATGCCAATCACTCTCTCTGGGAAGAACTTCCTCCTAACATCCAGCCTAGACCTCCCCCGGCACAACTTGAGGCTGTGTCCCCTTGTTCTGTTGCTGGTTGCCTGGCAGAAGAGCCCAGCCCCACCTGGCTATAACCTTCCTTCAAATAGTTGTAGACTGCATCAAGCAGTTGTAGACAGCAATAGAACAGACATTAATAGAGCAGAATGAAGGGACCTTTTATTCTGCTTCCGGGGATAGGACAAGGAGCAATGGGTGTAAGCTGCAGCACAGGAGGTTGTACCTCAACACAAGGAGGCCTTTCAAGGCCCGTCTGGATGTGTTCCTCTGTGATCTGTGCTAGATTGTGTGGTCCTGTTCTGGCATGGGAGTTGGACTCAATGATCTCCTTGGGTCTCTTCCAGCCCCTAACATCCTGTGATCCCTACAATCAGGGAGAACAATAATACTAATGAAACAGTGTATGCAGCCAGTAAAAGAAAACATAGCAGTGACCCTGATAGTCCATCTGGGACTGCCTACCTGGTTCATTCTGCCAGTCGCACATCACAGTCCCTGCTCAAAGCACCCATAGCTGCCCTGTCCAGCCCTTCATTTATAGATAGTGGGCATGATGTCAGTACGGACATTTGGATGAGATGCTTAGGATCATGGTCTAACAGTTGTGCACTCAAGCATGTTAAAGTCTTTTCCAACCAGTGGATTCCATGAATACCCCATTGGCTGTTTCCATTGCCTGTCTTAGCTGTGTCTCCTCCCATCTTCTTCTGAAGATGGAAAAATCCACACAAACCAAACACTTAACCCTATTCTAGCCAAACACAGGACACAAGTCATTACAAAGTATGGGAAAAACCACCTTCCCTGGGTAATCCAGTAAGAGATCCATTACAGGGAATATATACCCCATCCTTCATTTCCTGTTCTTTTGACTTCTTTATTAGTGATTTTTAGATTTGAATAGCGATTGTCAGAAGTCTTGGAACAACCCTCCAAGATTTTAATCTACCTGAGTTTCACCAAAGCCTTTGACACTGTCTGCCACAATAAGCTCGTGGCAAAGCTGGTAGCTTGTGGCTTGGACAGATGCACTCTGATATGGGTCAAGAACTGGCTGGAAGGCTGGGCCTAGAGAGCAGTGGTGAATGGTGCTGCATCCAGTTGGCAGCTGTCACTAGTAGTGTGCCCCAAAGATCAGTGCCAGGCCCAGTTCTGTTTAATATCTTTATTGATGTTCTGGGCAAGGGGACTGGGTCCAGCATCAGTAAGTTTGCAGATGACACCAAGCTAGGAGCACGTGTTGATCTGTTGGAGGGTAGGAGAGCCCTGCAAAGGGAATGCGACAGGCTGGAAGGGTGGGCAGAAGCCAATGGGATGAGATTCAACAAGGGCAAAGGGTGCAGGGTTCTGCCCTTTGGCCACAACAACCCCAATCAGCACTACAGGATGCGGACAGAGTGGCTGGAGAGCAGCCAGGAAGAAAGGGACCTAGGGATACTGATAGATAGTAGCTGAAGATGAGCCAGCAGTGTGCCCAGGTGGTCAAGAGAGCCAGTGGCATCCTGGCCTGTATCAGAAACAGTGTGGCCAGTAGGACAAAGGAGGTTATTCTGCCCTTGTACTCAGCACTGGTCAGGCCACACCTTGAGTACTGTGTCCAGTTCTGGACTCCTAAATTCAAGAGAGATGTTGAGGTACTGGAACGTGCCCAGAGAAGGGTGATGAAGCTGGTGAGGGGCCTGGAACACAGCCCTGTGAGGAGAGGCTGAGGGAGCTGGGATTGCTTAGCCTGGAGAAGAGGAGGCTCAGGGGTGACCACACTGCTGTCTACAGCTACCTAAAGATTGGTCTCTTCTTCCAGGCAAGCAGCAATAGAACAAGGGGACACAGTCTCAAGTTGTGCCGGGGGAGGTCTAGGCTTGATGTGAGGGGGAAGTTGTTGCCAGAGAGAGTGATTGGCATTGGAATGGGCTGCCCAGGGAGGTGGTGGAGTCACCATCCCTGGAGGTGTTGAAGCAAAGCCTGGCTGAGGCACTTAGAGCCATGGTCTAGTTGACTGGATGTGGCTGGGTGCTAGGTTGGAGTGGATGATCTTGGAGGTCTCTTCCAACCTGGTTGATTCTATGATTCTATGATATAAGATAGCATTCTCATCCCTCTGATTCTGTAAACTGTTCTTCATTCTGGTAAACATTACCAATGTTTGTCAACTAAATTAAACAGTATAAAATGGATGTGCTCCATATGAATGTAAAAGTTGGGAGTAATATGAGAAAGAGGCTAAGCAGGAGAAGAAATAATTACCCAAGCAGATAGCAGCAGCAGATGGTGATTTCTACCGGGAAATGCATGCAAGGATTCAGAAAATGAATACTGCATTATGGAGCTTTCAAAACCTGATGGCAGCACTAACATCTTTCAGAAAATGGATGTCACACTGTATCTCAAAGTTTTAAGAGGCAGAACAGCTTAATTGAGAACACTGAGCAGAATGTGGGTAACATTGAACTAGTACTCATTCTGTCCATAATGCACACTGACCCCAAAGACGTACTGAAGAAGGCAAAGAACTAGTGCAAAATGGCAAGAGGCTGAAAAAATGTTGAATGGATTTGTTCTACTCAAGCTCTGGTGAGAGAAGCTCAACACAAGCAACTATGGAATCAGAGCTGAAAAAATATTGTGGAGTCCCTAGCTCCTGCCCATTTTCTTTTGGGAGCAGAGCAGCATCTCAGGAACAGGTCTGACTTGGTGCAAATCTATGTAGAGGTAAGTTCCACACCTGCACATAGCAGAAACAGTACCAGTGTGAAAGTTTGGGAGTTCCCCACCCCCCCACACTTCAGAAATCACCCAGACTAGACTCAGCCAGCTCTGGAAATATGAATGAAGCTTATATTTACAGCTGGCACAATATACAAGCAGATATTTACAGTGTATACAGTTATATACAAAAATATACAAGGTAAAAGGTAATACAGAAACACAACTCCCCTCCCAGAAACCTGAGTCCCCAGGAGGGGCTCTCAACCATGCCTTCACCTTCCCCCTGCCCCTCTCAACCTTACCCCAGTCCCAAGGAAGAATAGAGGTTCGTCCAAGATGTTAGGAAGCAAAGTGGGTTAGCCCAAAATGGAGGGTGAGGTTAGAGAGATGCAGCTCAGCCAGCAGCCCCAGTGAGAGTGGTGCCGAGTGTCTTATCTGTGTTTTGACTTATGTTTTTATACATCTCAGCAAGCCTGTGAGTGAAGCAGACATCACCATTGTTTTCCTTTCACAGCCTGTAATCTAGTTCTTCTCACCAAAACATTCTAGCCTGCTTCAAACTAGTACAACCAGCAACCTGGATGCTGCTTCTTCTCTCCTCCATGATTTTCCAGGCTTTCAACTGTACCAACAGAGAGCAAGAGTGATACAAGACCTTCCATGCTAGCTCTAGAAGTGTACCTCTTTTTGGACTGAAGTTAATGACTTTTTCAGGATAGGGTAACCCATCTTTTCAAAAATTATCTCACTAGAAACTTCTGAAAATTAGTTTGTGAAGAACAACCTTCCCAAATGTGTGTGATGTGTTAACTGATTGTATTCTTTTTACTGCAGTTTACTTGGGGAAACAAAAATAAAACTAAGGCAATTATCTGTGTGAAAATCCTGTGATTTCTGTAATACAGAATGGCTCTATGTCCAAGTGGAGGCCAGTGACAACCAGAGTCCCTCAGGGATCAATTCTGGGACCAGTTTTGTTCAACATCTTTGTGGGTGCCATGGACAAAGGCACTGAGTGCACCCTCAGCAAGTTTGCTGATGACACCAAGCTGTGTGGTGCAGCAGACAGGCTGGAGGACAGGGATCCATCCAGAGAGACCTGGACAGGCTGGAGAAGTAGGCACAAGTCAACCTCCCGAGGTCCAACAAGACCAAGGGCAAGGTCCTGCTTCTGGGTCGAGGTAATCCTAAGCACAAGTCCAGACTTGGCAGTGAGTAGCTGGAGAGCAGGCCTGGGGAAAGGGGCTTGGAGGTGCTGGTGGACAAGAAGCTCAACGTGAGCCAGCAGTGTGCACTTGCAGCCCAGAGGACCAACCAGAGCCTGGGCTGCATCAGGAGAAGTGTGGCCAGCAGGGCAAGGGAGGTGATGTTCCCTCTTCACTCCACTCTCTTCAGACCCCACCTGGACTGCGGCATCCAGTTCTGGAGCCACTATTACAAGAGGGATGTGGAGACGCTGGACCACATCCAGAGAAGGGCCATGAGGATGCTCAGAGGGCCGCAGCAGCTCTGCTATGAGGACAGACTAAAAGAGTTGGGGCTGTTCAGTCTGAAGAAGAGGAGGCTTCCAGGTGACCTTCTTGTGGCCTTCCAGGATCTGAAGGGGGCTTACAGAAAACCTGGGGAAGGACATTTTAGGCTCTCAGGGAGTGAGAGGACTGGGGGGAATGGATCAAAGCTGGAGGTGGGGAGATTCAGAGTGGATGTGAGGAGGAAGTTGTTGAGCATGAGAGTGGTGAGAGGCTGGAATGGGTTGCCCAGGGAGGTGGTTGAGGCCCCATGGCTGGAGGTGTTTAAGGCCAGGCTGGATGAGACTTTGGCCAGGCTGCTCTAGGGTAGGGTGTCCCTGCCCATGGCAGGGGGTTTGGAACTAGATGCTCCTTGTGGTCCCTTCCAACCCTGACTGATTCTGTGATTTCCTGTTAGTCTTCCAAGTCCAGAAATTATGCTGGTTGTTAATGGCTGCAGTGTTTATATTCTGTATGTGACACTACCATGCTCTATTCGTTATGAATTTAGTCACATAAATATACAAATTACTCCTCCTAAAGAAAACAACAAAAACAACAACGAGATTAAATAACAATTAACATTAAAATTTCAGGTCTGAATTTTAGTTCTAGATATTATGCACCTAGAATCTTTATCTGAGAGTTTTGCTTGCTTTTATAATATAGGAATTGACTGTTAATTTGGAGGAGTTTACTTCCAATTAAAAAAAAAAAAACAAAACAATTAACATTAAAGTTCCAGGTCTGAATTTCAGTTCTAGGTATTATGTACTAAGATTCTTTATCTGAGAGCTTTCCTTACTTTTATAATCTTTTATATTATATTATTACTTTTATAATATTGTATCATTCTCTAGATATTATGTACCTAGAATCTTCATCTGAAAGTTTTGCTTACTTTTATAATATAGGAATTTACTGTTAATTTAGGGGAGTCTACTTCCACTGCAAAATAGTAAATTAACATTAAAGATCCAGGTCTGAATTTTAGTTCTAGATATTATGTCCCTAGAATCTTTACCTGAAAGCTTTCCTTTTGTAATATAGGAATTTACTGTTAATTTGGGGGAATTTACTTCCAATCAAATAAAAACCCAACAATTAACATTAAAGATCCAGGTCTGAGTTTTAGTTCTAGATATTATGTCCCTAGAATCTTTACCTGAGAGTTTTGCTTACTTTTATATTACAGGAATTTACTGTTAAATTGAGGGAATTTACTTCCAATTCTGCATTCTTATCCATCTTTTGAAGAGGAACTGCTTGTTTTATTTTCACTGGAATAATTTCCTCTCCCCTGAAAATGATAGTGTTTGCAGTTATCTGAGCTCAGCTTTGATTTTAATGCTCTTCCAGGTATGCTAGCTTCACCTTACTTTCTCTGAGGTAGAAGTCATCTCATTGATTGTCTTGAGTAAAAGGAAATGGCTCTTGCATCTTTTGTACATTATAACAAATGTCCTTTTGCATTATAATTGAATGGTGATTGTTGTGTTCAATCAATGGGAAAGGTTAAGGGAGCTTCTCTGCCAGCATTTTTAATGGAGAAGTCGATTAAGATTCAGTTTAATCATTCTGGCTGCTTCAGAATTAAAGCAACAAAGCCCATCAATGGCACTATAATTACTAGTCTTTCTGTAAGTTTACACTGCTATTTATGCAGTCATAAATTTCCTGATAATGCACAATGTGACCAGGTTAACTTGCTTTGTTTGTAATGCAAAATATTTCCCTTAATTGTATCGTGGCTAAGAAATTGTTATGATGGAGTATATATAATTCAGCCTAATAAAAAAAGGAGGGGGGGGGGGGGGGTAGAGAAAAGTAAAAACAACCTCTCTGTAGAGTCTGATTGAGGTGAATCAGCCTGATAGCTCGTGTTAAACAGCTTAAAGTCGTGGCCTTAACCTTGGGACACTAGAGACATATTTTACCTTATTGAACATGGAGACTAGCATCACTCCCAGGTGAGTAAAAAGGGTCAAATATATTATTCCAATCCCTGTTCCAAACAAAGAAAAGGTCATTATACACTACCTATTGTATGCTGCCAAAGAGTGAAAAATTCACACTGGGGACATGGGTGCAAATCTATTTTAGACGTGGCCTTTAAAATGTTACTAAAATGAATGATTATGTGGGGTTTGAACGGGGGGGGGAATCTTGAAATTGATCCCATTTATTAATTAGTTTGAGCTTATAAAGGTCTAGCTATAAATAGCTTGAAGATTAGAAGAAATTACTCATTTCAAATAAGGCTGAGATTATTTTAAACATTTGTTTTCTTGCAATATTAATACCCATAAGTATGATTATCCTTTTTACTTGCTACAGCTGAATGGAAGATGACAGGATATCTTGATTTATCCATAATGTTTAGATAAGCATACCCAGTACCTCCAGCAAATTAGAGACATACTGTTATGAATTGATTTTTTTTTTCTTTAATTCAAACAGCATTGAGGATTTTTTTTTCTCATCTGAGAGAGAAAAGCTTTGATCAAACTTCTCACTAACTTCGAAGTGTGCTTTCTCCATGCATCTTTAGAAATGGATCAGTGGAAAAAAACCAGTCCTTCTTTCTGTGTAGGTTGGTGGAATGCAAGATGCTTTTTTACCCTTGAAAAGTCTTTTTTTTTTTTTTACTGGATGATCTGCTTCTCTGAATAAACTGATTTAATTTTTGTATCTTGTTAGCTAGCGAAGCCATTTGTAAAGTTGTCTGAAGACCAAAAGCAGGAGTACTTTTTATTCACTAAAAACCAGTTAAACCAGTGGGATCCATGTGGAGATCTACTGCAGGGTCAGCCTCAACTGCAGGATTTAGAGAAGTTAGAACCATAGAATCAGTCAGAGTTGGAAGGGACCACAAGGAGCATCCAGTTCCAAACCCCCTGCCATGGGCAGGGACACCCTACCCTAGAGCAGCCTGCACACAGCCTCATCCAGCCTGGCCTTAAACACCTCCAGCCATGGGGCCTCAAACACCTCCCTGGGCAACCCATTCCAGCCTCTCACCACTCTCATGTTCAACAACTTCTTCCTCACATCCACTCTGAATCTCCCCACCTCCAGCTTTGATCCATTCCCCCTAGTCCTCTCACTCCCTGAGAGCCTAAAAAGTCCCTCCCCAGATTTTTTGTAGGCTCCCTTCAGATACTGGAAGGCCACAAGAAGGTCATCTCAGAGCCTCCTCTTCTTCAGACTGAACAGCCCCAACTCTTTTAGTCTGTCCTCATAGCAGAGCTGCTGCAGCCCTCTGAGCATCCTCGTGGCCCTTCTCTGGATGTGGTCCAACATCTCCACATCCCTCTTGTAATAGTGGCTCCAGAACTGGATGCCGCAGTCCAGGTGGGGTCTGAAGAGAGTGGAGTGGAGAGGGAGCATCACCTCCCTTGCCCTGCTGGCCACACTTCTCCTGATGCAGCCCAGGCTCTGGTTGGTCCTCTGTGCTGCAAGTGCACACTGCTGGCTCACGTTGAGCTTCTCGTCCACTGCCCAGCCTGGATTTGTGCTTATGATTGCAGTGCACCTAAAATGAAAAATTCCTTCCCTGTGATTTGATAAAATAGTCTTGTGTTTTTTTTTCCTATAATCATTCATGGTTGATTATTTTTATTAATAGTAAATTCTACATAATATAATTCTATATCTTACCTAAAGATGGATTGTATTATCCCTGTAGCTTCTGGCTTGCTGTTGTTCTAGCGCCACTTTTCCTTCCCTTTCCACAAAACCTAAACTGGGAGAGGATCATCTGACTAACAGCAGTTATCAAATGACAATTAAACCACATTAAAATATCATATCACACAAAAAACAGTCAATGTGCAGCTCCACTATCCAATTTGCTGCATAATTCATGCTTCTTGGAAAGCCAAGGCTGAAAGTGTAATCAAAGATATTAATATGTACAAATCTGGACCTTCTCTTCCTCTATAACTACACATCCATGGTAGAAAGACACAGTTCTTTAATCCGTTTCTACCAAGCCTGCTCTTTCAGTAGCAGGAAATAATGAAAACCACTAAAAAAGACAATTTAAAAGAGTAACTCCATAAATCTGTCTCCAAAGAGGTAAAGACAAACATGTAAATCAGCTGTTTATGAAACAGTCATGTTTGAATTTAAAAGGCGTATCAGTATACAGCGAGAATCGCTGATATTAAAGTCAGGAGCTTAATCCTCTAAAGAAAACAAAACACATACAGTGCGTAGGCAGCCTGGCACAGCTCCCTCAGATTTTATACATGTGAGTTAGGGTGCGGAGGCTATACTTCATTTAAAAATAAGATTGACTAATCTATTTGAGTGCTTACTGCCTTGTAAGCAGAGAAAAGAGTACCGTGCCAGAATGGAAATCATATGGGCCGGGAATTCCCCTTCTGTTGACCACAGAAGGTATAGGCATAATCCATCAAGAACAGAATGCATGCCATACTTTGTTCATTAGCATTTAAAGAGGCTGTTTGGCATCAGACAACAAATACAATTCTTGCAAGAACTTGGCAACGGACTGTTTGTCAGTTAATGACAATCCACAGCTTTTTCAAGGAAATACTAAATGTTCCCAGGGCTATTTCAGAATTCTTTTCAGCGTGAAGTTTGAAGTGGGGCTAACACATTTGTATAGCGGTGACCAGCTTCCGAGAGAAAACATCCATTCAGAATGTGAAATGGAAGCAGATTTGTTGGCAACACATCAACAAATTGTGATGGAATTGCATGAAATGTGCTATTGCGTACCTCATCCTTACAGTTATGCAGTTCCTAAAATTACACCAGTCTGTACGGCATCTCCACGGGTTACAGTCTGGAAAATGATGGATCTTATTTAGGACCTGGGTAGCAATATAGACATTGTGATAAGATATAAATAGAAAGAAAAGAAGAAAGAGAGAAGAGGAAAGATGAGTTTGAAGAAGAAAGAGGAGGAGGAGGAGGAGGAGGAGGAGGAGGAGGAGGAGGAGGAGGAGGAGGAGGAGGAGGAGGAGGAGGAGTAGAATGGGAAAGAGGAGGAGAAGGAGAAGGAGAAGGAGAAGGAGAAGGAGAAGGAGAAGGCGAGGGCAAAGGAGAAGAAAAAGGGGAAGGGAAAGGGGAAGGGGAAAGGGAAGGGAAAGGGGAAGGGGAAGGGGAAGGAGAAGGAGAAGTAGAATGGGAAGAAGAAGGAAGGAAAGGGGAAGGAGAAGGAGAAGGAGAAGAAGGAGAAGGAGAAGGAGAAGGAGAAGGAGAAGGAGAAGGAGAA
Organism: Pogoniulus pusillus; assembly: GCF_015220805.1. Taxonomy (NCBI): domain Eukaryota; kingdom Metazoa; phylum Chordata; class Aves; order Piciformes; family Lybiidae; genus Pogoniulus; species Pogoniulus pusillus. The sequence continues at coordinate 33,877,232 of NC_087266.1, forward strand.
GGAGAAGAAGGAGAAGGAGAAGGAGAAGGAGAAGGAGAAGGAGAAGGAGAAGGAGAAGGAGAAGGAGAAGGAGAAGGAGAAGGAGAAGGAGAAGGAGAAGGAGAAGGAGAAGGAGAAGGAGAAGGAGAAGGAGAAGGAGAAGGAGAAGGAGAAGGAGAAGGAGAAGGAGAAGGAGAAGGAGAAGGAGAAGGAGAAGGAGAAGGAGAAGGAGAAGGAGAAGGAGAAGGAGAAGGAGAAGGGGAAAGGGAAGGGGAAAGGGAAGGGGAAGGAGAAGGAGAAGGAGAAGGAGAAGGGAAAGGGAAGGGGAAAGGGAAAGGGAAAGGAGAAGGGGAAAGAGAAGAGGAAGGAGAAGGGGAAATAGATGCGGAAGGGGAAAGCAAAGGGGAAGGGGTAGGGGAAGGGGAAGGGGAAGGGGAAAGAGAAGAGGAAGGAGAAGGCAAAGACCGCACATTTTTTGCAGTTTTCAGTTACTTATCAATGGGATGCTTTTGTAAATTTCTTTATTGTTAAGAGCATGCCAAATTCCTTTCCCTGCCTCTGTCAAAATCTTCACCTGTGTTCAAACTAAATAAAAAAAAACCAAACCATTTTTTTGATATGAGATCTAATTACAGTCAAAGATAACTAAATTTAAGATCATATAAGTAAATCTTCATGTATAGGACAGATATATATGGAAGTCAGTAGCCTGAGCATAGAACCATCTGAGATGTTACAGAAGCCTGGAAATTGTGACACAAGAGCCATAAGGAATTTATGTTTGTTAGAATGCCATGTAGGATATGTACCTAAGGACAACTTGAATGGTGCTAAACATCTAAGTCAAAGCAATGGAATGCCAATTTGTATATCTGAACTCTTGTTCAGTCACCAACAACCATTCAGTTCTAGAGTTTAGTGAGCTGCTCAGATTCCTAAAGATAGGCATCAACTTCAAGAAGAGCCGAAGAGCTTTCTACTCTTGCTAGACTGCATTGGCTGAGTTTCCACTGTTAGGAAAGATTAAATCTACCTACATCTCATAGAGATGTTCAGTCTAAAGTTAAATTCCATTATTAATCTTCTGTAAAAAAGAAAAAGAGATGATGACTTACTGATTTTTTTTTCTTGAAGCTTTATGATCATTTGTATTTTCAAAAGCTCAATAATCATGCCTCTTGCTAGTTCTGCTTTTGACAAGTCTTAGAAAGCTAACTTTTTCTGTCATAGGAACAAAATTACTGAGCCCAGATGGAGCTGTAAAGCAACAAGATAGACTGGTTTGTGAGTGCTGCAGACTCTGTTGACAGACACCTTGAGTGCTGTGTCCACTTCTGGGCTCCTCAATTCAAGAGAGGTGTTGAGATACTGGAAGGTGTCCAGAGAAGGGCAACAAAGCTGGTGAGGGGCCTGGAGCACAGCCCTGTGAGGAGAGGCTGAGGGAGCTGGGGGTGTGCAGCCTGGAGAAGAGCAGTCTCAGGGCTGACCTCATTGCTGTCTACAACTACTTGAAGGGAGGCTGTTTCCAGATGGGGGTTGGTCTCTTCTGCCAGGCAACCAGCAACAGAACAAGGGGACACAGTCTCAAGTTGTGGCAGGGGAGGTCTAGGCTGGATGTTAGGAAGAAGTTGTTGGCAGAGAGAGTGATTGGCATTGGACTGGGCTGCCCAGGGAGGTGGTGGAGTTGCCGTCCCTGGAGATGTTGAAGAAAAGCCTGGCTGAGGCACTTAGTGCTATGGTCTGGTTGACTGGATGGGGCTGCGTGCTAGGTTGGAGTGGATGATCTTGGAGATCTCTTTCAAACTTGTTGATTCCATGATTCTAAGATTCTATGATTCTATTAGATTCAGAGAGGATGTGAGGGGGAAGTTGTTCAGAATGAGAGTGGTGAGAGGCTGGAATGGGTTGCCCAGGGAGGTGGTTGAGGCCCCATTGCTGGAGGTGTTTAAGGCCAGGCTGGATGAGGCTGTGTCCAGGCTGCTCTAGGGTAGGGTGTCCCTGCCTATGGCAGAGGGTTTGGAACTAGATGATCCTTGCAGTTCCTTCCAACCCTGACTGATTCTATGATTCTATGACTTCACCTCATACATTTGCCTTATGGACTGAACACCAGTGTGCTGGGATTTGCTGGAATAGAGTTAATTTTCCTCAGAGCAGCTAGTTTGGGATAATGTTTTGGATTTCGGCTGAAAACTGTACAAGCAGGGCTCCACCATGCAACTCCAACCTACTTAACCTCTAAGAGGAGACCTGACCTAAGCTGGCCCAAAGGATATTCCATACCTTATGACACCATGTTCAGCAATAAAAAGGCAGGAGGAAGAAAGAAGAGGAAGATGTTTGGAGTGCTGATGTTTGTATTCCCAAGTCACCATTATGCATGATGGAGCCCTGCTTGCTTGGAGATGGCTGAATACCTGCCTGCAAAGCAGTTAATTAATTCTTTGTTTTCTTTTGTGTGCATGTGTGGCCTTTACTTTGTGTATTAAATTGCCTTCATCTCAGTCCATGAGTTTTCTCACTTCTATTCTTCCAACTATCTTCCCACAGCGTGGGAGTGAGCAAGTGGCTTTGTAGAGCTGATGATGTGGGTAGCAGCTAGTGTGGTTTCTCCTGATCAGCCTGAAAGTCTAATGAAACTGAAACAAAAGGGGAAAGTTAAAGTTAGGGGATTTAAAAAGAGATGCTTTTTTAGATGAGCTGCAGTTCCTATGGCAAGTGACTGTCCTGTACTCTTCAAGGTGACTTTTGAGTATTCTCAATTGAAGCACTGTATTAAGCAATAAAGTAAGCAAGAAGACAAAGGAATTGTTATTAAGTTTGAATTGCAATCTTAACTGCTAAAGTTGTATATTGATTTTCAACTGAAAATATACTCCTGTCAGCGTTGAAGATCTCTCAGATGGAAACTTTTTAGGGAGGCTAAAAATAAATCACATTTACATGCATTCAAAGGCACTTTTACAGTGTAAGAGTCTTAGAAAAAGTCTGAGGGTAAATAAGGTCCAGCTCTAGCATTAGTAAAATTTTCTGTCATAAGTTCCATTTACCATGGAAATAAGTCAATAAGTACACACCTGAATCCTCTAACCCACGAACTTCATTCCTAAAGAGGGATGGTAATATGTTACTAAATATATCCTAGTTTCTGTTTTCTCCTTCCATGTTTTCCACAACATAAATGTGGGTGACTTACAGTTCAGAAAGTATGTAGACACTGCAAATAGAAACTCTGGTTATCAAAGGAACTAGTGCCAGCTGATCTGCTTCATGCAGAGAACAGCAATGAAGTTGAGGCAGCATTTTCATGTGTTGGAAGTTGAAATGCAACCAACTAAAGTTCATCACAAACAAAACAACCTTTAGATTACTGGCATACAGTAAATTAGTTTCCTATTTTTTGATGGTGGTGTTGATTGTGCTAGTCAAGTTTAGCCAACACATGCTATAATCACAATTTCATCCTACAAAGTGCTTCATTGCAGCAGCTGAAGGGCAGGATACTCCAAGTATCAGAAAAATCCCCATCAGACAAGTCAGAATCCCCATCAGCTCACAAGATAAGACAACTGTGATATCACTGCATGGAACAAAAATGTCAGTACAGCAATGAAGCAGAAAGGAAGTAATACTGGAGAAAATATGAAGTATGAGTCACTTGACTAGCACTAAGATTTTAAATGGATGTTTGCTGGGCTAGGCTTTGTTTCTGACTCTGCTAGATATCCTGTGCTATCTTGGTGGGCTAGCAGTTTTCCCAATATCTTGCAGATCTTAAAGGCAGTGAGATGCATAGACGTTACAGTACTTCAGACCACAGATATTTATAAAACAGAAAGTAAAACCAAGCCATCATATACAAGGTCAATATACAAGATCACAATATACAAGGTGTTGATGTGTTGGAAGGTAGGAGAGCCCTGCAGAGGGAACGTGACAGGCTGGATGGTGGGAGCAGAGGTCAATGGGATGAGATATCAAAGCTAAGTGCAGGGTTCTACACTTTGGCCACAACAACCCCAAGCAGCACTACAGGATGCGGACAGAGTGGCTGGAGAGGAGCCAGGAAGAAAGAGACCTGGGGGCACTAGTATATTGTAGCTGAAGATGAGCCAGCAGTGTGCCCAGGTGGCCAAGAGAGCCAATGGCATCCTGGCCTGTATCAGAAACAGTGTGTCCAGTAGGACAAGGGAGGTCATTCTTCCCCTGTACTCAGCACTGGTCAGGCAACACCTTGAATACTGTGTCCAGTTCTGGGCTCCTCAATTCAAGAGAGATGTTGAGGTACTGGAACATGTCCAGAGAATGGTGACAAAGCTGGTGAGAGGCCTGGAGCACAGCCCTGTGAGGAGACAATGAGGGAGCTGGGGGTGTGCAGCCTGGAGAAGAAGAGGCTCAGGGGTGACCTCATTGTTGTCTACAACTACCTGGAGATTGCAGGCAGGTGGGGGTTGATCTCTTCTGCCAGGCAAGCAGCAACAGAACAAGGGGACACAGTCTCAAGTTGTGCAGTCAGGGGAGGTCTAGGCTGGATGTTAGGAGGAAGTTGTTGGCAGAGAGAGTGATTGGCATTGGAATGGGCTGCCCAGGGAGGTGGTGGAGTTGCCTTCCCTGGAGGTGTTTAAGGAAAGCCTGGATGGAGCCCTTAGTGCCATGGTCTAGTTGATTGTCCAGGGCTGGGTGCTAGGTTGGACTGGATGATCTTGGAGGTCTCTTCCAACCTGATTGGTTCTATGATTCTGTGATTCTATGGACGCATGAGTCAGAATATACAAGATTAAAACACCCCAATCTATGCCAACTAGAAGAAGTGGAACTCAGCTAGCTGAACCTTCCATCTCTGACCTAGTCGGAGGCTTTCTTTGTAGTAAATTGAGAGCTACATTTGCTTTTGTGCTTTAGAGAACAATTCATCTAAGCAAATACAGTATCTCATCTGGAATGAGATTTTCCGCTTCACTGACTTTAAAAAGCCTACAATCTTTAGCTCACACCTAGACACAGAATCATAGAATCAGTCAGGGTTGGAAGAGACCACAAGGATCATATAGTTCCAATCCCCCTGTCATGGGTAGTGACACTACCATCTACACTTCTATGAATCCAGTTCTCAAATTATAAGAGGAGATAGATCACAGTCCACATGCAAGACTTGCCTTTCTGCAGTGATTTTTTCTTCAGTATTTTTCCTAAGTCAGATTGGTGACTTGTGTGAAATCTGATGGCTTCAGTCTTGAACAACATTTTAAACTCTGTGATGTGTAGTGTTGAATTTGAGGATCAAAAATGTTTGAAAGAGGTATAATATCCTTCATACCCTGGCTGCCAGAAAAAGCCACATCGATAAGTTATCTTGTTATGGAATTAATAAAGTTCTAGATGTCTGTATATGTCCTTTTTTTGCCCCTGCCACTCACCAAAAAATCATTATTTCATGTTAATATAGGTTGGAACCTGCACACATCAAAGCAAAAACGAGCAGAAGTATATTATGCAGAGTGATTGGCAATCATAGGCTGAGGTAGACTGATCATCCAATTAAATCACAGAATATTAAAAAGGTCAAAGTAATATAGAGCTACTCTAATTAATAGACAATGAAATAAAATTCTGGTTCTCATGCTCCTGAATATAAGCCCAGTCCTGAAAACAAAGTGCCTACTTTATTTATGAAAGTAATTCCTTTGACTTCAGTGTACTTCCTAAGGACACGTGAAACTTTGCTTATGGCTTACCTTGCAGGATCCATGTCTAAGACTTTAGTTCTGTTGAGGTAGTTTTACTAGTTAATTTTTTTATAGTTCTCTTCTGCATCTTACAAGGATGCTTGTTTAATCTTTTTTTTTTTTTTTTGTCTTCATGAAGATAAAGATTCAACCCTTTAAAACTTCATTAATATGTTGTCCTAATGATATCAAAGGTATGGTATAATTCAAACGTCACTTCTGTGTCTGTCTTCTGTGCTTTATGTGGATTTCTATTAATATTTAATTTGGTTCATTACCTTATTTATTGTGTGTTGGTTAAAGGAATTCGAAGATGGAGGTGCTGTGTTAACATAAAAGTCTCCTCTCACTGAAGCAGGAACCAAACATGATGCCTGCACAATAATGTTGGGACTTTGTTTATAATAAACATTTAAAACGACTGAATTTTTTTTTCCTCTCTCATAAATACTCTAAGTAGGATGATCTATGAGATTTCTAATTTATTCTTGTTTAAAATTTAACCATGCTTTTTTAAAGCATATCAATTTTGTTAATACCATGTAATTAAAACGTGTCAGTGCACAGCAAGTTTTAGTCTAAATTAATGACTATGAGAATTATTTTAATTAAATAACCAATTATAGAAAAATCGCAAGCATGAGAGCTGACATTTAAATGAATTTCATTTAAATTGCTTCTTAACATTGTCCCATCTAGGACACTAATGCAAAATGAACTATTGTATCAACATAGATTATCACTATTTTTGTATGCACATAATGTATTCATATTCAATCACTGGAACGGAGCTGAATGTTTTATATTGATCTGAAATGTCTATGAACAAAATACGACAGAATCAGCCCAAGTACAAGCAGAAATCCCTTGTAGTTCTGTGACACAGAACTCTTATTTGCACACATGTATTACCAAACCAACCCTGACTGATTCTATGATTCTATACGTCAGCTCTTCTTTCATTTAAAAAGCTCTCCTTTTTTCTGTTTTGGTGCAGGGTGTAGCAAAACTGCTAAGGAACTATGGGTTGGTCTCTTCTCCCAGGCAACCAACAGCAGAACAAGGAGATACCTTTATTGATGATCTGGGCGAGGGGATTGAGTCGAGCATTAGTAAGTTTGCAGATGACACCAAGCTAGGAGCAGGTGTGGAGATGTTGGAGGGTAGGAGAGCCCTGCAGAGGGACCTGGACAGGCTGGATGGGTGGGCAGAGGCCAATGGGATGAGATTGAACAAGGCCAAGTGAAGGGTTCTACACTTTGGCACAACAACCCTAAGCAGCACTACAGGATGGGGACAGAGTGGCTGGAGAGCAGCTGGGAAGAAAGGGAAGTGTAGGTACAGGTAGATAGTAGCTGGAAATGAGGCAGCAGTGTGCCCAGGTGAGCAGGAGAGCCAATGGCATTGTGGCCTGGATCAGAAAGAGTGTGGCCAGCAAGACAAGGGAGGTTATTCCTCCCCTGTACTCAGCACTGGTCAGGCCACACCTTGAGTGCTGTGTCCAGCTCTGGGCTTCTCAATTCAAGAGAGATGTTGAGATACTGGAAGGTGTCCAGAGAAGGGCAACGAAGCTGGTGAGAGGCCTGGAGCACAGCCCTGTGAGGAGAGGCTGAGGGAGCTGGGGGTGTTTAGCCTGGAGAAGAGGAGGCTCAGGGCTGACCTCATTGTTGCCTACAACTACCTGAAGAGAGACTGCAGCCAGGTGTGGGTTGGTCTCTTCTGCCAGGCAAGCAGCAGTAGAACAAGGGGACATAGTCTCAAGTTGTGGCAGGGGAGATCTAGGCTGGATGTTAGGAGGAAGTTGTTGGCAGAGAGAGTGATTGGCATTGGAATGGGCTGCCCAGGGAGGTGGTGGAGTCACCATTCCTGGAGGTGTTCAAGGAAAGCCTGGCTGAGGCACTTAGTGCCATGGTCTAGTTGATTGGCGAGGGCTGGGTGCTAGGTTGGACTGGATGACCTTGGAGGTCTCTTCCAACCTGGTTGGTTCTATGATTCTGTGATTCTATGATTCTATGTTAGAAAGATTTGCTGGAATACATTTTTCTCCCTTGTAACTGGAAAGAATGCTTACATAGTTAAATTATTCTTCTGCTCTGCACAAATCATTACTGCATTTGTCTAACAATCACATTCAATTTAATCAGATGCGAGCTGCAAACTGTGCCAGGCAACTCCTGAAGCCAACTTCAAAAGTAATGGTAGAATACATTGCAAAACTCTTCTTCTCTGCTGTAGCTTTAAAGATGTCACAGGGAAAAAAAAAAAAAAAAAGAATTAAAAGAAAGGAAAAAAGGCTCCTGTGTTTTTGTTCATTGATTAACCAGTAATGTGATGTATAAATAATGTATCTGGCAGTATGGCAGCCCACCTGGGACAATGTGCCATTTACTACAAAATAGGATGCAACATGCAACTGAGCAGCAAGAACAAATTAAACATCTTTCCTTGGTAACTTGAGCATTTTTATTAGGTGATAAACATCACACTGGGAAGAAAAGCATATAGAGATATTTCAACAATATTAATCTAAAGCTAGCTAGAGACACAAAATAGTATTTATAAATTAAAAATATATGCTTAAACCCTGTATGAAATATGTTGTCCTGATCCCTTTATGTTTTGTGGGAGCCCCATGGAAATCAGTTGACATATACAGGGTGAAAAAACAGGGCTTGGTTCCAGAATACTGCAAGTAGATAAAGTGAAGTACTATGTATCATCTTCTCTTGTTAACCTGTTACACAGGGATATCACTACAACACTTGCTGTGGATAATCTGCAGTCTCTTTGTGACTTTTAAACCATTGCCCCCGTGAAGTGTAGTGTTCCAAGTTAAAGTATAAGAAATTTTCATTTAATGCAGCCTGCAAATTTCAAAGACTTTCTGAGTTTAGATTTAAATATGCTTAGGAAAGCATTTTATCACTGGAGTAACAAGTTATTTTCATAGATCCGTAGAATCAAGCAGGTTGGAAAAGATCTTCAAAATCATCCAGTCCAACCTAGTACCCAGCCCTTGCCTTGCCATGGCACTAAGTGCCTCAGCCAGGCTTTCCTTGAACACCTCCAGGGATGGCGACTCCACCACCTCCCTGGGCAGCCCATTCCAATGCCAATCACTCTCTCTGGCAGGAACTACCTCCTAACATACAGCCTAGATCTCCCCCACCACAACTTGCAACTGTGGCCCCTTGTTCTGTTGCTGGTTGCCTGGCAGAAGAGACCAACCCCCATCTGGAAATAGCCTCCCTTCAGGTAGTTGTAGACAGCAATGAGGTCTGCCCTGAGCCTCCTCTTCTCAAGGCTGCACACCCCCAGCTCCCTCATTGTCTCCTCATAGGGCTGTGCTCCAGGCCCCTCACCAGCTTCGTTGCCCTTCTCTGGACACCTTCCAGTATCTCAACATCTCTCTTGAATTGAGAAGCCCAGAGCTGGACACAGCACTCAAGGTGTGGCCTGACCAGTGCTGAGTACAGGGGCAGAAGAACCTCCCTTGTCCTGCTGGCCACTCTTTCTGATCCAGGCCACAATGCCATTGGCTCTCCTGCTCACCTGGGCACTCTGCTGGCTCATGTTCAGATACTATCTACTTGTACCCACATCTCCCTTTCTTCCTAGCTGCTCTCCAGCCACTCTGTCCCCAGCCTGTAGCACTGCTTAGGGTTGTTGTGCCAAAGTGTAGAACCCTTCACTTGGCCTTGTTCAATCTCATCCCATTGGCCTCTGCCCACCCATCCAGCCTGTCCAGGTTCCTCTGCAGGGCTCTCCTACCCTCCAACATCTCCACACCTGCTCCTAGCTTGGTGTCATCTGCAAACTTACTGATGCTGGACTCAATCCCCTCATCCAGGTCGTCAATAAATATATTGAAGAGGACTGAACATTTAACATGGCCTGCAAATTGAAAAGAGTTTCTGAGTTTAGATTTAAATCTGCTTATGAAAGTATTTTATCACTGGAGTCACACGTTATTTTATAAGCTATCAAAATTATTTTATCATTATAAAAGCTACATAAATATCAGCTTGATGACTCTTGTGTTGCTGACAGTGTTTTAAATGAAAACAAAGAGACCTGTAGGCATAGCCACAAAGAAAATAGCAGCTAAAAGCAAAAGATGATTATGTACTGTAAGTGTGCTAGTTTGAAGCTAGCTAGAATATTTTGGTGAGAAGAATTAGATGATAAGTTGTGAAAAGGAAACAATGGTGATGTCTGCTGCACTCTTAGACTTGCTGGGATGTATAAGAACAAGAACATAAATATAGATAAAGGAGTTGCCCTCTGTCTCTTAGGGCTGCATGAACTTCTCTCTCTAACCTGCCTGACTAAATACATCTGTTTCCTAACCTCCCTTGGCCAACCCTCCAAACTACCTTGAGCATACGGCAGTCTGGGGTAAGGTAGAGGTGTGAGGAGAAGGTGGAAGGGTGGTTGGGAGCCCCTCCTGGGGACTCTGGTTTCTGGGAGGGCTGTTGTGCTTCTGTATTACTTTTTAACTTGTCTATTTCTGTCTATAGCTCTATCTATTGTAAATACCTGCTTGGATATTGTGCTAAGCTGTAAATATAAAGCTTCATTCAATCAATTTCCAGCAGCTGAGTCTAGTCTGTGTGATTTTCTTAAGTGTGGGGGGGGTGGGTAACACCCAAACCATCACAATAAGAAAAAATAAATGAATGCTGAAAGAAATTTATTCTATCTGGCAAAGAATTATTTCATAATTGGTTTTTTTTGTTTGTTTCTTTGTTTTTATATACAATCAGGTTTCATAAGTTTTATTTCCATGTATTTTCTCAGGCAAGTGTTTGTACTCAGAGATTTTAATTGATAATAATAATAATAATAATAATAATAATAATAATAATAATAGTAAACTTCATTGAAATAAAAATGCTTTAAATAATTATCAGTAATGAAAACATAACAATGATATTTGCATTCTCAAATTAATCCAGAGGAGATAGATAGCCAAACCTTAATGAAAATCAGTATGAGGTGTTAGCCCAGCTCCCTTTGCCTTCTGTGGAACTTCCACTCACTGCATTAAATATTGTTAAATGGAACAAGTGACTATTACTCAACATGATACAATGCCATATACCTAGAATTTGTAACTATCATCATTAAACCACGTGATCACTAAATCAAAGTATCTTTCTGTGTGTTGAGCTAAATACCCAATTTAGACTCTCTGCTCATCGCCCTTTTTGCATACTGCAAAAGCTGCAGCAGTTTATTTCACATCTGCACAATAATTAATCTAATATTCCCTCATACTTAACAGTTACAATGGTTAATGTTTATACCTAAGGTAATTCCCATTGCACAGAGAAGAGGATTATCCACTTGATTAAAAATAAATCTTTTCACCCTTGTACTTGATTCTGTACCTCTCTGGGGAAGCTGACCATAATTTCCTTCTCACTGTACCTCATTCCACAAGTGATGAGCCCGTTTGCATGGCCAGTACTGAATATAACACTGCCTTTAAACAGGAGAGTAACTCAGTCTTCTTTTTTCTTTTCTTTTTTTTTCATCCAAGCTCTGTATGGAAACAAATTCCTGTTGCTCTGTTGTTGCAGCTAAACCCAAACAAATAGGAAATGGTAGCTGGCTGACTACCCTCCAGACTTAGGGACAGAGATTTTTGGAACAAGAAAAGCTGAAAGACAGGGACTGAAGGGCTGAAGGGCAAAGTTGCTAAGGTTGATTTAGGCATGGAGAGGAGACAAGCACCTAAACTGGGGTTCACAACCACAGGTGTGCTCAGTCACATAAGTCCCATGCTAAGCACCTCTGTGAATCAGAGTATCACAGGATGTTAGGGGTTGGAAGGGATCCAAGGAGATCATCGAGTCCAACACCCCTGCCACAACAGGACCACACAATCTAGCACAGATCACAGAGGAACACATCCAGACAGGCCTTGAAAGTCTCCAGAGAAGGAGACCCCACAACCTCTCTGGGGAGCCTCTTCCAGTGCTCTGGGACCCTTCCTGTAAAGAAGTTCCCCCTTGTGTTGAGGTGAAACCTCTTCTGTTGCAATTTGCACCCATTGCTCCTTGTCCTATCCCAGGGAGCAAGTGAGCAGAGCCTGTCCCCCCACTCCTGGTCAGCCCTCAGATACTTACAAACATTTATCAAATCCCCTCTCAGTCTTCTCTTATCCAGACTAAAAAGCCCCAGGTCCCTCAGCCTCAGGTCATAAGCCATGTCCTCCAGTCCCCTCATCATCCTCTTAGCCCTTCTCTGGATCCTCTCCAGCAAATCCCTGCCCCTCTTAAACTGAGGAGCCCAAAACTCAACACAGTATTCAAGATGGGGTCTCACCAGGGCAGAGTAGAAGGGGAGGAGAACCTCCCTTGATCTTGACTCAAAAGCCACACACAAGTCCCTAAACAAGCTACAAAGAGATCCTTCATCTGCAAGCGAGCTCCTAATTGTGACTCACCAGCACTATCAATTCCAAAATGTTTTGTTCTATCTGGCTGCCTATACTTAATTTTCTGTATCTCTGGGCTACAAATGCTAGGCCATGTTAAACGGACATATGTCTAAGCTGACTCAAAGGCACAGCAGCTTCCTTCTGAACTGATAGGTTCTGTATGAGTCATATGTGTCTGCTTCAGAAACAATTGTGTGTTTCGACTTTGATTCATAACTTTCCTTTTTTTTCTTAACAGATTCAACAGCTTCATGGGGGTAAGCTGAATTTTAGTCAGTCTCATATGTCATCAGTGAAGCTATTCTATCTCCTTATTTACACATTTGCAACCCCACTGGAGACAAGGTGTCTACTCAATTGTAATGATTTGGCCTGAGAAAACTTTACTGTTGGCAGTGACTTTCAGATCTCACTACAATGTTTTCACTGCTGGCAGACAAAAGGAAAAATATTTTTATGCCTAGTCAGGATAAAACTGACACAAATTCAAAGAGATAGAACAAACAGAGAAGTTTACCATGCATTTTCGTAATGCCTCATTGCAGAGCTTGAGCTTCTTTCCCATCAACAAAAGCTGCTCTATAAATCAGCTTGGGATGGCCATTTGCCACATGGTGATTTGTAAATCTCTGTGATTTGTAAGGGACATAAGGTACTGTGGAATGTGCTGCTGTGTTTGTCCCCAGGAAATTATCTTTGTCCACTGAAAGAACAAATCTAAGCATAACATTCATAATGTTCTACTCCAATAGGCAGTTACGGTAACAAACTAGAGCAGATTTCCCTTCAATAAAGATTACTTCTCAGTTTTATTGCCCAACTCTCCAGAAATCCACACATATTGCAACAATGATACTGTGTAAGAGTGCAAGAAAGAGAACACCAGCAGCACTAACATCTGCATGGGGTTCTTCTTCCTACCAGGGGAGGTCTAGGCTGGATGTTAGGAGGAAGTTCTAGACAGAGAGAGCGAATTGCCTTTGGAATGGGCTGCCCAGGGAGGTGGTGGAGTAACTATCCCTGGAAGTGTTCAGGAAAAGACAGTATGAGGCATTTAGTGCCATGGTCTACTTGATTGGCCAGGGCTGGGTGCTAGGTTGGTCTGGATGATCTTGGAGGTATCTTCCAACCTGTTTGATTCTATGATTCTGTCTCCCCAGACTCTGCATTCTCACTCTCATGCAGCTTGCCTCACAGAACAGTGAAGCTGAAACTAAAGAATCGTAGAATCAGTCAAGGTTGAAAGGGAACACAAGGATCATCTAATTCCAATCCCCCTGCCATGGGTAAGGACACCCTACCCTAGAGCAGCCTGGACACAGCCTATGATTCTATGATTCAGTCTTAAATTAAGACCCTGATAAAAAACAGAAAATCAAGATCATTCAGGGACACTAGCTGTTGTAAAAAAAATCCTGTAGCCTCAATTTATTCTACATAATGTGAAACCTAAAGCAGAGCTAAATACAAAACAGCAGTCCAAGGGGACAATCCAACTTCAGGTTTGCTGAATTACGCTGCAAATTATGCCTGCTACCAGCAGCCTAAAGCTAAGTAGGCAGAGTCATATCTGATAGAATCAGACTTACATGCTTACAGTTTTCCCAGGTTGTTGCTAAATTCATTAGTGTATTTTTTTTTATGTTTTAGTTTAAACAAAAATCATTTAAAAGAAACTGTATTAGTAATCCTTTAACAATCCTGTAGTCCTTGATGACAAAAAATAAAGTGCCCACAATTTCCGCAAGAAGCTATTAGCTTCCCCTAGCAGTGATTTTTGATAGTCAAGATACTTGCTATGGATGTAGAAAAATCAAGCAGGATTGCATTTCTTCCCATTGGTAATAAACTATTCCATAAATAAGCATTTGCTCTGATTCCTTCTTAAGAAAATTACCTTTACTGCTTGAATAGATTTTCCAATATATAGGTCAATCTGTTCTAACCTTTTCTGAAGGAAAATGAGAAATGTTCCCTATGAACAAGATAAGACATACAGTATCTAATGGCACTGTTTGCAAATACCAAATAGCAGCAGACTCAAGAACTGCAATATAAAGCTATCAATTAATTTTGTTGTAACTGTATGCACCTGTGAACAACTGCTTAATTAAAGAGGGAAACAGAAATCTCTCACAATAATGCTTCAAATTACTTGCATTTATGTGACTCAATTAGTTGGAGTGGATAAATACAATTGGAAAGCTGCCATGTGGACTTCTAGAAAGAAAGAAAAGATAGAACAGAAGAGATACAAAACCAAATGGGAGGACTCAGGCAGACAAACACAGATAATTCTCAGAGGTTCGTAGGTCTATACAAACAGAGAAGATAAAAGGAAAAGGTTCTGTGTAAATATACACAAATACCTCATTTACTGTCACAGAATTCTGCTTTCACAGACAGGAACATTAAGGGGCTTGTTTGTTTTGGGCAGCGTAATCACAGGGCTCAGTTTGCTTTAATTTTGCCACCAAACATATTCATTCAATTCCCTTTGCCTTTAGGGAGTGGCAAAGGTGCTTACTACTACTGTAGAATCATAGAATCATTCAGGGTTGGAAGGGACCACAAAGACCATCTACTTCCAACCCCCTTGCCATAGGCAAGGACACCCTACCTGAGATCAGCCTGGACACAGTCTCATCCAGTCTGGCCTTAAACACCTCCAGCAATGGGGCCTCAACCACCTCCCTGAGCAACCCATTCCAGGCTCTCACCACTCTCATGCTGAACGACTTCCTCCTCAGGTCCAGGACATGATAGAATATCTTGTTCACCCTAAAAATGTTCCCTCAGAAAGGCACAAGTCTTCCATAGTCTCTGATCTGTCTGCCTGCCTAAATGCCTCAACTTGAGGATATTTGGATCAGGAGTGCATTTATGAAACAAATCTTCTCCTGGTCCCTTTTTCTACACTGGTTCCATGACAAAGTGATTCCAGAGAACATGAATGGGGCTTTTCTGTGACAAAACTAAACCGGAAGATACTTCCCCTGTGAGCACACCAAGAGAATGTTTATCCTCTGGCTCCAGGCTAGAGAGAGCCCAAAGAAAGAAAATGTGAGGTGCATGTGGTGTAGACAGTCTTGAGCAGTGTGAGTGCTCCTCTTGGTTTTCACTACTTCCTGATCTAGGCATAGCCTAAAGGGTTTTAAATCACACCAGACATGTCAGGCGTTTGAATTCCTTCTTTGTTTTTCTGTGTCTCTTTCAGGATAAGATTTCATCTCATATATGTGCAAGTCCACTGTTGAAAATACCTTTTTTCATCTTCAGATGCAGTTCAGCGTTGTTCAGTAGCACTTCAGAAAAGCTTGCTGATAACAGCCATTGTCTGCAATGAAGAATTCATTGACACTAAATTATTGGCAGTGGTGGCCAGTTGAACAAATCAGATTTTCCTCTCATCTGAGAGGGCTCAGGTAGAAATGGCAAAGGAGATGAGAGGAAGAACAGATTACACTTAAAAAAGACTTTCGAGAGTAAGGTTCAAAACCTATTTTAGATATTATTCATGAACTCTGCTTGTGGTGGAGGGGCCGAAGCCCCAAAACTGAGGCTTCCCTATGCCTCTAAATGCCTGGACATGTTTTTCTGCCAGGACCCATGGCAGTAAACAGGTTGTGTAACACACACACACCCAGCCCATGTATCCCTGGGGTCCGCCCAAGTGATCCCCTAATTGGGAGGGTCCAGGCAAACATCTACTGCCTATTAAGGTAAGGTTTAGCTTACTGCCAGCCTGATCGGTCACTTTAGATGGCCAAATGAGCCACGAATCTAGGCTCAGAGTCTATAAAGAGAAGTGCAAAGGAGCACCACGTGTTCAGATTGTTCAGAGGTTTGAGCTCAGCTCTCTGATCCATATAGCAGCCCTGACCTGCTTGCGAGGCCTAGACACAGAGTCAGGCCCTTACTCACTCACTTGCGTACTTACTGAGGCTCAGCCCTCTTGCATTGATCTCAAGGTGCAGTTAAGCAGTCTGCAAGCCCTTTGAGAAGCAGAGCACGTGCACGCCTGCACTTGATACCTACGGGGAGCCGAGAGCCCCCTGCCTAAGCCTAGAGCTATCTCTAATTATCCACAGAGATCAATCTCCCAGCAGCCTGGCACACTGCATGCCCGCTGCCCTAGCATAGCCTGAAGCATCAGGATCAGCAGACCTTCTAGATTGTCTGCAAACCCACAAACACAGCCTGCTAGCTGTGAGAAGACCGTGCCAGAGACTGCAGACAAATCCTCCTCCTGCACCTGGAAATCCTTCCAGCTGACCATCCCTGGACACACAGCATCCAGACAAACCAGCAGCGCCGAGGCAGAGACCACTTCAAACCAGGAGACAAGGTCAGAGAAATCCTGTTTACCCCAGAGACTGGGAACACTTATCATTCCCTGCAAGCCGGGATAGATTCCAGCCTCACCAAGACCTGAACACTGCAGGCTGCACACCCCCAGCTCCCTCAGCCTCTCCTCACAGGGCTGTGCTCCAGGCCCCTCACCAGCTTTGTCGCCCTTCTCTGGACACGTTCCAGTACCTCAACATCTCTCTTAAATTGAGGATCCCAGAACTGGACACAGCACTCAAGGTGTGGCCTGACCAATGCTGAATATAGGGGCAGAATAACCTCCCTATTGGCCACACTGTTTCGGATCCAGGCCAGGATGCTATTGGCTCTCCTGCCCACCTGGGCACACTGCTGGCTCATCTTCAACTACTATCTACCAGCACCTCCAGGTCCCTTTCAGCCTGGCTACTCTCAGTCACTCTGTCCCCAGCCTGTAGTGCTGCTTGGGGTTGTTGTGGCCAAAGTGTAGAACCCTTCACTTGGCCTTGTTAAATCTCATCCCATTGGCCTCTGCCCACCCATCCAGCCTGTCAGGGTCCCTCTGTAGGGCTCTCCTACCCTCCAACAGATCAACACCTATTTACTAGCATATTGGTTTATAGCAGATATGTTTTCAATATTCAGATGGTTTCTTAATATCCTGAAGTCTTGCACATTTCATGACACTATTTTCACTGTGCTGGTGTATTAAAAAACATACATAATTCATTTTCTTCACTTTCCTTTTTTACTTTTGCTTTCTCTCACTTTCACAGTTTCTCATTTATTTGGTAGCTGTAACCTGAAGATCTCAAGTTTGCTCGTAATGATTGTGGAGGTTTTCACTTTCATTCTTTATGTTCCATTCAGAGCAAGGTCATAAGATGTGCATAGCTGACACTACTGTTATTTCTATTCCTCAGAAGCAAATCATGCAGGTAAAGGCACAGGATGCAAATAGACTTGTTAGCCAGCCCAGTCTGACTATAAAAACCTGCCCATGACCTAGAGGACAGAATTCCTCACATTTCTAATTGAAGCCAACTACCCAGCTGACAGGCAAATATGCTTTTGAGGGCTCTTTGCTGCTGTGATGATAGCATCTTGAGGTTGATCCCAGATGGAGGGGAGGGAGGTAGAAGTGAGAGTCAGAGACTGTGACAGTTGCTCATCTATCTTGGAAACACTGAGGACCTTGGAAATATGAATTAAATTAGGCTGTGCTTTCATGAACACTTCAACTTAAATATGAAACACAGCTAAAGCAGGTGATACCTCCCAACTCCAGATGTCTATTCCCACCTTTTCTCTTATGTCAGAGGAGATCACAAGATCATATGACTTTGCCACCTTGTAAGCTAGCTCTAGGAAATGATCAACCAGTTTCCCAATTCATAAGGTTTTTAGCTGGATCAGTTCCTTTTAAGTAGATACTAAAGGGGAACGGGGGGACAAATATACAGAGAGAGGAAGGGTTGAGCAAATTATCACTTTCTGTAGTAGTTTGGTTTAGATCACCTCAAAGGTGTTGGAAAACCACAGTCTTAGTCATTGACAGGGCTTTCAATGCAGCCCTGACACAAGAGGACTGAAAGCCAGCACTGCACTTTTGTATTGGAAATTAATAATTGCTATGAATTGTGAACATTACTTTCTGTCTGAATATTACTTTTTATTATTAATATTAAAAAATTAGGAACATTCCCTGAGATTCTTTGGATTTTTGGTCAATGGGAAGTAATTGCACAGAATTAAACAGTTTAAACAATCAGAACTTGGAAAATAGTATTCTAACTATGCTTATGGAGGCTTGGCATTCACTCCAGCAGATGTACTCACTGCCCTTTTGGTCCCTGAGTAAGCCTCCTATATCAAAGACCCTTTCAAAATCATGATAATGATCCCAGGGTAAAATACAAAATATTCCAGGTAGAGGAAGGAGAGTTGAGCTGCTGCTAAGCTGGCAGGTGTGAGCTGCACACATGTGGCCACCTTTAACAAGCCACAAACAATGAGAGGCAGGATGCAGACTGCAGGAAGGCAGGATGCAGAAAGGCATAGTTCTCTAAATCGTCTCCCTTTAAATACTTCATTTTGGAAGTCCAGCTGGCCAATAGGCACTAGCACCATTGTTCTGGCCAATGGATTCAAAGCTTTGTGCCTCCTTTGACCACACAGGCACCTTGTGCTAGTTTGAAGCTAGCTAGGATGTTTTGGTGAGAAGAATTAGATGATAGGCTGTGAAAAGGAAACAATGGTGATGTCTACTGCAGTCATAGGCTTGCTGAGATGTATAAGAAAAAGAACACAAATATAGATAAGAGACTTGCTCTCTGAGTCTAGAATACAGAAACACAACAGCCTTCCCAGACACCAGAGTCTCCAGGAGGGGCTTTCAACCACCCTTCCACCTTCCTCCCATCCCTCTACCTTACCCAAGACTTTGCCTTATGGTCAAAGTAGTTTGGAGTGTCAGCCAGGGCGGTTAGGAAGCAGATGGATTGGTCACACAGACTTTCCAGGTTGTCCCAGGTTGAGACAATGGGGTTAAAAATCTTCTGGGGACTACAAGATTGTTATTCAATCCCATAATTCTGCTATCTTGTTATAAGCTCACAACAAGGTCAGTTGGTTCTCCTTTCCTCCTCCTCCTGCCCTGTGTGTGTGGCGGGAGCCACTTTATCGGGAGCATGTAAGCAGTTGGCCTCTTTGGATGGCAGAGGCATTGGAGGGGGGGAGGATTTGAGCACTGGGGAGTGTAGAATTAGTTTTTTTGGGATGGGAAAAAATTCAAGGGGGTTTGCCATGGATGGGATAATTGCTTTGTAATGTCTAGCTCTGTATTCTCTCTCTCTAAATATAATTCTGTGTTTTCTCTCCAATTTGATTTGAGAGTTTAGTTTCTGTCGTCTCTCCTTAAAAAACCATGACACAGGCTTACAAGAAATCAGTTGTTCCAACACTGGGTAAAGTGTTAGAAGCTCAGCCCAAAAAGAGAGAGGCTCAGAGAGCGACTCCCTTATCTATACTTGTGTTCTTGTTCTTATACATCTCAGCAAGCCTGTGAGTGAAGCAGACATCACCATTGTTTCCTTTTCACAACCTATCATCTAAATCTTCTCACCAAAACATCTTAGCTAGCTTCAAATTAGCACACACCTGACACACAGTGCTAAGCCCCCTAGCCCTCAAGGCTTTGCCGGGGCCAAATCCTTATTGTTTGCTCATCTAACCCCACTCCCTGACCCCACAAGAGAAGGAGGAGAGCAAGGGTTAAACTGGCCTGGCAGAATTTATGCCCTACCAGGACAACTTTAGAGGCTGTGAAGATGTGATCCTAGTATAATATTGTTGTGGAGGCAGGAAGTTAATGTGGCCAAGTCAGGAATTTTATACAAAAATAGAGTTATTTTATTTTCCCAAAAACCCACCCCCAAAACTATATACAGAAATTAATTCAGTTTTAGTTACCAGATTCAGTTCCTTTGAGAAGATCTACAGGATGCCATCAGTAATCTGACTATTTTGGAAGTCAGAAGTTGGAAAAGGCTTTAGCTATTAATTGAATAGTGTTTCCCACTTAATAATAAAGCTGAGCCAGAATAACTCATGGTCACGCTGACTTGGTCCAGCTGCCTGTGCTCTCGCTCTCTCTCTCTCTTCTGATGCCGTTGTTAAGAGGTATTCAGGTCTGCACAAAAGGCGTTTATGGGTGAAGCAGTCCTTTGGAGCTCTGGGCTCTTTCTGTAGAAGCTATCCAGGCCAGGCAAGGCCGGAGGAGAAGTCTCAGGCAGGCACGAACGCTCAGGCAGGAACCCCAAAGGTGGGAAGTCCCCCATTATTTATACCCTTCCTAGACAAAGAGCAGAGTTACCACTTCCTAGACGCAAAGACCACAGCCAATTACAGCCTGATTCCAGCGCGGGCACTGCACAGGGCACCCTTCATGCCAGAAGGGTCCCTTGCTCTCACCCTTCACGCCTGCAGGGCAAGGCGGGGGTGGGGGAAACAGGCAGCTTTTCCTCTCCCATTCAAGCCAAAGAGGGAGAGGAATTTAGGGGTATACAGGACTCCAGGACAAATATAAAGTTACTACCTTCAACACTCGTTGCAGTTCTTATAAAACTAATCAAACTGAAGTAAACTCTATTGCAATATCAAAGGTGAGCTGCCCGGGTTTTTTTTAATCATTATTAATTAAATTATGTTTGCTCAACAAGAAAGTCTAAAGATGAGGGAGATATTTCTAACCAAACCAACGTTGCCAAAAATTATGGAGCACAGTTTCACAGCTACTTAGGAGTGGCACTTGGCTGGTTGTCCCCATCATGGCCACAAGGGCAGATTTTATGAAAATCCTTGAACTTGCAGGACTGCAACCCTGTGTGATGTCTGCTGCGCACTCCAAACTGAACTCTGAGGACCAAAATGACACTGTGTTACTTCTCTACTAGTATGTCCTCAGCATGGTTCCTGTAGCTGAGCAGCTTGAGGAGTACTGATGAGGGATGTGTCTTTAGGGTGAAGGATATGCATTTTTTAATTTCCTGCCTGCCTTGCTTCCTCTCTTCTTTCTCTGTTTCTTCCCTTTCTTTCTTTCTTTCTCTGTTTCTTCCCTCTTTCTTTCTTTCTTCCTTTCTTTCTTTCTTCCTTCCTTTCTTTCTTTCTTTCTTTCTTTCTTTCTTTCTTTCTTTCTTTCTTTCTTTCTTTCTTTCTTTCTTTCTTTCTTTCTTTCTTTCTTTCTTTCTTTCTTTCTTTCTTTCTTTCTTTCTTTCTTTCTTTCTTTCTTTCTTTCTTTCTTTCTTTCTTTCTTTCTTTTTCTTTCTTTCTCTTTCTTTTTCTTTTTCTCCCTTTCTTTCTCTCTCCTTTCTTTCTCTCTTTTCATTCTTTCTCTTTTCCATTCCTTTCCCTTCCTTCCTTCCCCTTCCTTCCTTCCTTCCTTCCTTCCTTCCTTCCTTCCTTCCTTCCTTCCTTCCTTCCTTCCTTCCTTCCTTCCTTCCTTCCTTCCTCCTCTCCTTCTTTCCTTCCTCCTTTCTTTCCCTTTCTCTCTTCCTTTCTCTTTCTCTCTTTCTTTCTTTCTTTCTTTCTTTCTTTATTTCTTTCTTTCTTTCTTTCTTTCTTTATTTCTTTCTTTCTTTCTTTCTTTCTTTCTTTATTCTTCTTCTCTTTCTCTCTCTTTTATTTACCTTTTCTTTCTTTCCCTTCCTTCTTCCTCTCCTTCTTTCCTTCCTCTCCCACTTTCTTTCCCTCTTTCTCTTATTCACTCTTTCCATCAAAATTTCTCCCTTCCTTCCTCTCTCCTTCCCCTTCTTTCCTCCCTTCCTCCTTTCCTTCCGTTTCCTCAATCTACAATTCATATATAAAATGACCAAGAGTTTACCACAGACTGAAGGTAGAATGAAACACACCAATATGGAAGGAAATTGTTCTGACCAAGTGCAAACACATATGTAACCTAGATGTGAGCTAACAGTCATCCAAGCTCCCTTCACAGATGCTTCTAGGCTATCATTAATTTCATCTTAAATCAGAAGTCAATAGGACCTGTGAATAGTAGACTAGAAATATATTTCCTTGCATGGACTGCAAAAGATGATTAGCTAAGTAGGTGACTACAGCACAGAGATCTAAAGCTGTGCAGCAGGAATCCTGTCACTGATGACAGAATTTGTTCTTTACTATCACCCTAATCATGAAAATCTCTAATGAAACAAAAGATAACACACACCCCTTTAATGATTATGTTTTAACATCAAGTTTGGGTGGTGTTTTACCCAGGGCATCCAAATCTACCACAAAGGAATTAGAATTTTCACAAAACATCTAACGTATTCCCACTGGTTTTAAACTTGACTAAATATTCTCAGTCCTCTGCCTAAAGATGTGGCACGGTCGTAATAGAGATATATGTAGAAGTAAAATCATAGAATCAACCAGGTTGGAAGAGACCTCCAAGATCATCCAGTCCAACCTAGCACACAACCCTGGCCAGTCAACTAGACCATGGAACTAAGTGTCTCAGCCAGGCTTCTCTTGAAGACCTCCAGAGATGGTGACTCCACCACCTCCCTGGGCAGCCCATTCCAATGCCAATCACTCTCTCTGGCAAGAACTTCCTCCTAACATCCAGCCTAGACCTCCCCTGCCACAACTTGAGACTGTGTCCTCCTGTTCTATTGCTGGTTGCCTGGCAGAACAGACCAACCCCCACTTGGCTACAGCCTCCCTTCAGATAGTTGTAGACAGCAATAAGGTCACCCCTGAGCCTCTTTTCCAGGCTAAACAACCTAAATTTCAAAATGGAAAATCCATTTTGAATGGCAAAATATTGTTTGTTCAGTGTTCTGTTTGCAGAATGCTTTTGTGCTACAAAGGCATTTCACCATTATTCTCCCTGATTTCTTCATATGAATAAAAAAGAAGAAGGAAAAAAACCCAAACTTTGATGCATTGTCATGCTGTGAGGGGATATGTTTTTTGAAGTCTTTGCCTTGCCTTATTGGTCTTTATTATTTAAATGCCTAGTTTAAATTTATATGATGAATTGAAGTCTAGGGGGGGTGTACCCATATTAACTGTAATCCAAGCCAGCACTTTGGAGTCTGCTGCTACCCAGATTACTTTTGATTTGTGTGGCAAATCTCCAGGTTTGAAGTTTCGTTTGCAAGCGCCTGAAATCGGAGTAGGACGAGCGCTGTTATTTTCATTGTTTGGAAAACAAAAATGTACCTCTGATAATTTTTGTCTTTGATTACTGCTTCTTCAAAGGATTTAAAACAGAATGAAAGCCTTTGAAAATTTTAGAGATGAAGAGACATGAGAGTTATTCTGTATGCACCAGATAAACAGATGTCTTGGCTTTCAAACTAAACCTAGAAAATATAATCACAAGCTTCATCAGAAGCAGGTAACAATCTAGATGCACAGTATTTTACATTTTACTAATGTGCAATGGGAGAAATAATAATACTACTTCCTTCACTTGTCTAAATATTTGTTCCAGACTAACAGCTGAAAAAAACAACCATGTTGGTAATAGCAAACAAAATATGATAAATTCCTTTGAGGGGGAAAAATATTCTCAGCATAATGTCATTATAAGCAGAAGTAAACACACTTTGAAATGGATTTGCAAATAAGTAAGACACTCATAACGCTGACAGTATTAAATTGTGAATTCCCAAATTAATAGGTATCAGATGTCATGAGTGCTTTTCATCCTGCATTAGAGTCACACTGAAAAGTCCCAGTAAACTTAAGCTGAAGTTATAATCATCCGAAGGATGACTACATGACAGGGCTCATTCTTAATACTTCGAAAAATGCCTGGGTGGAAATATGTAAAGCTGTTCAGGAACAGAATCATAGAATCATAGAATCAACCAGGTTGGAAGAGACCTCCAGTCCAACCTGGCACCCAGCCCTGGCCAATCAACCAGACCATAGCACTAAGTGCCTCAATCAGTCTTTTCCGGAATACCTCCAGGGAGGGCAACTCCACCACCTCCCTGGGCAGCCCATTTCAATGCCAATCACTCCCTCTGGCAAAAACTTCCTCCTAACATCCAGCCTTGACCTCCCCTGATTGCACAACTTGAGTCTGTGTCCTCTTGTTCTCTTGCTGCTTGCCTGGCAGAAGAGACCAACCCACATCTGACTACAGCCTCCCTTCAGGTAGTTGTAGACAGCAATGAGGTCAGCCCTGAGCCTCCTCTTTTCCAGCCTGCACACCCCTAGCTCCCTCAGCCTCTCCTCACAAGGCTGTGCTCCAGGCCTCTCACCAGGTTCATCATCCTTCTCTGGACACATTCCAGTATCTCAGCATCTCTCTTGAATTGAGGAGCTCAGAACTGCACACAAATAGTTGATAGTCTCTGCACAGTAACTTCCAGGAAACAATGAAATATAGACAGATTTAAATCACCCACAAAAAAATAGTGTGAGAAAGCAATGTAAAGGCTCTTACAGTCTTCTATGCTCTTAATGTTCAGGATGTTAAACTAGTGCATGCACCTGAGCTGTAGATAATGGGCAAGGTAGGGAAAGACATGAGAAATTGGCTAAATTGAGCAGAGAAAAGCCCAGTGAAATTCAAATTTAGTTTATGGTTTCCTTAGGCTGCATTAAAAGGAACAAAGTGATTTCTGTAGTTCCAAAACAAGTTCAAATGAATTGTCTCTGTTTATGAAATGGTATGCTACCACATCAGAAAGGCAGTTTGCTCTGTACAACGGAGGTAGGATGAGAATGGATAACACACAGTGCTGTAGTTCACCAGGAGAAAAATTAGTTTAAAAGAGAAAGCACAGAAATAGAATTCACACTCATTTCCACTGCAGAAAATCGTAACTAAAGTAGTGGTCACAGAAGAAATAAGGAATAATACCAAGAAAAAGAAGGTCTTCAAACAGAAAGAAGATAAAATTCCAGTTTGAAGAGGTGAGAAGTGGGAAGTCATGAACAAAATTAGGGGAGAAGGAAAGATCAAGCCTTAAGTAGGAGGCAGAATAAATAGGGATATTTAGAGATGAACAAGACATAGAGAAATATTTGAATGGAATGTACATTGGTTGTTTCTTGGGGCTTTGAGATCCAGATGTTGCCATTGGGCTGTAAGATTAGGCCCAGTCATACTTCAGTGTTAATCCTGAAATGTAAAATTGTAAGTTGTTTGTACTTTGACAGATATTAAATAGAAATCTACAAAATAGCAGCCAGTGTAGGCATTTTTCAAGACTCTATAAGCACAAGTAACATTGTAAGATGTGCAATTTTGGAGCTTTCTCATTCTGTATTCACTGCTACAAACTGGACCTGGAACACAGATTTCAAGAGATGGAGAAATGATGACACTAGGGAGAGTTAAAACAATTTTAGACCAAACATGTTTGATTGATATGCAATTTTTATTCAAAAACAAGGCAGTGTACCAAAACCCCTGGTCTTCTTGCAGTTGCTTCCTTGCTAGTTGTACTTTCACTTAGACCTCAAAGGAAAAAAATATCTTAATACTGGCATCCATGGTCATGTCTGTACATAGAATCACAGAATTATCTGATCATCAAGGTTGGAAGAGATCTTCAAGTTCAACCTGCCCAACTTAGCACCTAGCCCTGGCCAATCAACTAGACCATAGCAATAAATGCCCCAACCAGGCTTTTTTTGAGCATTTTCAGGGATGGGGACTCCACCACCTTCCTGGGCAGCTCATTCCAAAGCCAATCACTCTCTCTGGAAAGAACTTCCTCCTAACATCCAGCCCAGACCTCCCCTGATTGCACAACTTGAGACTGTGTCCCCTTCTTCTGTTGTTGGTTGCCTGGCAGAAGAGATCAACCCCACCTGGCTACAGTCTCCTTTCAGGTAGTCATAGACAGCAGTAAGATCTGCCCTGAACTTCCTCTTCTCCAGGCTGCACACCCCTAGCTTCCTCAGCCTCTCCTCATAAGGTTTGTATTCCAGGCCTCTCATCAGCTTTGTCACCCTTCTCTGGACATGTTCCAGTATCTCAACATCTCTCTTGAATTGAGGGGCCCAGGTCTGGACACAGTACTCAAGGTGTGGCCTGACCAGTGCTGAGCACAAGGGAAGAATAACCTCCCTTGTCCTACTGGCCACACTCTTCCTGATCCAGGCCACTTGGGCACACTGCTGTCTCGTGTTCAGCTACCATCTACCAGTACCTCCAGGTCCCTTTCTTCCTGGTTCCTCTCCAACTACTCTGTCCCCAGCCTGTAGTGCTGCTTTGGGTTGTTGTGGCCAAAGTGTAGAACCCTGCACTTGGACTTGTTCAATCTCATCCCACTGGCTTCTGCCCACCCATCCAGCCTGTCAGAGTCCCTCTGCAGGGTTCTCCTAAGCTCTCCTGCTCCTAGATTGGTGTCATCTGCAAGCTTACTGATGCTGGATTCAATCCCTATCTAGAGACTGAACCCTGACAAGCAGTTTGGGTGTCACAGACAGACTCACAAGTATTTGGGGTGAGTTTTTTCTCATGCTTCCTTATGGGTTGGTCATAATTTCTGTTTTCCTTTGAAAGACTCCTTGTGTTTCGGTTCAAAGGATCTCAATTAATACAAGGACTTGTGTTGCCATCTACAAGCTTAATGATTTATAACATTAAGCTGAGGGGAATTGTGTGGTGTTTCAGAATCAGAAGTCTCTTGGGACAAGGTAGAACGGTTGTGGAGGGAGAAGGGATAACATACAATTTGGACATTGAGGAAAAATCCATTGTGTAACATATGCTCAGATGAGTGCCCAGCCTTTCTATTTAACAGAATTAGTTGTAGTGCAAATTTGTAAGACAAGTATAATTAATTAGTGGAAATTAGTATCTAGCTCATTGTCAGCTTTGTTTCTTAGTAAACAGTAAAACTTTTTATTCTGTTACCTACCTTAGAATCATAGAATAAGTCAGGGTTGGAAGGGACCACAAGGATCATCTAGTTCCACCCCCCCTGCCATGGGCAGGGACACTTTACCCTAGATCAGCCTGGCCACAGCCTCATCCAGCCTGGCCTTAAACACCTCCAGCAATGGGGCTTCAACCACCTCCCTGGGCAACCCATTCCAGCCTCTCACCACTCTCCGGCTGAACAACTTCCTCCTCACATCCAAGCTGAATCTCCCCATCTGCAGCTTTGCTCTATTTCCCATAGTCCTGTCACTCCCTGAGAGCCTAAAAAGTCCCTCTCCAGGTTTTTTGTAGGTCCCCATCAGATCCTGGTAGGCCACAAGAAGATCACCTGGGAGTCTCCTCTTCTCCAGGCTGAACAGCCCCAACTCTTTCACTCTGTCCTCACAGCAGAGCTGCTCCAGCCCTCTGAGCATCCTCGTGGCCCTTCTCTGGACACACTCCAGCATCTCCACATCCCTCTTGTATTGGGAGCTCCAGACCTGGATGCAGTACTCCAGGTGGGGTCTCAGCAGAGTGCAGTAGAGAGGGAGAATCACCTCCCTCAACCTGCTGGCCACACTCACCTTGCTAGCCACACACCTTGACTTACAGTGATGTAAATTAAGCAAAATTCTAGGTGCATTCCTACCAACAGAGGAAAATAGCTGCTTTGAGTCAGAGTTAGAGCCCTTGTGGAGACTGTATTTTGTCTGCTGCCTTGCCTCTGTTTACTGAAAAGCTATTTCATTCTTAAAAATATTTAAATAATCTGTTTAATGATTCAAATGGTGCTTACTGTATACATGAAACTGGAATTAAACTCAAGTTTATGCTACCCCTCATGCTTTTTCTTCCATTTATGCTCCTTTTTTGTTGGTGTTGGTGTGCTCTAATTTCCTTCTGTCTCTGTAGATCCCACTGTCTGGCTCCCTTTGACACAAGTTTAATCTAATGTCAGATGAAGATAAAACAGAAATCTTGAGGGAGATCATTTTTACAGCTCAGGTAGTTCTCAAATAGCTAAACTTCATTTCAAGACTGGGTTTGTTTGGTTTGGTTTCTTTTGTCTAGCCTGTACATGGAGAGAAGAACAGGAGCAAATAACTCTGCATATAAATTCCTATTTATCAAAAATGAAACTATTATAGCAACACAAAAATCAATGTTTGTCCAATTATTTTCTGCAGGCAGTACAGTACATTGCAACATAGTTTCTCATTAGATTAAATCAAACTTGTCCTTAAATACCATTTTACCAGCTGTTACTGAGCGTGAAACGGTTTGTAGTATCAGCTATGTAGCTCTATACATGTTCAGAGAAGGGTGACAAAGCTGGTGAGGGGCCTGGAACACAAACCTTATGAGGAGAGGCTGAGGGAGCTGGGGGTGTGTGCAGAAGAGGAAGTTCAGGGCAGAGCTCATTGCTGTCTATGACTACCTGAAGGGAGGCTGTAGGCAGGTGGACGTTGGTCTCTTCTCCCACTCAATCAGCAACAGAACAAGAGGACACAGTCTCAAGTTGTGCAATCAGGGGAGGTCTAGGCTGGATGTTAGGAGGAAATTGTTGGCAGAGAGAGTGATTGGCATTGGAATGGGCTGCCCAGGGAGGTGGTGGAGTTGCCATCCCTGGAGGTGTTGAAGAAAAGACTGTTTGGGGCATTTATTGCCATGATCTAGTTGATTGGCCAGGGCTGGGTGCTAAGTTGGGCAGGATGAGCTTGAAGATCTCTTCCAACCTGGATGATTCTATGACTCTATGTACAGACATGACCATGGATGCCAGTATGAAGAAATTTTTTTTTCCTTTGAGTTCTAAGTGGAAGTACAACTAGCAAGGAAGCAACTGCAAGAAGACCAGGGGTTTTGGTACACTGCCTTGTTTTTGAATAAAAATTGCATAACAATCAAACATGTTTGGTCTAAGCAAAGGTTGGATAAGGCACTTAGTGCCATGGTCTAGTTGACTGGATAGGGCTGGGTGATAGGTTGGAATGGATGAGCTTGGACATCTCTTCCAACCTGGTTGATTCTATGATTGTATGATTTCTGCCAGACATCTTTGCCATCTTTACAACAGCCGAGTATAATGTTTAAAAGAAACGAATGTCCTGAAAGGTTTTTCCTCAGTTGTACTGAAATTCACTATTTTTTCCTGCCTGAAGCATCCTATACTTTTGCTGGTATGAAGTGAACTCATTGCCAGTAAAAATGCAGCCTGATTCAGAAACTGTTCTTAGATTTTCTTCTTTCCAATATTTGACAAAATGGGGTGCATGCACTCTTACAAGAAATCACACTACGTTAAAAAATTACTTAACAAAATAACTTCAATGTTCATTATTTTGGGGGTGTTATTTTATCTTGTTTTGTTTGCTACTTTTTCCCTCCTCCTACAGAGATACAGTTTCTGCAAAGAGCTTGCTGATGCATACTGTGTATTATGTCTGTATTTCAGAGGCATATTCTAATGCCTGTGATAGATTCACAGAACTCATAGAATCATAGAATCAACCAGGTTGGAAGAGACCTCCAAGATCATCCAGTCCAACCTATCACCCAGCCTATCCAATCAACTAGACCATGGCACTAAGTGCCTCATCCAGGCTTTTCTTGAAGACCCCCAGGGACAGAGACTCCACCACCTCCCTGGGCAGCCCATTCCAATGCCAATCACTCTCTCTGTGAAGAACTTCTTCCTAATATCCAGGCTATACCTACCCTGGCACAACTTGAGACTGTGTCCCCTTGTTCTATTGCTGGTTACCTGGGAGAAGAGTCCACCCCCCACCTGGCTACAATGCCCTTTCAGGTAGTTGTAGACAGTAATAAGATCACCCCTGAGCCTCCTCTTCTCCAGGCTAAACACCCCCAGCTCCCTCAACTTCTCATAGGATTTGTGCCCCAGGCCCCTCACCAGCTTTGTTGCCCTTCTCTGGACATGTTCCAGCACCTCAACATCTTTCTTGAATTGAGGAGCCCAGAACTGGACACAGGACTCAAGGTGTGGCCTGACCAGTGTTGAGTACAGGGGCAGAATAACCTCCCTTGTCCTACTGGCCACACTGTTCCTGATGCAGGCCAGGATGCTGTTGGCTCTCCTGCCCACCTGGGCCACTGCTGGTTCATCTTCAGCTTACTGTCTATCAGTATCCCCAGGTCCCTTTCCTCCTGACTGCTCTCCAGCCACTCAGTCCCCAGCCTGTCACACTGCTTTGGGTTGTTGTGGCCAAAGTGCAGAACCCTGCACTTGGCCTTGTTAAATCTCATCCAGTTGGCCTCTGCCCACCCATCCAGCCTGTCCAGGTCCCTCTGCAGGGCTCTCCTACCTTCCAACAGATCCACACCTGCTCCTAGCTTGGTGTCATCTGCAAACTTACTGATGCTGGACTCAATGCCCTCATCCAGGTCATCAATAAAGATACTGGACAGGACTGGGCCCAGCACTGATCCTTGGGGAACACCACTAGTGACAGCTGCCAACTGGATGTGGCACCATTCACCACCACTCTCTGAGCTCTGCCATCCAGCCAGTTCTTGATCCAGCACAGAGTGAATCTGTCCAAACCATGAGCTGCCAGCTTGGCTAGGAGCTTCTTGTGGCAGACAGTGTCAAAGGCTTTGCTGTAGACTACATCCACAGCCTGCCCCACATTCACCAGGCAGGTAACCTGATCATAAAAGGAGATCAGGTTGGTGAGGCAGGACCTGCCCTTCCTAAACCCATGCTGGCTCAACCACGTCGGAAGAGACCCCCAAGATCATCCAGGCCAACCTAGCACCCAGCCCTGGCCAATCAACCAGACCGTGGCACTAAGTGCCCCAGAGAGGCTTTTCTTGAACACCTCCAGGGACAGTGACTCCACCACCTCCCTGGGCAGCCCATTCCAATGCCAATCACTCTCTCTGGCAGGAACTCACTCCTAACATCCAGCCTAGACCTCCCCTGATTGCACAGCTTGAGACTGTGTCCTCTTGTTCTGTTGCTGCTTGCCTGGCAGAAGAGGAGACAATCCCCACCTGGCTACGGCTTCCTTTCAGTAGTTGTAGACAGCAATGAAGTCTGCCCTGAGCCTCCTCTTCTCCAGGCTGCACACCCCCACTTCCCTCAGCCTCTCCTCACAGGGCTGTGTTCCAGGCCTCTCACCAGCTTTGTTGCACTTCTCTTGACACCTTCCAGTATCTCAACATCTCTCTTGAATTGAGGAGCCCAGAAGTGGACATAGCACTCAAGGTATGGCCTGATGAGTGCTGAGTACAAGGGAAAAATCATCTCCCTTTTCCTACTGACCACACTGCTCCTGATACCAGATGTTAGACCTTCTTCAGTTTGTGGGTGTTGTAACCCCCAAAACTAAGCTCAGCCTATTCATCATAATTTGTACTTGACGCCTGATCTCACAGGGTCCCTTCTGTGAGCTGCAAACAGTGGAAACAGCTCAAGCTGTGCAAAATGGCAATGTGGTTGTTGTCTGAGTCAGCTTAGCAGGCAATATAATTGCATGGGCATGGGAGGGGCATCTCAACTGTACAAGAAAGTCACATCCACAGGACAGTTTGCAGGCTGTCTTCTGTGTGCTGATCCCAGATATAAACACTAATTCCTCCTCTTTCTTTGTCTAATCCTTTTGCCGTTCTGATTTGCTTTCCTGTTTGGAAAGCCAGAGTAATAATAATAATATTTACCTTCCTCAGGAGATGGTGGCTTTTGCCACTAGTGAAGGGAAAGCAATAGGAAACTATTATTGTACAATGTGGGCGTGAGGTGAGTAGAAATGGAAGAACTAAGAGTAAAATGTTTGGGAAAGAGAAAATATAGATAACTGAAAGTGGAATCCCAAAGAAAACAGAGGATGAAGAAGGCATATTTAAAAACATAGCTCAGAGAGACAGGGAAGCTCCATCTGTGAGACAGAGAATATCAGGCAAATACATTCTTCTTGATAAAGAAATAACCATAAACAAGAGCTTGACACTATCAAATGAAGAAGGAAGGCAGCAGTTTATAAGTTCTTCCACATTTTGTGGCAACTAGAATCAGAACTTGCCTTAGAGCAACCTAATAGCAGTTCATGGCACAGGGACCATTAGATGCTGAGATTGTGGGTGACATCTTCGACTCACTGAATCATAGAATCAACCAGGTTGGAAGAAACCTCCAAGATCATCCAGTCAACCCTAGCATCCAGCCCTGGGCAATCAACCAGACCATGGCACTAAGTGTCCCATCCAGGCTTTCCTTCAACACCTCTAGGGATAGCAACTCCACCACCTCCCTGGGCAGCCCATTTCAATGCCAATCACTCTCTCTGGAAAGAACTTCCTCCTAACATCCTGTCTAGACCTCCCCTGCCACAACTTGAGACTGTGTCCCCTTGTTCTGTTGCTGGTTGCCTGGCAGAAGAGCCAAACCCCACCTGGCTACAGCCTCCCTTCAGGTAGTTGTAGACAGCAATGAAGTCTCCCTGAGCCTCCTCTTCTCAAGGCTGCATACCCCCAGCTCCCTCATTGTCTCCTCACAGGGCTGTGCTCCAGGCCTCTCACCAGCTCTTGTCCCTGGTGAAGTAAAATGTTAATTACCTCCAGTGGGAGTATGATTTTCCCCCTTGAAACTGGGACTTTTCATGGTTGCTTAAGAAAGCTAAATTAATTTAGGCACTTACTAAGGAAAGGTAAGTATTTGAATATGCATGAAAAAATACCCAACTTTTCAACAACATAAGGAGCATAATAAATAAAAATTGAATACAAACCTCAAAATTAGTCTTGATAGGAAAGTATTATTACTTTTAAATTAAAATAATTTACATGATGCCATAGATTTAGGCAGAATTGTATAAAAATAAAGGAGACAAGTTTGCTGCCCTGCAGAGACTTCATTCTTAATGAGATCTGACAAACAAATGGAAGGCAAATTAAAACAGGTATAAGAAAAGAACACAGAAAGAGTAAGATATTTAAAAATTAAAGAAGCATAGGTGATAACAAGATGAAGATATAACTTAATGTTAGTTTGCAAACACTTACTTATGCAGAATTATTCATAGAACCATAGAGTCAGTCAGGGTTGGAAGGGACCACAAGGATCATCTAGTTACAATCCCCCTGCCATGGGCAGTGACATCTCACACTAGATCAGGCTGTCTACAGCCTCATCCTGCCTGGCTTTAAACACCTCCAGGGATGATGCTTCCACCACCTCCCTGAGCAACCCATTCCAGGCTCTCCCCACCCTCACGCTGAAGAACTTCCTAACACCCAGTCTGAGCCTACCCATTTCTAGCTTTGTTCCATTCCACCTGACATTCTAAAAAGTCCCTCTCCATCCTAAAAAGTCCCTCTCCAGATTTCCTGTAGGCTCACTTATGATAGTTTTATCCTTCTTGCAGGCCCAAACCACATCTGAACAACCACCAGCCTGCATTGGTGAGCCTTTAAAACAGCAGCAGGCTGCAGAGATTGATACTGATCTGATTGCTCTTTGTATGTGAATGTCTGGAGCACAACCTCCCTGCCTTTTAACCAGCCATATCAAAGAGGAAACAGAGCAAACATCTTAGAAGCATTAACATCAGGGAGCCCAACATCCAGCCAGGTGTATTAGATCCCTCTTGTCTCTCGCCACCATCTTACATTACAAAGCTCTTTTTATGCACTTCATGCACACAGCAGCTGCATTTGCTCTTTGCTTGCTAGTATTGGGTACTTTGGAAAGCTGCATGGGTTGAGCAATACACTTTAAAGAACAATCCCACCAGAATACTGCTAAAGCCACATACAGACTACTGCTGCTAAAACGAATCCCTCCAGTCTATTCAGTACCAGCTCATTAAAAGACTGTTGTTTGCTAGACCCAGGAAAGGGCCTAGAATGAGATTTCTTTTACCAACCACATAGCAAATATGCTTTGTCATCTGGTAAGAATGGGTTGCTCTCTAAAGGAAGAGATGGTTTCTGGCTGGCACATGACACAGCAGGAGTGGTTATGAACCTCTGGTGCCACATGTCCATGTGACAGCAGCATCTGGCCCTGACATATCTGTGCTTCCCTTTCCCTTATGCAAGTTATAATTGGTTAAGAGACAGCAATTCAGAAACCTCCTGCAATTCACACAAATTTACAGTGCCCTCAAATCACTTAAACTGCATCATGATTAAGAATTCTATTTTTTTTTTAACCAATCCATCTAAGGTTGCAGAATATTTCAAGCTGACTTCTTTTGTTTCCCTCCTGGCAGAGTTAGTTTTCCTAGAAAGTTATTTGAAAGCCACACAAAGAACTCATCCAAATCACATATCAACTTCTTCCTCCTGAGCAGTAGTTGACAAATTTTTGTATGTGATTTATGTGATTTTAAATTCTTGTTAGTTGTTTTTGGGGGTTTTTTTTGCAATTGAATTTGAATTCCTTCAAATAAGAGGTGAGTGGATGGATTAAAAAAGCCAAGCCCTACGAGGAGAGGCTGAGGGAGCTGGGATTATTTAGCCTGGAGAAGAGGAGGCTCAGGGGGGATCTTATTGCTGTCTACAACTACCTGAGGGGTGGTTGTGGCCAGGAGGAGGTTGCTCTCTTCTCTCAGGTGGCCAGCACCAGAACGAGAGGACACAGCCTCAGGCTGCGCCAGGGGAGATTTAGGCTGGAGGTGAGGAGAAAGTTCTTCACTGAGAGAGTCATTGGACACTGGAATGGGCTGCCCGGGGAGGTGGTGGAGTCGCCATCCCTGGGGCACTTCAAGGCAGGATTGGACGTGGCACTTGGTGCCATGGTCTAGCCTTGAGCTCTGTGGTAAAGGGTTGGACTTGATGATCTGTGAGGTCTCTTCCAACCTTTGTGATACTGTGATACTGTGAAGCCCCCACAGAAACATGTTCCTTTGATAGACCAGTGTCAAGGTATGTCTTCTGTCAACTGCCCACTGTGTTCACTGGTTATTGTAAGTGATGTTAATTAAACTTAGTTAATGAACAGCAACTTTAAGAATCCGCAGGTAGTTACTCATCACTCTATAAACCCCAAATACTTTTAAATGTGCATTTCACAGAATTGTTATAGGGAGATTTGGAAAGGTAAGGCTCAAAGTGAGGTTTCCCTTGACTGACCTGTTCCCAGAGGACCTTCAGGCAGGCTGTGCTATGATGGGACATCTCAGGAGACATTTTGCATGAATCCAAAGTTATTTCTCATTCATGATAATCTGTCAACCTTAGGAGGTTAAACAAGACCAAGGGCAAGGTCCTGCATCTGGGTTGAGGCAATTCCAAGCACAAATCCAGGCTGGGCAGTGGGTGGCTGGAGAGCAGCCCTGAGGAGAGGGACTTGGGAGTGCTGGAGGATGAGAAGCTTAACATGAGCCAGCAGTGAGCACTTGCAGCCAGGAGGGCAAACCAGATTCTGGGCTGCATCAGGAGAAGTATGGCCAGCAGGTCAAGGGAGGTGATTCTCCCCCTCTACTCTGCTCTGTTCAGACCCCACCTGGAGTACTGCATCCAGTTTTGGAGCCCCATTACAAGAGGGATGTGGAGATGCTGGAGCGGGTCCAGAGAATGGCCACCGGGATGATCAGAGGGCTGGAGCAGCTCTGTTGTGAGGACAGACTGAAAGAGTTGGGGCTGTTAAGTCTGGAGAAGAGGAGGCTTCCAGGTGACCTTCTTGTGGCCTTCCAGGATCTGAAGGGGGCTTACAACAAAGCTGGAGAAGGACTTTTTAGGCTGTCAGGGAGTGACAGGACTAGGGGGAATGGAGCAAATCTGGAGATCGTGTCAAAAAATGTCAAGGTCCAGAGAACAGAGATTAACAGTATCTCTGTCCAGAGGAGCAAGATCTGTTCTTATTTCAGTGTTGTGAAATTAAGGTGCAAACGAGACCATAGATCACCACAAAACTATTTATTAAAGGATGAGGTTGGACAAAACAGAGGGAGAGAGGGGGAAGGGGGACAAAGAGAGACAAAGAGAATGACAAAGAAGAGAAGAGAAGAAGCAGGGGAGGAAAAGAGTTGTGATCATATAACCCTCAGTCACAGATGGAGGGCAGAGAAAGAGACGGGTGTGTGGCCCAGGGATGATCTTCTGTGGAGTTTGTCAGAGGTTCTTTGGGGGGTGTGCAGCTCTGGTGGTCTGGTGGTGGTCTGCTCTTGGTGGTCTAGTGGAAGCGGCACTGGTGGTCTAGTGGAAGCAGCACTGGTAGTCTGCTGGGAGTGCCACTGGAGGTCTGCTGGGAGTGACACACTTCTTGGCAGGCATCCTCCTGCCTTTTATACAGTTTTTTGCTTGGTGTCCAGGTGCAGCTCCCCAGGAAATCTTCCTGTGTACTCCCCTGCATTCGTAGGGGTCTGTCGCCACTGGGGGGAGGGTCTCCGCCCCATCCCTGACTGTACCTGTCCATACCCTGAACACACACATAAGCCTTTTCTCTTCAGGGTAGCTGACATAAGATGTAGGCATCCTGAGCATTCCAGCCAGGCTGAGGTCCAGGAGTTTTGAAGGCTTGTCTGTTGATTTGCATCCCTGAGCTTTAGGCCAAACACTGAGTCTGAGTCTTGGGAGTTACCAAAGGCAATTTTTGTCTCTGTTGATTAGGGACAGATGATTAAATCTTTATCTTTGTTGAATAGGGAGAGACGAGAGATGATGCAATCTTTATCTTTGTTGATGAACAAGAGAGGGGATTTAGACTCTCATAGATGGGCAGCTCCATGCTGGATATGAGGAGGAAGTTGTTCAGAATGAGAGTGGTGAGAGCCTGGAATGGATTGCCCAGGAAGGTGGTTGAGGCCCCATTGCTGGAGGTGTTTAAGGCCAGGCTGGATGAGGCTGTGTGCAGGCTGATCTAGAGCAGGATGTCCCTGTGCATGGCAGGGGAGTTGGAACTAGATGACCCTTGTGGTCCTTTCTAACCCTGACTGATTCTATGATCTGCTACAACATGGTTCTGAAATTTGGGAAATGGCCATTACACAGTCACAGGCATCTAACCACTAGGAAAACTACTGTATACCTCTCTTCCTGAGACAGAAGACAGGCATCAGAGCAAGCAGACTAGAAGACTAAGCAGTTTAAACAATATGTGTATGGTAAAAGAAAAAAGTAGAAGACTGCAAGAGAGAGTGATGATTTGCCATGGGAATGGGCTGCCCGGGGAGGTGGTGGAGTCACTGTCCCTGGAAGTGTTCAAGAAAAGCCTGAATGAGGCACTTAGTGCCATGGTCTAGTTGATTGGACAGGGCTGGGTGATAGGTTGGACTGGATGATCTTGGAGGTCTCTTCTGACCTGGTTGATTCTATGACTCTAATGTCTTTGAATTCTAGAAGACTTTCTCCAGACTTAAAGCTTTGCAATATGTGATTTAATCTAGGAGAGAGGGTATGCTGAATGTTCAGAAGGAATGTAGATTTGAATTTAACTAATGGCTGAAGCAATGAAGAGAGAAAGCCATTACATACCAGTAAAGCATTTTAAATAAAATGCTTTCAATTGAGCCTACAGACCAGGTAGTGATGGATGATGTGTTTTTGTAAAAGTGAACTCACACACTTCCAATATTATACCAAATTAAAGTTTTATAACATATAATGTTAAAAGAGGTACTCTTTCAAAGAATAACTCAAATATCTTCAAGCATTGACTTAAAAC
Source organism: Pogoniulus pusillus (assembly GCF_015220805.1). NCBI lineage: Eukaryota > Metazoa > Chordata > Aves > Piciformes > Lybiidae > Pogoniulus > Pogoniulus pusillus. The sequence continues at coordinate 33,914,743 of NC_087266.1, forward strand.
TCAGATTACCCATGGCATTCTTAAAACATCAGTACATGTTCTAACAACTTCACTGCACAGAAATGTTTCATGTAACTTTTTGGTTCCCAATACCATTCTTGATATCTCAAGATCCTTCCCTTGCACTAAATCATCTAAAACTTTAAACTTCAACTTTTTCTGCTACTGGATTCTAGGTGATTGTATTAACATATCAGTGGATGGCACCCTAAAATAGAATCATATTGGGAAATGGTTTCACAATTGTAACTTGAATGTGACCATTAAAGGACATAAATTATGCCTGTATTCAACACTGGTCAGACCACACCTTTAGTGCTGTGTGCAGTTCTGGGCTCCTCAAATGAAGAGAGATGTTGAGATATTGGAATGTGTCCAGAGAAGTGCAACAGAGCTGGTGAGGGGCCTGGAGCACAGCCCTGTGAGGAGACAATGAGGGAGCTGGGGGTGTGCAGCCTGCAGAAGAGGAGGCTCAGGGCAGACCTCATTGCTGTCTACAGTTACCTGCAGGGAGGTTGAAGCCAGGTGGGGGTTGGTCTCTTCTGGCACGCAACCAGCAAGAGAACAAGAAGACACAGTCTCAAGCTGTGCAATCAAGGGAGGTCAAGGCTGGATGTTAGGAGGAAGTTCTTTCCAGAGAGAGTGATTGGCATTGGAATGGGCTGCCCAGGGAGGTGGTGGAGTCACCATCCCTGGAGGTGTTCAAGAAAAGCCTGTCTGGGGCACTTAGTGCCATGGTCTGGTTGATTGGCCAAGGCTGGGTGCTAGGATTGCCTGGATGATCTTGGAGGTCTCTTCCAACCTGGTTGATTCTATGATTCTACTCTATGATTAGGGGTTGACCTGCTGGAAAGCAGCTCCTTGGGGAAGAATCTTGGATTCCTGGTGAACAAAAAGATATCCATGGGACAGCAACGTGCTCTTGTGGCAAAGAAGCCAAACGCTACCCTAGAGCACATTAAGAAGAGTGTGTCCAGCAGATCAAGGGAGGTTGTCTTCCTCCCCCATGCTACCTTTGTAGTACATGAGGTACAATAAAGAGTAACCACTACAGCAAAGAGGTTTTGAAGATGCATGAAGCTTAGAGTGTGATGAAACATTTTGAAAAGAAAAAAGAAAACAAAGCAAATTCTATTTCAGAGCATTCTGGAGGAGCCATTTGGGGCATATTTTATGTCAGTTGGGAAAAAAAAAGTCTCCAAATCCTTCAGCTTTCCCACTGAGTATAAGAGTCCAATGGCAAATATCCCAAAATAGAAGAGTGATTACGTAGGTCCTCTGACTCAGAGAAGCATTTTCTCTTCACATTTGTGTTCTCAAAAGGCTTAAAACTGCTAGCAGCAGAGGTTGAAATGCAATGCTACACTTATCCCCTAGTCAATGTGTCCTTACTTGTAATATTTCAAATCCAGTCTCCTTTATCCTCTCATGTATGTCTCTGTCAATCTGATCCCTATGCTTACAACATCCTTCTTACTCCTTCATGCATTAAAGTTATTAATATGAAAGCAGTAGTGCCATGAAAAATAAATAATTACAAACTTAGGGTTGCCATGCTATAATTAAAGAAGTTATTTTGCTGAATCTCCTGCAGGTAAGGTGGCCCTGGGCAGAAAGTTCATGGTCTGTGGTCCTAAGAACAATTTTCCATTATATTTGCCTAATTGGCTTGCTCAATGAAGGTGGTTAACACTGAAGGCTTGCAATGTATCTATTTAATGTTTTAAATAGTGGAGGAAAAACAAAAGTAACTTACAAAATGAAAGCTATACATACATGCCTCATAGCACTACACTTGTATACACTGAAGTCCTTATTTAAGTTTAATTGAATCACAGAATCAGGCAGGGTTGGAAGGGACCACAAGAACCATCTGGTTCCAGCCCCCCTGCCATGGGCAGGGACACTCTACCCTAGATCAGCCTGCACACAGCCTCATCCAGCCTGGCCTTAAACACCTCCAGGGATGGGACCTCAACCACCTCCCTGGGCAACCCAGTCCAGCCTCTCACCACTCTCATTCTGAACAACTTCCTCCTCACGTCCAGTCTGAACCTACCCATCTCCAGCTTTGCTTCATTCCCCCTAGTCCTGTCACTCCCTGATATCCTAAACTGTCCTTCCCCAGATTTTTTGTAAGCCCCCTTCAGATCCTGGAAGGCCACAAGAAGGTCACCTGGGAGCCTCCCCTTCTGCTGACTCAACAGCCCCAACTCTTTCAGTCTGTCCTCATAGCAGAGCTGCTCCAGCCCTCTGAGCATCTCTGTGGCCTTTCTCTGGACACCCTCCAGCACATCCACATCTTTCTTGTCACAGGGGCTGCAGAACTGGATGTAATACTCACAGGTGGAGCCCCAAACTGATGCCACAATTCTGCAAAAGTAGCATTGCTCTTTAGCTTAGTTATTCAGGAATCTGATCCTGAGAGGAGCTCTTTCTTTTCCTTTTCATTTTAATACTGTCTTGGAGAACAACGCTTTGGTTTGTTTTCTAATTAGACACTCCCAAAGATCAAGAATTAGAGAGCTTGCTTCATCTTTAAACAGCTGGGTTCCCAGCTGGGTTTGTGTAATGACTTCACTAATTTCCTTTCTTTTAATGTGTTTGTTTTCTATTGGTGAGCTGCATTGTTTGGAGTTAGAGTTCCTTTGTAAACAGTACCGCTTCCGCTGTTTTAGTTGTCCTGCAGTAGATTCTATAGCTCTGATTTATGAGCTAACCTATTTTATCCAAGGCTGCTTTATGATCATCTGTAATGGTTTTTAGGCTTTCTAGTTTTTCAACTGCTCTTTAGTTTTCAGGGATTTAAAAAAAAAAAAAAAAAGCCCCAGCATTCTTCCAAGATATCCTTAGAAGTTAGCAGAATGCTTCCATATATAATAAAATATCTTTAGGCTAATTTGCTGGCAGCTTTAACACCCTCATTAGGAGCTTTCTCTATGTGGCTTTAACAATCTTACACTTTTGCTGTTCTCAAGTCCTAACTCAGATTAAGGAGATTTTGTTAGAGTTTAGGGTTGACAAAATATGATGATTTAAACTGAGGGGGAAAGTAGGAACATGAAATTGTAAGATTTTCAAACTGACATTAAAATTTCAAGTTTTATGAAAATGTATTTTCTGTTGTGAGAGACATGTTGTGTTCCATGACTAAAAAAACTGTGTGATGGTTTGGGTGTTCCCTGTCCCCCCAGACACTTAAAAAAATCACAGGCTCACAGGGTGTTAGGGGTTGGAAGGGACCCAAGGAGGTCATCGTGTCCAACCCTCCTGCCACAGCAGGACAATACTATCTAACACAGATCACAGAGGAACACATCCAGACAGGCCTTGAAAGGCTCCAGAGAAGGAGACCCCACAACCTCTCTGGGGAGCCTGTGCCAGTGCTCTGGCACCCTTACAGTAAAGAAGTTCCCCCCTTGTGTTGAGGCAGAATCTCTTGTGCTGCAACTTACACCCATTGCTCCTTGTTCTATCCCAGGGAACAAGTGAGCAGAGCCTGTCCCCCCACTCCTGGCCAGCCCTCAGATACTTATAAACATTTATCAAATCCCCTCTCAGTCTTCACTTCTCTTATCCAGACTAAAAAGCTCCAGGTCCCTCAGCCTCAGGTCATCAGCCATGCCCTTCAGTCCCCTCATCATCCTCATAGACCTCCACTGGACCCTCTCCAGCAGATCCCTGTCCCTCTTCAACTGGGGAGCCCAAAACTGAACGCAGTATTCAAGATGAGGTCTCAGCAGGGCAGAGCAGAGGGGGAGGAGAACCTCCCTTGATCTGCTGGACACACTCTTCCTAATGCCATTGGCCTTCACGGGCCACAAGGGCACATTGCTGTGCCATGGGTAACTTGTTATCCACCAGGACCCCCAGGTCCCTCTCCACAGGGCTGCTCTCCAGCAGATCACCTCCCAGCCTGTACTGGTGCAGTTTATTCTTCCTCCCCAGATGGAGGACTCTGCACTTGTCCTTGTTGAACTTCATCTGGTTCTTCTATGCCCAGCTCTCCAGTCTGTCCAGGTCTTCTGGATAGCCACACAGCCTTCAGCTGGATCAGCCAAGCCTCCCAGCTTGGTGTCATCAGCAGACCTGCTGAGCAGACACTCTGTGCCCTCATCACAGACATTCTGTGCCCTCATCAATGTCATACATGAAGATGTTGAAAATCACCCAGACTAAGTTCAGTCGATATGGAAATTGAATGAATGAAGCTTTATATTTACAGCTTAGCACAATATCCAAGCAGGTATTTACAATACATACAGCTATAGACAGAAATAGACAAGTTAAAAAGTAATACAGAAACACAACAGCCCTCCCAGAAACCAGAGTCCCCAGGAGGAGCTCCCAACCACCCTTCCACCCTCTCCCCACCCCTCTACCTTACCCCAGACTTTGCCTTATATTCAATGTAAGTTGGAGGGTTGGCTGGGGGGGTTAGAAAGCAGATGGATTAGTCAGGCAGCAAGTTAGGTTAGAGAGAGAAGTGCAGCCCAAAAATTCCAGGGAGAGACTCCCTTATCTATATTTGTGGGTTTTTTTAATCCATCTCAGCAAGCCTATGAGTGCAGCAGACATCACCATTGTTTCCTGTTCAGAGCCTATCATCTAATTCTTCCAACCAAAACATTCTAGCTAGCTTCAAACTAGCACAATCTGGAACACATTACATGTTTTGATATTTATTGATTGTAAGTGATGCCCTAAGTTTGCAATTATAATCTATTATGTGTATGATTTTTTTTTCTTCCCTTGCATATGTTTTTTTTTTTTTCCTTTGCAAACATCTACCAAGACAGAAAAATCTTCTTTTGAGAAGTTGTTTCCATTTGCCTTTTTGCAGTATGGGGGTGTACAGCTTGAACATTACCCTGCAAAATTCTTAACTCTTATTTCATTTCTTTAATCATCTTTTTCACAGAGGGGAGACTGAAAGAGAACAAAACCAGTATTATGCAAAATAAATTGCAAAACTCTCTTTATTTGTAGCTTTCTCCATTAATTTGCTGGTTCTTTTCCCTCTCACACCACATCACAAGATTCACCTAATTGCATCTATTTTCCTCTTAAGAAATCTGTCTTATTTGCCCTTTTGGAGAGCTCTGTCTTTTTCTCTGAAGCCAGAGAATACCAGCAGCAGAAAAGAAAGAATTTAAGAGAGTGATTGGCATTGGAATGGGCTGCCCAGGGAGGTGGTGGAGTCTCTGTCTCTGGAGGTGTTCAAGAAAAGCCTGGCTGAGGCACTTAGTGCCATGGTCTAGTTGATTGGACAGGGCTGGGTTGGCCTGGATGATCTTGGAGGTCTCTTCCAACCTGGTTGATTCTATGATTCTATGAATTTCAGGGACCTGATAACATTTTTAAAGTTTTAGGCAAAAGAGCAGGTCTGAAGTGCATTTCAGAAAGAAGTACTATGCAACAAAAATATGCTGGGGTGTTTTTGTTGAGAGGTGTCCCTCCCCTCTTTGCACGCCACATTGACAGCTATTTGTTTCAGCATTACAGCCAGAGTCAGCCAGTGGAAGAAGGTTTACTTGAAGACTGTCAAGATGGAAATTGTTTCTGCTGAGTTCTTAGGGCAAGCACAGGAACTCTTTCATCTCCATCAGCCTGTTGCTTAGTTTCAAACTAAATTCGCCCTTCAACTGCCCTTGCTCCTTTTCTTGCTTGTTCTCCCATCTTCCAAAGCTTTGCTTTCAATTTAGATCCGATGAAGTAGGATTTTACCTGAAGAAATTATTTTTGACTGGACACAAGGCAAAGCTGGGGAAAGTCCCAAGACAAATAAAAATCCCTGTCATCCTTTTGTGGAACGAGCACAAAAGCCAGATTTTGAATTGCCTTAATTTAAATTCTGTGGACCATGAGCCTGCTGAATCTCATGTGTCACTCCAGAAACTTGACTGATTTGTCATAGCTACTATTGATATAATAACTGTATTGTAAAGTTTTTTAGAGATCCCTCATGGCAATACACTCTGACACGGTATAAAATAAGTTTATCTGGAGATTATAAAAAGCTCAAGAGTGAAATCATAGAGTTCCTTAACGTACTGTGAGGCCACTTTTATTAAGTATAGAAGCATTTTTCTTCCACATCACGTGAATTGTATTTCTAAATACTTGAAGTGCTGTACACTCACAGGTGCTACTGTAAAAGAATTCTCCTGTGAAATACTAATACTCTATTTATAATTTTACTGTTGCCTAAAATACACAGCTGTAATTACGTTTATTCTCAGAAACCAAATGTTCTCATTTCAGGGTGGGGTTCTTTTGTTTTGTTTCTTTGCAAGCAAAAAAATGCAGCCTATAAAGCAATGATGTGATGTGAGGCCAGAAGGCACAAGTATTTCGTCACCTGGTCCCATTTAGTTTCCAGATAACTGCTTTATGGATTAGCCATGCTGCGAACTGCCACCACTCTGGCTAACTCTGCTCAAAGGCACTGTGTACCTATTTGAATTTATTATCTCTGACACAAACACAATTATGTTTATACTGACACCAAAGCCACCTTAGGTCCAAAGAGAGTAAAAATCATCTCATTAAATTATAGAAGCAAAGAGGTTGGAAGAGACCTCCAAGATCATCCAGTCCAAGCTAGCACCCAGCTCTATCCAGTCAACTTGACCATGGCACTAACTGTTTCAACCAGTCTTTGCTTGAACACCTTTGGGCACGGCGACTCCACCACCTCCCTGAACAGCCCATTCCAATGCAAATCACTCTCTCTGCCAACAACTTCCTCCTAACATCCAGCCTAGACCTCCCCTGCCACAACTTGAGACTGTGTCCCCTCGTCCGAATGCTTGTTGCCTGCCAGAAGAGACCAGCCTCCACCTGGCTACAACCTCCTTTCAGGTAGTTGTAGACAGCAATGAGGTCACCCTGAGCCTCCTCTTCTCCAGGCTAAACAACCCCAGCTCCATCAGCCTCTTCTCATAGTGTTTGTATTCCAGGCCCATCACCAGCTCTGTTGTCCTTCTCTGGACACGTTCCAGAGAAGGGCAACAACATCTCTCTTGAATTGAGGAGCCCAGAACTGGACACAGCACTCAAGGTGTGGCCTGACCAGTGCTGAGTACAGGGGAAGAATAACATCCTTTGTCCTACTGGCCACACTGTTCCTGATGCAGGCCAGGATGCCATTGGCTCTCCTGCCCACCTGGGCACACTGCTGCCTCATGTTCAGCTACTATCTGCCAGCACCCCCACGTCCCTTTCTTCCTGGTTGCTCTCCAGGCACTCTGTCTCCAGTGTTGAAACAAACTCTGGTAATTTAAGCTGGTCCTTCACTGCTCAGAACAGATATTTCAGTGCTGTACTCTCAAAATCAGAAATAGAAAGAAGAACACTGCTTAAAGTTCACTAACGTTGATGAAAGACTATTTGTTATCATAGAATCAACCAGGTTGGAAGAGACCTCCAAGATCATTAGGTCCAACCTAGCACCCAGCCCTGCCCAGTCAACTAAACCATGGCACTAATTGCATCAGCCAGGCTTTTCTTGAACACCTCCAGGGACAGCAACTCCACCCACCTCCCTGGGCAGCCCATTCCAATGCCAATCCCTCTCTCTGCCAACAACTTCCTCCTAACATCCAGCCTAGACCTCCCCTGGCACAACTTGAGCCTGTTCTATTGCTGGTTGCCTGGGAGAAGAGACCAATCCCCACCTGGCTACAGCCTCCCTTCAGGTAGTTGTAGACAGCAATGAGGTCATCCCTGAGCCTCCTCTGTCTACACTACTAAATTGTAAGCATGTTGGAGAGAATGTTGAATCACTGGCACCCATTCATCCACAATGCTTAACTGTTAGTTGAGTCCCTGGGTTTGTTTCAGTTCCAGCTTGTTGTTTTCATTGTTGTTTTGATTTGTTTAAATAAAAATCAGGCATGATGTAGGGGAGTCAGCCTTCACAAACATGAGCACCACTCGTCACTTCACCCTGCTCCTTGAGTGATTCCCAGGCTGACTTTTATTTAGGAGCAGTTTTATTTCTCCCTTTAGCACAAGTTCAGCCTGTAAAAGGTATTCAAGCCTCATCTCCTGGGGCAATGTCCCTTTATCACTCCTTTTAAAGTGTCTCAGTATCTAAAACAGTGCACTGAGACAGTATGAGAGAGTCAGGAAGACCAGCCAGCCTAGCTGTTGGGATTCTGTCCTCAGGGAAAGAAGATGTAGATTGGAGATAATACTTTTGAAAAAGAGAAGATATTATATTGTATATTACGTCTTGAGCTTGTAAATTAAATGGCCTCTGAAAAAAAAAGGAATGCCTTAGGAGGCTTAAGAAGCCAGTAGCTAATTTCAGAGTGTTCTTTGGCTTTAAGAAGAATCTGTGTGATAATGGGAATCTGACCTGCCAAGTTTCACTATTGCGTACAGCTGCTATTTATGGAAGACATTTGCATGATTTATTTTCTTCCTTTTTCTCATCCATTTATTTTGTACTTTTGCTGCAGAACAATCAAAAGCATTTGTACAATCACTAGACATTACAGTATATTGTTTTAGAGGCGCACCTCCGTAGTTACTGTTCGCAATAGTAAAGCCAAGGTGGAGTGCCTGCCCCACCAGAAGGCTGTGCCTCCATTCACAGGATCACAGAATAACAGGATGTTAGAGGAGTTGAAGGGACCCAAGGAGATCATCAAGTCCAACCCCCCTGCCAGAGCAGGACAATACTATCTAACACAGATCACAGAGGAACACATCCAGACAGGCCTTGAAAGGTTCCACAGAAGGAGACTCCACAACCTCTCTGGGGAGCCTGTTCCAGTGCTCTGGGACCCTTACATGAAAGAAGTTCCCCCTTGTGTTGAGGCAGAACCTCTTGTGCTGCAATTTACACCCATTGCTCCTTGTCCTATCCCAGGGAGCAAGTGAGCAGAGCCTGTCCCCCACTCCTGGCCAGCCCTCAGATACTTATAAACATTTATCAAATCCTCTCTCGGTCTTCTCTTCTCCAGACTAAAAAGCTCCAGGTCATCAGCCATGCCCTCCAGTCCCCTCATCATCCTCATAGACCTCCACTGGACCTTCTCCAGCAGATCCCTGTCCCTCTTAAACTGGGGAGCCCAAAACTGAACACACTATTCAAGATGAGGTCTCACCAAGGCAGAGAAGAGGGGGAGGAGAACCTCCCTTGATCTGCTGGACACACTCTTCCTAATACACCCCAGGATCCCATTGGCCTTCTTGGCCACAAGGGCACATTGCTGTGCCATGGGTAACTTGCTATCCACCAGGTCCCTCTCCACAGGGCTTCTATCAGATCACCTCCCAGCCTGTACTGGTGCAGTTTATTCTTCCTCCCCAGATGGAGGACTCTGCACTTGTCCGTGTTGAACTTCATCTGGTTCCTCTGTGCCCTGCTCTCCAGTCTGTCCAGGTCTCTCTGGATGGCTGCACAGCCTTCAGCTGGATCAGCCAAGCCTCCCAGCTTGGTGTCATCAGCAAACTTGCTGAGCAGACTCTGTGCCCTCATCAATGTCATTGATGGAGATGTTGAACAGGACTGGCCCCAGCACTGATCCCTGGGGGACACCACTAGTCACAGCTCTCCAGCTGCACCTAGCACCATTGATCACCACCCTCTGAACTCTGTCTTGTAACCAGTTCCTAACCCACCTCACTGTCTGCTTTTCCATCCCACACTTCCTCAACTTGATCACTAAGATGTCATGGGAGATGGTGTCAAAGGCCTTGCTAAGGTCAAAGTAGACTACATCCACTGGTTTCCCTGAATCTACCCATTCAGTTATGGCATCATAAAATGCTATCAGTTTAGTTAAACATGACTTCTCCTTGGTAAACCCATGCTGACGACTCAGTCAGTGAGGCTTGGATGGCCTGGAATGTTGAGCAGGGAGAAATTTAATGAAATTCAACAAAGGCAAGTGTAGAGTCTTGCACCTGGGAAAGAACAACCCCAGGTATCAATATAGGTTGGGGACTGATATGCTGGAAGGCAGCAAAGGGGAAAAGGATTCGGGAATCCTAGTTGATGGGAGGTTGACCATGAACCAGCAATATGCTTTTGTGGCCAGGAGGGCCAATGTCATTCTGGGGTGTACTAGAAGAGTTATGGTTAGTAGGTTGAGAGAGATTCTCCTGACTCTCTACTCTGCCCTGGTGAGGCCTCATCTGGAGTACTATGTGCAGTTCTGGGGTCTCCAGTTCAAAAGGGACATAGAACTGTGTGGCCATTTGAGCTAGATTTCTAGCCCTAGAATGTTCACCTCTTCCCTATGTCTGAGCTCGAAATCTAGCTCAAGTGGCCACAAACTTCTTGAGAGAGTCCAACACAGAACCACAAAGATGATTAAGAGAATGGAACATCTCTCTTATAAAGAGAGCCTGAGGGAGCTGGGGCTCTTTATCTTGGAGAGGAGACTGAGAGGTGACCTCGTCAATGGTTATAAATATGTAACTGGTGAGTGCCAGGAGGCTGGAGTCAGGCTCTGCTTGGTGGTGCCTGATGACAGGACAAGGGGCAATGGGTGGAAGATGAGGCACAGGAAGTTTCATTTAAACATGAGAAGGATTTTTTTTTCACTGTGAGGGTGACAGAAGACTGGAACAGGCTGCCCAGGGAGGTTGTGGAGTCTCCCTCTCTGGAGATATTCAAAACCTGCCTTGACGTGTTCCTGTGTGATCTGGTATAGGAGATCCTGATCTGGCAGGGAGGTTGGACTGGATGAGCTTTCAAGGTCCCTTCCAGCCCCTGACATTTTGTGATTCTGTGATACTTTTTGCTGCATAGATTCTTGCTTCAAGCTTCTCCATTTGAAAGTAACACACCTTGAATTTTCAGCACGGAGATTCCTCTTCTCACCAGCTTGCTGATTAGGTGAACATTTAGGCAGATATTCCTATCATATATCTTTAACCATCTAAAAATTAGGCATCTATCATGGCCTATCTCTTCAACTGTCTAAATGCAGTCATGTAGTCTAAGCCAGTTACCTAGACTACGTCTATAAACAGTGGAGAGACAGTTGCAAAAAAATGATTCATTCAAATTATTTTAAATGGTTACCTTAAGAAGCCTGAAATAAGACCCAAGAAGAGATGAACGCCTACACCTCTTCTCACAGTGGCATCTAATTTTTTTGGATCAAGAAAAGGAAAGCTGTGAAAAGTTTAATCACATAGACTCTAAGATAGTGCTCTTCAGATACAATCCTCATGGACAACTTAAGTCCTCAGAGCTGGAGCAGTATTCAGAATTTCTCAAATCTCTATATGATGCTCTGGACTGAAGGTGAATCTTCCTCTTTTGTTCATATCACATAGGGGAAAACAAAATGAAGTTTAGAAGAAAAACATGAGCAATCTTTCACTTGATTTTTATTTCCCTTGGGTTTTTTTTCCGTTGTTGTGCTAGTTTGAAGATAGCTGGAATATTTTGGTGAGAAGAATTAGATGACAGGCTCGAAAAAACAATGTTGATGTCTACTGCACTCATAGGTTTGATGAGATATATAAAAACAAGAGCATAATATAGATAGCAGAGTTGCTCTCTGGCTCTGGCCTTGGCTGCACTTCTCTCTGTAATCTGCTGTCTGTGTAACGAATCCCTTAGCTTCCTAACCCCCCCGGTCAATTCTCCAAACTCACCTTGAAAGTAAGACAAAGTCTGGCATAAGTTAGAGGGGTGGAAAGGAGGTGGAAGAGTGGTTGGGAGTGCCTCCTAGGGACTCTGGTTTCTGACTTATGTTTCTGTTTGCAGTAGGTTAGACTGGATGACCTTGGAGGTCTCTTCCAACCTGGTTGATAACAACCTGGTTGATTACAACCTGGTTGATTCTATGATTATTTTTAACTTTTCTATTTCTGTCTGCAGCTGTATCTATTGTAAATACCTGCTTGTATGTTGTGCTAAGCTGTTGCAGTGGTTTAGGTGTTCCCTGCCCCCCCACACTTTTGGAAATCACCCAGACTAGACTCAGACAGCTCTGGAAATTTGAATGAAGCTTATATCTACATCTGGCACAATATACAAGCAGATGTTTACAGTATATACAGTTATATACAGAAATATACAAGGCAAAAGGTAACACAGAAACACAACAGCCCTCCCAGAAACCTGAGTCCCCAGGAGGGGCTCCCAACCACCCTTTCACCTTCTCCCACCCCTCTCAACCTTACCCCAGTCCCAAGGAAGAATGGAGGTTTGGCCAGGGAATTAGGAAACAAAGTAGATTAATCAGAGAAACAGCAGAGAGGCTAGAGAGAGAAAAAATGCAGCTCTGAGCTCCCCAGCAGAAGAAGTGACTCCCTTATCTATGTTTGGATTTTCATCTGATATTAATTTATGTAATTCATTTAGAATACTATAATGCTTTTGGCAAATAGAACTAACATCAGAACTACACGCACATTCTTCGTAGCCTTTCCTTCCATTTGCCTTATGACTTGTCTTATATCTGGAAATTGCATATGTTGCATAAAGTACAGTTTACATCATGTCTCTGTGACTTGATGTCCTACTCATTTTGATGCTACTCTTCTTGACTTTTCTATTTGCTTAAATCACACTGTCCCAGAGATTTGTGTATCTACTATCTAGACTGAAAATAAGTTTGAAGGCAGAAAAAGATTACAGTATCACAGTACTATTAGGATTGGAAGAAACCTCACAGATCATCAAGTCCAACCCTTTACCACAGAGCTCAAGGCTAGACCATGGCACCAAGAGCCACGTCCAACCTTGCCTTGAACAGCTCCAGGGACGGCGACTCCACCACCTCCCCGGGCAGCCCATTCCAGTGTCCAATGACTCTCTCAGTGAAGAATTTTCTCCTCACCTCCAGCCTAAATTTCCCCTGGCGCAGCCTGAGGCTGTGTCCTCTCGTTCTGGTGCTGGCCACCTGAGAGAAGAGAGCAACTTCCTCCTGGCCACAACCACCCCTCAGGTAGTTGTAGACAGCAATAAGGTCTCCCCTGAGCCTCCTCTTATCCAGGCTAAACAATCCCAGCTCCCTCAGCCTCTCCTCGTAGGGCTGTGCTCAAGGCCTCTCACCAGCCTCGTTGCCCTTCTCTGGACACGCTCAAGCATCTCAATGTCCCTCCTAAACTGGGGGGCCCAGAACTGAACACAGGACTCAAGGTGTGGTCTAACCAGTGCAGAGTACAGGGGCAGAATGACCTCCCTGCTCCTGCTGACCACACCATTCCTGATGCAGGCCAGGATGCCACTGGCTCTCTTGGCCACCTGGGCACACTGCTGGCTCATGTTCAGGCGGGTATCAATCAGTACCCCCAGATCCCTCTCTGTTTGGCTGCTGTCCAGCCACTCCGACCCCAGCCTGTATCTCTGCATGGGGTTGTTGTGGCCTATTATGTTGGGTCTTTTCCACTTCCCCTAGGCCCAATGACATAATCTCTTAAATATTTTGAAATTCAGAATGCAAAGTACTCATTTTCTTTTCCAACAAAACATGTGACTGTTCTGAGATAACTACACCTCAGAGGCCACCTTACGGGACCACTGAAAAAGCTATTGTAATGAAAAAGCAGCAGAAATAAAGTAGGAGAGCAGGGAGTAGTATCTGAACTCAGCTCTGTGAATAATACAGAATAATCTTTCCTTTTAATATATCTGGTGCCTAATAATAGGCCTTCCTCAGGGGTCTGTTTGCACCGTAATGAAGAGTTTTCTAATGTGCTTTGACCATCAAAACTTACTTAAAGGTCTGCAAACACCCAGTAGCACCATCTACCTGATTTCCATCTATGATCACAGAATCGTAGAATCAGCCAGGTTGGAAGAGACCTCCAAGATCATCCAGGCCAACCTAGCACCCAGCCCTGGCCAATCAACTAGACCATGGCACTAAGTGCCTCAGCCAGGCTTTCCTTGAACACCTCCAGGGACAGTGACTCCACCACCTCCCTGCGCAGCCCATTCCAACGCCAATCACTCTCTCTGTGAAGAACTTCCTCCTAAGTCCACAGTGACTATATAACAAATTTTATGCAGGAAAAACTCGAGCAATATTTGAGATAAAGTATTTGTGATTAGTCTGTTACAATCTAAAACACATGAGGTATCAGTCTGAAAAAGAAAAATACTTTATGTGGGGGACAATGCAAAACTCCTATTTGGAATAATTTTAACTAGAATCATAGAATCAACCAGTTTGGAAGAGACCTCCAAGATCCAATCTGGAGACTGGTTGAGGCACTTAGAATCATAGAATCATAGAATTAGTCAGAGAGTGGAAGGGACCACAAGGATCATCTAGTTCCAACACTCCTGCCATGGGCAGGGACACCCTACCCTAGATCAGCCTGGCCAAAGCCTCATCCAGCCTGGCCTTAAACACCTCCAGCAATGGGGCCTCAGCAACCTCCCTGGGCAACCCATTCCAGCCTCTCACCACTCTCATGCTGAACTTCTACCTCATGTCCAGGCTGACTCTCCTCACCTCCAGCTTTGCTCCATTCCCCAGGTCACTCTCTGATATCCTAAAAAGTCCCTCCCCAGCTTTTTTTGTGAGCCCCTTTCAGATCCTGGAAGGCTACAAGAAGGTCACCTGTGAGCCTTCTCTTCTGCAGACTGAACAGCCCCAGCTCTTTCAGTCTGTCCTCATAGCAGAGCTGCTGCAGCCCTCTGAACATCCTCACGGACCTTCTCCGGACATGCTACAGCACATCCACAGCCCTCTTGTAATGGAGGTTCCACAACTGGATGCAGTAGTGCCATGGTTTATTTAACTAGAAGGTGTTGGATGATAGGTTGGACTGAATGATCTCAAAGATCTTTTCCAACATGATTAATTCAGTGATTTTGTAATACAAATTTTTAAGCATGAAATGCAAAGAAAGAGAAAAATTAACCTGGAAGGAAGAGTTGCCCATTGTAAGTAAAGATCAGGTTTGTGATGACCTGAAGAACCTGAAAGTGTTCAAGTCCATGGGACCCAACGGGATACATCCACGGGTGATGAGAGAACTAGCAGATGAGGTTGCTAAACCCCTCTCTATTCCAAAAGTCATGGCAGTCTGGAGCAGTCCTCACTGACTGGAAAAGGGGAAACATAACTCCCATTGTCAAACAGGGTAGGAAGGAGGAGCTGGAGAACTCCAGTCCAGTCAGTCTCACCTCTGTGCCCAGTAAGATCATGGAGCAGCTCCTCCTGGAGGCACTACTGAGACAGGTGAATAGTGAAGAGGTGATTGGGTACAATCAGGATGGCTTCACCAAGGGCAAATCCTGCCTGACAAACCTGGTGGCCTTCTAGGAACAGGTCATAACATGAGTAGATGAGGGGCAATGAACTGATGTCATTTACCTGGACCTGAGCAAGGCCTTTGACACTGTCCTGCACCACATTCTGGTCACCAAGCTGGTGACACGTGGGTTTGATGAGTGGACCATGAGGTGGATAGAGAACTGGCTTGATGGCTGCACTCAAAGAGTGGCTGTTGATGGTTCCATGTCCAAGTGGAGGCCAGTGACAAGTGGAGTCCCTCAGTGATCAGTCCTGGGACCAGTCTTGTTCAACATCTTTGTGGGTGCCATGAACAGAGGCACTGAGTGCACCCTCAGCAAGTTTGCTGACAACACCAAGCTGTGTGGTGCAGCAGACAGGCTGGAGGACAAAGATCTATCCAGAGGGTGCTGGACAAGGTGGAGAGGTGGGCACAAGCCAACCTCAGGAGGTTCAACAAGACCAAGGGCAAGGTCCTGCACTCCCAAGCACAAATCCAGACTGGGCAGTGAGTGGCTGGAGAGCAGCCCTGAGGAGAGGGACTTGAGGATGCTTTTGGATGAGAAGCTCAACATGAGCCAGCAGTGTGCACTTGCAGCCCAGAAAGCCAACCAGATTCTGGGCTGCATCAGGAGAAGTATGGCCAGCAGGTGGAGGGAGGTGAATCTCCCCGTCTGCTCCACTCTGGTCAGAACTCACCTGGAGTACTGCATCCAGTTCTGGAGCCCTCATTTCAAGAGGGATGTGGAGATGCTGGAGCATGTCCGGAGAAGGGATACGAGGATGCTCAGAGAGCTGGAGCAGCTCTGATGTGAGGACAGACTGAAAGAGTTGGGGCTGTTGAGTCTGCAGAAGAGAAGGCTCCCAGGTGACCTTCTTGTGGCCTTCCGGGATCTAAAGGAGGCCTACAAAAAAGCTGGGGAGGGATTTTTTTAGGCTTTCAGAGAGTGACAGGACTAGGGGCAAAGAAATGAAGGTGGAGATGGGTAGGTTCAGAGTGGAGGTGAGGAGGAAGTTGTTGAGCACGAGAGTGGTGAGAGCCTGGAATGGGTTGCCCAGGGAGGTGGTTGAGGCCCCATTGCTGGAGGTGTTTAAGGCCAGGCTGGATGAGGCTGTGTCCAGGCTGCTCTAGGGTAGGGTGTCCCTGCCTATGGCAGAGGGTTTGGAACTAGATGATCCTTACAGTTCCTTCCAACCCTGACTGATTCTATGATTCTATCCTATTCTAATATATTACATTATATTATATCATATTCCATTATATTATTATCAGGAGATTTGTCCTTTTCAGGGCCTTTTGCTCAGATCTAGAGTTTCACTAGCACAGTCCAGTCTAGAAAATGTGGCTTCCCAGCTCCAGGTCACACAACATATTTGTCTTGCCAAGACCCACGGTGCATTAAACATAGCCCAAAGCTGCAGTCATTTTTAAGTGAGACAGGACCAGAACACTTTTACCAAGTTCCCAGACTTTATCTCTTTCCACAGGACCTTGTTAGCAATGTAAAAATGAGAGATCATTTTAAATTAAATCTGTCTTAAAGAATAGAACAATTTTCATTCTTTTTCCCGGTTTCTTAACTAAGAACTGACTGAAAACATTGCAGAACACAACCATGTCTTGTGTCTCGTGTTAGAGCATATAGACTGCAACATTTTTCACTGTTCTATGTTAAATCATGCATTCAGTTGTTTCCATTTATACTGCATCAAAGCAGTTGAAATCCAATTGAAAAGTTTCTTTAGACAGCTATTGTGCAGGAACATGATGTCAATATTAATAAAGGCTGAATTTCCCCTTGGCTCACTTCTTACAGATAAGCTTTTCAATAATACACTGCTTGCACCAAAGGTCTGATGGGACTGGGAATAGTAAAAAACACTAATAAAAGAATGTTGAATGTTTTTATATTAAATTTCCCCAAAGGCAAACTGAAAAGCCTACTTAGAGTACGCCAATCAACATGGCACTTATTAAATGTAACAAGAGTCCTGTTACAACAGATCTTTAAAGCCTCTAAATATGAATTAGAAAATAAAGACAAAAGACAATTACAGATGTATTTCTAGACTGAAGCCCTGGACACCTCAGCTGGTACTTACTAACATGACACAATGTCTGATCTTCAAAAAGACTCCATTTCCATCAGCCTACAGCTATATTTTTATTACTGCTATTTACTCTAGTTAAGAATTTTGTCCTTTCCATTTCCAGCCTTTGAAAGTGAATTTTTATGTTTGAGAAAAATGCTGTCATTATTTAGAAACAAGTGAAGTCAGTAAACAGGTTACAATACCCACATAACTTGAGGAACACAAGGAAAAAGGAAGCATCTGACTAAAAGTAGTGACTACAGTTAGGCCAACTAGAACAAATGCTTATGTCTCCTAATCGCAACATGGGTGACTGAGTGCCTGAGAAATATTTCATGGTGAGGATTACATCTGTTTCACAAAGGCTCATCTCTTACACCTGAATTTAAGCATTATTTTCACCCTGTCAGGGTAGTGACAAATATATTAAATCTGTCTGTCTTCCGAGATTGCGAGCCCCAATCTGAGATTTTGCCTTGGGCACAGCAATAAAAAATAAACTCGATTGTTAAGCACAAGGTTTATTTGCTGCAGATGGAAAGAGAAGGGAAAAAGGTTGCAGGAGCCTTTGCGGGATGGTGGTTTGTCTGTATGCAACTGACTTCATTTGAATGGCTGTGAAACATTTAAACTTTAGTGAAAATAAGCCAATGCCTGATAACTGGTAGGTATTAAAGTGGGGGAAAAAAACCCTGCATTTGATTTTACAAAATAAAATAATCATTCTTTTGTCCAATCCATAGAATCACAGAATTTTTTAGATTGAAAAAGACCATTAGTTTCACACTGACGTGTCCTTGACTAAATCAAATCCCTCAGCACAACATCTAATCACTAGGAATCACTATGGTTGGAAAGGACCACCAGGAGCACCCAGTCCAACCTTCATCCCAGCAGCCTTCATCACCACAGCCTCAAGCACCACATCCACTCTTTTTTTTAAACACCTCCAGGGATGGTGACTCCACCACCTCCCTGGGCAGCCTGTACCGGTACCTGACCACCTGCTCAGGAAAGAACTTCCTCTCAACATCCAACCTAAACCTCCCCTGAGGCAAACTGAGGCCATTTCCTCTTGTCCTATCATTAGTAATTTGGGAGAAGAGACCAGCTCCAGCCTCATTACAGCCTCCTTTTAGGTAGTTGCTTACAGATTCAAATAAAATACTTAACATTAGCACATTGAGTATTTTGTTTGAATCTGTAAGCAAAGGACAAGGCAATGATTATCAAAGTATCTTCTGTGGACTCAGTACTGTTTTCTAAGGTGGTCACCTGAAAACTTAAGTGTCATCTAAAAAATGCTGACCACACACTAAATATGTTCCCATCATATATGACAAGTCTGCTTTGGACTCCATTGGGATCTTTCAGATGATTTCCTATTCATATAAGATCATATATTAAATAAACAACTGCTGCATCTGTCACAAAGAAGTTACACACTTATTAACAGGACAAGAGGCACTGTTTGTCTTAAAATCTCTTCCAGGCTAACAAATACTCTAAAATCTTAGCTTAGGGCAGTTTTCTGTTTTCCATGGCCCACAGCTCTAAAATGTATAGAATATCATCTTGCATTTGTAATAAATACTGAACTGGACAGAATTAGGTGTCATACTTTCCAAGATGACTTTAAACTTGATAAATATTTAAGTTACTGTTTCAATATCAGTATTTTATTGTGTGAGATACATGTTTTATTCAAAGTTTACTTAAGCAAAAGCTACAAAGACACTCAGTGAGGTACTGTTGAGTTTTGCTGTAGGCTTGGAGAAGTAAATTTACATGACCTTTGTAATGTCACTGGAGACATATATATATATATATATATATATATATATATATCCAATACCCATATTACAGGAAAAATGTAATTCCCTTACACATACTGGAGAAGGAAAGTTATTGATATCAGCAGATAGCAGTTATTCAGTTAGGAAATTTATTCACCAGGTAGTAACAAAATCAGCAAGACACCATTCTATTTTGTGTGCAAATGTGAACCTAACTAGTATTTGATAGGACATCTGGTCCATAGTTTGTACAGAGTAATCATAAGTTCATCTGTTGGTTCAGTTGAAAGAAATCATAGAATCATAGAATCAACCAGGTTGGAAGAGACCTCCAAGATCATCCTGGCCAACCTAGCACCCAGCCCTGGCCAATCAAACAGACCATGGCACTAAGTGCCTCAGCCAGGCTTTTCTTGAATCACCTCCAGGGCTGGTGACTCCACCACCTCCCTGGGCAGCCCACTCCAATGGCAAATCACTCTCTCTGCCAACAACTTCCTCCTAACATCCAGCCTAGACCTCCCCTGCCACAACTTGAGACTGTTCTGTTGCTGGTTACCTGGCAGAAGAGACCAACCCCCACCTGGTAACAACCTCCCTTCAGGTAGCTGTAGACAGCAATGAGGTCACCCCTGAGCCTCCTCTTCTCCAGGCTGCACACCCCCAGCTCCCGCAGCCTCTCCTCACAGGGCTGTGCTCCAGGCCCTTCACCAGCTTCGTTGCCCTTCTCTGGACACATTCCAGTATCTTAACATCTCTCTTGAACTGAGGAGCTCAGAACTGGACACAGGACTCAAGATGTGGCCTGGCCACACTGTTCCTGTTCCAGGCCAGGATGGTATTGGCTCCCCTGCCCACCTGGGCACACTGCTGGCTCATGTTCAGCTACTATCTACCAGTACCCCCGGGTCCCTTTCTACCTGCCTGCTCTCCAGCCACTCTGTCCCCAGCCTGTAGTGCTGCTTGGGGAAAAGGGAAAGGAAAGGGGAGGGAAGGGAAGGGAAGGGAAGGGAAGGGAAGGGAAGGGAAGGGAAGGGAAGGGAAGGGAAGGGAAGGGAAGGGAAGGGAAGGGAAGGGAAGGGAAGGGAAGGGAAGGGAAGGGAAGGGAAGGGAAGGGAAGGGAAGGGAAGGGAAGGGAAGGGAAGGGAAGGGAAGGGAAGGGAAGGGAAGGGAAGGGAAGGGAAGGGAAGGGAAATTTTAAAAAGATTAAAAGTTAAGATCAGTTTCCTGTGGGGAGGATAATGAAATGTTTCATTATCTTTGCAGGGAGGCAGACAACTTCAAGGAAATGTAGGTAACTTAGCATGATATTCTCAAGCTAAGCATCATCTCACCCAGCAAAAGCCACAGGAACACATTATAAAACAGATCTGTGGAGTAAAATCTTTTAGAATCTGAAGTAAATTTCTAAGGAGGGCATTTTCATCTCCCTCCCTCACATATAATTAGAGCCCTGCATGGAACAGATAGGTCAGTCTGGTAAATGAGGGCACGCTATTACTCTGTGGCATCTGTGATAGAAGTAGAATGATTGAGCATTTTAATTTTGGGGGGGAATATGTATATATAAATATTAGACATTTTCAACAATT
This sequence comes from Pogoniulus pusillus, assembly GCF_015220805.1. NCBI lineage: Eukaryota > Metazoa > Chordata > Aves > Piciformes > Lybiidae > Pogoniulus > Pogoniulus pusillus. The sequence continues at coordinate 33,935,452 of NC_087266.1, forward strand.
GGAAGATGAGTTATTCCCTTCTGCCACAACTTAATGCTGCAGCTTCCTGTTTAGGTAGTGGCATGTGAGCAAAAGCGAGGCTGTTAACCAATCAATTAAGCATTTCTTTCTCACTTCACATCAATATCCCTGCAGGAGGGATATTGCCCAACAGTCTTATATGTAAATCAGACATTGGATATCCGTTCACAGATTCACAGATTGTATCGGACTGGAAACGTGCCTCAAAGGTCATCTTCTTCAGATCCTCTTGCAGTGAACAGGGACACTTCCAACTAAATCAGGCTGCCCAGGGCCATATAAAGTCTGATCCTGAATGTTTCCAAGGACATCTCAACCACATTCCTGGGCAACCTGTTCCAATACTTCTCCACTCTTATTCTAAAGAACCTTCTCATGTCCAATCTAAGTCTACCCTGATTAAATTTAAAACCATTGCCCCTCATCCTACTGCCACAAGCCCTTCTAAACAGCACTTTCCCACACAGTACTCCCAAGTGTGGTCACACCACAGGAGAGTAGAGTGTCAGAAACATCTCCCTCAATCTGCTGGCCATGCTTCTATTCCCTTGTCCTCTCTCCTTTCCCCCAGTGGGAGCCTGGAAAGGCCAAAAAAGAACAAATTTCTTAGTCTCTCTTAGTCTCAGACTCTCTTTTTCCTCATCTACCCCTCAGTCAAGCATATGGACTCCCAATTAAACAACTAAAGCAACTGTCCCTCCTTTCTGTCAGATAACACTGCATTTTTTTCATAAACATGATTACATTTTAAGCTAAATTCTAATTTAGTCTAAGTAGGAGTCATTCTAAACATTTCGCAGAGCTGGTATTTAGGAGCAAATGAAACTGGCCACCAAGAAGAAATCTGATTATATTCACAAAGTTTAACTGCTAGCAAAAATCTTTTAAAAAGCAGTCTTGTCACAAAGGACCTCTAAAGGCAGGCTCACAATGAGTCACTGATAAAATGGTTTGCACTTCCATGACATTAAGCAGGACTCAGCAAGCCAGTCTCTCTGCAATAATATTATCAAGGCTGCTTGTTGATTGATAGCAGGAAACTGCATAGTTTTCTGCTTCCTTGTGTATACACAGGATGCCAAACATATCTCATTAAGAACATCTGCACTCTTTTTCTCAAGAGAGTTTTGAAGAGTGCAAAGCAGCAGGCCCAAAAGCTGTGCCATGTAGATTCTGCTACCGTAACAGGTAGCCTGCTACACTGCATTAGGCAGAGCTGCTCTGCAAACAACCAAAAAGGCAGCTAACTGCCAGGGAAGAGTGAATCCACTAGCACCTGGAAAGGTGCTAGTGGAGAGGGGTCAATCCACTAGCGCTGGCTGGAGAGCAGCCGTGAGGAGAGGGACTTGGGGATGCCGGTGGACGAGAAGCTCAACATGAGCCAGCAGTGTGCACTTCCAGCCCAGAAAGCCAATCAGAGCCTGGGCTGCATCAGAAGTGTGGCCAGCAGGGCGAGAGAGGTGATTCTCCCCTTCTACTCCGCTCTGGTGAGACCCCACCTGGAGTACTGCATAGAGTTCTGGAGCCCGCATTACAAGAAGGATGTGGAGATGCTGGAGCATGTCCAGAGAAGGGCTATGAGGATGATGAGAGGGCTGCAACACTAAGGATCTGAAGCTATTTCATTTTCATTCCTCTCCTATGAGGACAGACTAAAAGAGTTGGGGCTGTTCAGTCTGCAGAAGAGGAACTCCCAGGTGACCTTCTTGTGGCCTTCCAGGATCTGAAGGGGGCTTACAAAAAAGCTGGGGAGTGACTTTTTAGGCTCTCAGAGAGTGACAGGACTACAGGAAATAGAGCAAAGCTGCAGACAGGAAGCCTGGATGTGGGGAGAAAGTTGTTCAGCATGAGAGTGGTGAGAGCCTGGAATGGGTTGCCCAGGGAGGTGGTTGAGGTCCCATTGCTGGAGGTGTTTAAGGCCAGGCTGGATGAGGCTGATCTAGGGTAGGGTGTCCTTGCCTATGGCAGGGGGATTGGAACTAGATAATCGTTTTGGTCCCTTCCAACCCTAACTGATTCTGTGATTCTGATTAAACCTCCTCTTTCCTCTATTAAATTTGCATCAGGGAGTAAGAGGGGGGAAGTGTGGGGTTTTTTTTCTTCTCCAGAAGAGGGAGGAAGTAAATGAACAAACTCTCAAGCTTCAAAAACAAGGAAGTTGGAAATTAGTAATCCTTTTCCTGATTACACTAATACTTAAAACCCTGATGGTTTTGAAAATATGAAGCAAAATTAAGCTCTGTGAAAAACTAAGAGGTACATCACTGTTATTACCATTACCAATTCAAGCAATGTCTTTAAAAGTGTTTGGGGCTTATGCCGCAAAACCAGACTGATTTGACTATTTCATCACACTCTTTGCTTTGCTATATGATGATCTAAGTGAAACCTGAGCTTGCAAAAATAGTTCAGAACAAGAAGTTGGCACTACCAAACAATTATGTTACCTCTCCATAGGTCTTGGATGGTGAATAGATACTATATGCCAAAAAAAAAGAACATTTCCATGCATACAAGGATGGGGAGGAGGAGAGGGAAAAATTAGCTGGTTGCTATAGTAACACAGATAGAACTAGGACATCCCACTCACATGAAAAGTTTATCTTACATTTTGGTTAAGTATTCCTAATATAGCCCTTTTCCTTGCCTTTGAAAATCCTAAATCCTCAGGTTTTATGTGATTACAGTGAAAACTCGTTTAAGTTTTCCACAGAATTCAGGTACCAGAAGAAAGAAAACTTCACAATTGCTAATGTAAACCTGATTTGGCAGCTGCACAACATGAAATAGGAGCGTTGACAGAGAAGAACAGCAAACTCACCACAGAGCTGTCCCAGTGCTCTTTCCATTCAATCAGCACTCCAGAAGTTTGACTGAAGGGGTGAGAGTCGGAGTAAAACTGCTGCCCAGCCTGAATACCTTTTTCCTTCCAAATACCAACGAGTTTGTCCACTCATGCTTTGTTACCTCTGAAAACTAACTGTCAATTCCCTTGGGAACTTTGAAAAAAGCTTCTTAGAGTAGGACACAAAGTGCTGGACACTGCACAGAGGCACTAGAGACTCACCTTATGTTACTGCTGTAATCCTTGACACCAGACAAATTGAATGATATATCTACATATATTAAAAGGAAAAAAAAGGGGTTGAGCTCTGCTTTGCAGCTTCTGGATCAGTGCTGTCTTGGATATGACCAGATGTGATCATCAGTGTAGGGAAAAGATCAGGACTGTCCACATATATTATCTTGTGCTTCGGTTCCGATAAGAGAAAGAACAGTACTCAACACCTTCACAGAGACACTTGAAGACAACTAGTGTTAGTGTTTGGCTCTACCATTTGCTCAACATTCCCCAGTTGTTCTGGCTATCCTTAGCACATTCCAGGTTGTCCCAGACAGCTTCAGTTCCTATAAGTGAAAGGACAGTACTCAACACCTTCACAGAGACACCTGAAGACAACTAGTGTTAGTAGTTGGCTCTACCATTTGCTCAACATTCCCCAGTTGTTCTGGCTATCCTTATGTGAGGGATTATAATCTGTCCTTATGTGAGGGATTATAATCTGTATTAATTTTGTTATCCAGGTGATGATTGCTAATAACTTTGAAAACTATTTATTAACATTAAAACTCACCAGAAACTTATTCACAGGTTCAAAAAATGCACAGGCTGGAAATTCATGCATGCAGGGCACAGGGGAAACTAGAGCACTTATTTCTTGAAATTGAAAATAGAAATATTATACTGGAAGAGGTTTTTAAGGATTTTACTCACAAAGTATAAATCAGACAGTACCCAAAGCACATGGGGCTCTGTTTTTGGCCGCTGAGACTTCATTCTTCCCAGGCTTCTGGGGAAAGGAGGAAGACACTCTGACCTTGTCTCCTGCCTCCTCTGGATGATCTGTGTATCTCCAGGACTTCTCATGTTAGCAAGAGACTTTCAGGTGCAGATGTCTTGTGATGTGTGGTCTCAGCACAATGTCACACTGGGGGATATGCAAGCCATCTACGTTCAGACATTTGGATCTTGTTCCTGGTAAGCTCTCCAGGCAAATTAGGGATGCAAAATGATGCAGCAGCAGCCCCTGTGCTACCTGCTTATCCCTTTTATCAATATCCAGCCCGCAACTAATTGGGCATTGGACATAGATCAGCCAATCAGAATGGCACTTTGCCAGGCTTCATTATATTAGGTGAAGCCCTTCCCTTCCCAAGGTTGCCTCACCAGCACAGAAATAGGAGCAGGGGAACGTGTCTGGGCAAGCCAACGTGGATAAGCCCATGTTTGCCCTATCAGGCCTACTACCACACCTTAGCTTGTTCCAGATTGTCCCAGATAGCTTTGCTCCTGAAGTGAATATCATGCATGATCACTAAATGTCCCACAGACTTGAGCTAGAAAGCAGAGTTCTGAAGTTTCAGACAGAATTTCATATGTAAGCAGGCTTATTCTGCAGTCCTTTCTGTACCGAGTTCTAGGTGAGGTATGCATTGGTTTGTGCCACCGGAGTCAGGAAAATTATCACCAGGTAAACAGGAAATTATTTTGAAAATTTGGCTTGGTCTGCAATTTTATGAATTGGCAATAACAATGATCATGTGAGCCCTTTGGATGGAATTTGATCTAGAAATATATGGTATTATTAATACTAATTGTGCTTTTATTGATAGCATGATGCTTCACCTGTCAAAAGCGGATTAATGCCGTCAAAGAAAATTCAATACAATCTAATATACATACCAGATACATCAAGCTCCTTTTCCTTCTCATTTTTCTCCTCTTATTGCATGTTGTTATTTTTCTGTTTATTTTACTGAGATGAAACTGAACATATCAACCACTTCAGAAAACAAACTACTACATAAATTTCTTCTATTCTACATTTTTTCCCTGGTTATTTCTGAGAACTGTGATTCATCTTTAGAAAGCAAATATCTGATGACAATTCTTTTCCCCTATTCTATAGAGTGACACACATAATCATTCATTTAAATATGGACCAGATGGGATAGAGCCTAGAGCAACAAGAAATAGGAGAGAAACAATAGACAGATTTTTGTTTTCAACTTTTTATGGACTGTATGGTGGCACTCTGAGTATTGAGGTCAATGTCAATATATTTCTCCATTTACTGAGAATTTGACTATTGTTATAAAATTTAACTGTAATACTCCACTTATGTAAATAATACCAAAATACATTAATGCAAATATTGATAATTCAGTCATAAATCATCTGAAAATTGTCTCCTGTAAAAGCTGAAGGACACCAATAATAGAATCAACCAGATTAGAAGAGACCTCTAAGATCATCCTGTCCAACCTAGCACCCAGCCCTGGCCAATCAATGGCACTAAGTGCCTCAGCCAGGCTTTTTGTGAACACCTCCAGGGACAGCAACTCCACCACCTTCCTGGGCATCCCAGTCCAATGCCAATCACTCTCTATGCCAACAAATTCCTCCTAACATCCAGCCTAAACCTCTCCTGCCACAACTTGAGACTGTGTCCCCTTGTTCTGTTGCTGGTTGCCTGGCAGAAGAGACTGACCCGCACCTGGCTACAGTTTCCCTTCAGGTAGTTGTAGACAGCAATGAGGTCTGCCCTGAGCCTCCTCTTTTCCAGGCTGCACACCCCCAGCTCCCTCAGCCCCTCCTCACAGGCCCTGTGTTCTAGGCCCTCATCAGCTTCATTGCCCTTCTCTGAACATGTTCCAGCACCTCAATATATCTTGAATTGAGGAGCCCAGAACTGGGCATAGGACTCAAGGTGTGGCCTGACCAGTCCCGAGTACAGGGAAATAATAATCTCCCTTGTGAAGATGGTTATTATAGTGCCATTGGATTGCTATCATTGCCATTGGAATGGGCTCTCCTGGGAGGTAGTGGAGTTGCCATCCCTGGAGGTGTTCAAGAAAAGCCTGGCTGAGGCACTTAATGACATGGTCTAGTTGATCGGACAGGGCTGGGTACTAGGTTGGACTGGGTTATCTTAGAGGTCCCTTCCAACCTGGTTGATTCTATGATTCTATGTTTCCATCAAAAAGCAAACAAACTTAAACATTTATAAAAGCTGGTCTGCAAATGCTTGAGATTGTCAAGACATATTTTTTTTCTTACTGAATTTGAAATTCTGTGGTCAAATATATTTCCCCAGAGGATTTATTTTTTCATTGTCAATTGTTAAAAGTAAAGAAACTGCTTCTGATTTTTATAATCATTGTATCTATATGCATATGAAATTGAGACGAATAAAAATAATTAGCCACTTGCTTTCATAAGCTCTGTTCTCAGTGAGATACATTTTACACAGGAAGAGGTGAAGAGAACAGCACTGGAGTAATTTCTGCTCAAACTCTGCTGGCAAATAGACTAAGTACTCTCAGAACCAGAAAAGCACTGAGGGCATTGGTCTAGAAATGCTTCCTCTCTCCTGAAGCATTCCCATAACTAAGGTACTTCACAGAGGTCAGTTCTGTTGGGATCCAACTCTTTCCAATAAACATTCTGGCATTAATGTAACAAAGTGAAGGTCAGGATATATCCTTCATGTTAAACTGCACATTCTCCAGTGTATTTCAATATCACAAATTGGGATGTGAAAGCCTACATTCTAACTAAATACTGTGTTAACTCTATCTTTTTATGGTCTTGCCTATATTAGATTATTAGAACAATTAATTAGATAAGTTGGATTTTCTAACTAATAAGTTGAGATACTTGAATGTGTCCAGAGAAGGGTAACAAAGTTCTTCACAGAATCATAGAATCATAGAATCAACCAGGTCAGAAGAGACCTCCAAGATCATCCAGGCCAACCTAGCACCCAGCCCTGGCCAATCAAATAGACCATGGCACTAAGTGCCCCAGCCAAGCTTTTCTTGAGCACCTCCAGGGACAGTGACTCCACCACCTCCCTGGGCATCCCAGTCCAATGCCAATCACTCTCTCTGCCAACAACTTCCTCCTAACATCCAGCCTAAACCTCCCCTGCCACAACTTGAGACTGTGTCCCCTTGTTCTGTTGCTGCTTGCCTGGCAGAAGAGACCAACCCCCACTTGGCTACAGCCTTCCTTCAGGTTGTTATAGACAGCAATGAGGTCTGCCCTGAGCCTCCTCTTTTCCAGGCTGCACACCCCCAGCTCCCTCAGCCTCTCTTCACAGGACTGTGCTCCAGGTCCCTCACCAGCTTCGTCACCCTTCTCTGGACACGTTGCAGCATCTCAACATCTTTCTTTGGACTTAAGAGGAGTTTCTTCACAGAGAAAGTGATTAGCATTGGAATGGGCTGCCCAGGGAGGTGGTGGAGTCTCCGTTTCTGGAGGTGTTGAAGCAAAGCCTGGCTGAGGCACTTAGTGCCATGGTCTAGTTGATTGGACAGGGCTGGGTGCTAGGTTGGCCTGGATGATCTTGGAGGTCTCTTCCAGCCTGGTTGATTTTATGATTCTATGATTCTATGAACTACTGTAAAACAATTCAGGTTTTGAGTGACTAATTTCAGATCCACCAGACATGCACTGCTCACAATAAGCTATTTGTCATGTTTTCAGAGTTCAGCCATTTCACAACAATTCTTGGGGGCAGAAAAAAAAACCAAAACAGATTAAAGTATTCAGCTTAATGTATAAAAGTATGTTTTTCACCCTCTATTGATTCTATCCTATTTTATGTGAATACCCATGCTTTCTAATTAAAACAGGTGACATCTCTCACAGCATTCTCATATGTGTCAATACATCTTAGACCAAGATGATTTGAAATTGAAAAAGTGTTCATAACATTAACCTTTACCTATCATCTGTTTTGCTACTGTAGGGGGAAAAAAAAAGTAGTCATTTGACAAAATATGTTTAGTACAGAAAGGACATAATTGCACATCTTCCTTTGCTAACAAATGACTAATCACTCATTCATTCACTTCATATTAATTGTTAAAAGATTAATCATGATGAACTAACGAATTATTAATATCCACATTATATGTGCATCCATGGAAATTCCATTGCAATATGGCAACAAACTAATGTACCGTTAGTTTAAAGTTAATTATCGTTGCATTAGCAGTAACTGTGAAGAAAGTATTCAGGGAATATTTACCTTTTTTTGTTTCGGGTTGGGGATGTGGTTTTCTTTTAATGTTTTGTATTTTACTAATTTGGAAACTTGAATCCAGGGTGAGGAAAACCACCATCTGAAGCTCTGTCATTTTCATTCCTCTGCTGTGAGGACAGACTGAAGGAGTTCAGTCTGCAGAAGAGGAGGCTTCCAGGTGACCTTCTTGTGGCCTCCCAGGATCTGAAGGGGGCTTGCAAATAAGCTGGGGAGGGACTTTTTAGGCTATCAGGGAGTGAGAAGACTAGGGGGAATGGAGCAAAGCTGGAAGTGGGGAGATTCAAACTGGAGGTGAGGACAAAGTTGTTGAGCATGAGAATAGTGAGAGCCTGGAGTGGGTTGCCCAGGGAGGTGGTTGAGGTATCACAGTATCACAGTATCACAATATCATCAGGGTTGGAAGAGACCTCACAGATCATCAAGTCCAACCCTTTACCACAGAGCTCAAGCCTAGACCATGGCACCAAGTGCCACGTCCAATCCTGCCTTGAAGTGCCCCAGGGACGACGACTCCACCACCTCCCCGGGCAGCCCATTCCAGTGTCCAATGACTCTCTCAGTGAAGAACTTTCTCCTCACCTCCAGCCTAAATCTCCCCTGGCGCAGCCTGAGGCTGTGTCCTCTTGTTCTGGTGCTGGCCACCTGAGAGAAGAGGGCAACCTCCTCCTGGCCACAACCACCCCTCAGGTAGTTGTAGACAGCAATAAGGTCACCCCTGAGCCTCCTCTTCTCCAAGCTAAACAATCCCAGCTCCCTCAGCCTCTCCTCGTAGGGCTTGTGCTCGAGGCCTCTCACCAGCCTCGTCACCCTTCTCTGGACATGCTTAAGCATCTCAACGTCCCTCCTAAACTGGGGGGCCCAGAACTGAACACAGTACTCAAGGTGTGGTCTGACCAGTGCAGAGTACAGGGGCAGAATGACCTCCCTGCTCCTGCTGACCACACCATTCCTGATGCAGGCCAGGATGCCATTGGCTCTCTTGGCCACCTGGGCACACTGCTGGCTCATGTTCAGGTGGGTATCAATCAGCACCCCCAGATCCCTCTCTGTCTGGCTGCTCTCAGCCACTCCGACCCCAGCCTGTATCTCTCCATGGGGTTGTTGTAGCCAAAGTGCAGCACTCTGCACTTGGAGCTATTGAACCCCATCCCTTTGGACTCTGCCCATCTGTCCAGGCGGTCAAGGTCCCGCTGCAGAGCCCTTCTGCCTTCCAACTCAGTCACATCTGCCCCCAGCTTAGTGTCATCTGCAAACTTGCTGATGACTGACTCAATGCCCTCATCCAGACCATCTATGAAGATGTTAAAGAGGATGGGGCCCAGCACTGATCCCTGAGGGACACCACTAGTGACAGCTGCCAGCTGGATGTGGCACCATTCACCACCACTCTCTGGGTCCGGCCCTCCAGCCAGTTCCTAACCCAGCACAGAGTGTTGCCATCCAAGCCATGGGCTGACAGCTTAGCCAGCAGTTTGCTGTGGGGGACAGTGTCAAAGGCCTTGCTGAAGTCCAGATAGACCACATCCACAGGCCTCCCCACATCCACCAAGCGGGTCACCTGATCATAGAAGGAGATCAGGTTGGAGAGGCAGGATCTGCCCTTCCTAAACCCATGCTGGCTGCACCTGAGCCCTTTGCCATCCCTTAGGTGCGCTCTTATCACCCCCAAGATAACCTGTTCCATCAGTTTCCCTGGCACTGAGGTCAGGCTGACAGGTCTGTAGTTCCCAGGTTCCTCCATCCGACCCTTCTTGTGGATGGGGACCACGTTGGCCATTTTCCAGTCTCCTGGCACCTCTCCGGTGAGCCAGGGCTGCTGGAAAATGATGGAGAGCGGCTTGGCCAGCTCAGCTGCCAGCTCTCTCAGCACCCTGGGATGGATCCCATCTGGTGTTTAAGTCCAGGCTGGATGAGGTTCTGGCTGGGCTGATCTAGGGTAGGGTGTCCCTGCCATGGCAGGGGAATTGGAACTCAATGATCCTTGTGGTCCTTTCCAACCCTGGCTGACTCTATGATGTCATTATTCTCCAGTATCTGAAGAGAGCTTACACAAAAGCTGGGGAGGGACATTTTAGGCTATCAGGGAATGACAGGACTGGGGGAAATGAAGCAAAGCTGGAGGTGGGTAGGGTCAGAGTGGAGGTGAGGAGGAAGTTGTTCAGCATGAGAGTGGTGAAAGCCTGGAATGAGTTGCCCAGGGAGGTGGTTGAGGCCCCATCCCTGGAGGTGTTTAAGGTCAGACTGGATGAGGCTTTGGCCAGACTGCTCTAGGGTGAGGTGTCCCTTACCATGGCAGAGAGGTTGGAACTAGATGATCCTTGTCATCTTTTCCAACCCTGATTGATTCTGTGATTTTATGATTGTATGATTTCTCTTGCTTTTTTCACTTTCAGCTTGTATTAATGATTTTTCCTTTAATGGGCAAATATCACAGTCCAATCATTTGATGGAAAAGTAGCAGTTGTCGGCTATGAAACTTAACAGTTCTCAGCTTCCCCAAGACTGTAAGGAGGAACAGGAGAAACTGCAAAATTTTATTATTATATTACAGAATTCTATTATTATATGAAAAAATAAAAATATCAGCAATTTCTGAGATCAATATATACAGAAAATAAATAAATAAAGCTGTCTGGGGAAACAATAATCTTTTAATTTTTTTTTACTTAGCCTTGGTTAACAAATCAGATCTTTGGTACTCACGATGTGTACCTATTCTTCTTTGCTTTGAATTTCAAAGGTATATGCATATTGAAATTCAGTTCATGTCTGTGTGTATACACACATGCATATAGACACATAGGTTTTTTTCACATTGGAACTGTGACAATAAATCATATTAGAATTTCAGGGTTTGAAATTTAGTATTTTTTTAATAAATTTTCATCTGGAACGATGTGATTATATGAAGGGAAAAGAAGATAGGGAAAACAAATAGAAGAAGAGGCTCAGGGGTGACCTCATTGCTGTCTACAACTACCTGAAGGGAGGCTGTAGCCAGGTGGGGTTGGGCTCTGCTGCCAGGCAACCAGCAACAGAACAAGGGGACACAGTCTCAAGTTGTGCAATCAGGGGAGGTCTGGGCTGGATGTTAGGAGGAAGTTGTTGCCAGAGAGAGTGATTGGCATTGGAATGGGCTGCCCAGGGAGGTGGTGGAGTCGCTGTCCCTGGAGGTGTTGAAGCAAAGCCTGGCTGAGGCACTTAGTGCCATGGTCTAGTTGATTGGCCAGGGCTGGGTGCTAGGTTGGTCTGGATGATCTTGGAGGTCTCTTCCAATCTGGTTGATTGTATGATTCTAAACAGAGTTGTCAGTGTTTAAAAAAAGAATCATTAGACTTATTTATATCACAAGACAATTAAGTAGTATATTTATTTTTTAATGATGATGTTTGGGC